>NC_087450.1:17932793-18239198 GCF_036321535.1 Camelus dromedarius
AGGAGTTATGATAGGATTAAGCAAGTGGTGTTGAGGGTCCTAACCCAATGTTACCATTCAGTTCCCTGTGAAACAGACTTTGAGATGGAGATTTATGTGCGGAAGGCTTACTTTCATGATCAACACCTGTAGAAAGGAGTGAAAACTGGACAGAAGAATAAGCTCGGCTGTGATGCAGTTGCAGCAAAGTCCCCAGCCTTTCCACGAGAGAAATATGGGGCTAGGATGGCCTGCAGAGTTATCCCAATTGGGGCAGTGGGACCAGGCACTTATACCTCTGTATGCTTCTGTGATTAGTCATTGCATATGAGCTGCCCCTAGGAAGGAAGACATGACCTTAAGTAAGTGGCTCTCTTCAACCAAAGGTAGTCTTCAAAATGAAATCTGGCAGAGATGTAAAGTGCTACCAGCACTCTCAGGAGTTAGGAGAGTGAGTGTTTTCGTCCTGAGGAGGGTAGGGGAATCCAAGCAGCTCACCATCACATCCATCACACCCACCTCCAGGGAAGGTTTCCTGGAGAAGGTGACCCTGGAGCTGAGTCCTAAGGACAAGCAGGAGTTACCCAGGAGAAGGGCATGTACAGAGACGTGGCAGCCTGGGGAGAGTGCATTCAGGGCAGTTTATCAGGCCTGTGGGAACGAATAACACACTAGGGAAAGAAGTAAGGGCTGAGGTTTAGCTGCAGAGGCCAGACCCTGCAGAACATGACCTGCCGTGCTATGGAGTTTGGACTTCTTCCTGAAGGCAATGAGAAGGCATTCAGAATTTTTATTCAGAGAGTGATATAATCAGATTTGCTTTGTAGAAAGATCATTCTGGCAACAGGTAGAGAATATATTAGATGAGGATGAAACTGAAGGAGGGAAGCAGGCTGATTAGGACGCTGTGACAGTGATCCCAGAGAGAAGAGTGATACTTGAACTGCCAAGCAGCGGTAGCAGCGAGAATGGCTAGAAGAGGACAGACTATTCCCAGGGATATTCAGTGGGCAAAACTGAGAAAACTTTAAGACATCAATTAAATGTTATGGGTAGGGAAAATTAAAAAGTCAAGAATGACTCAGAGGTTGGTTCCATCTATTTGCTGATATAAATCTGGAGGGAAATATGCTCAGTTCAGTTCTGAATATATTGTCCATGGTGCATTCATGTGGAGATCTCCAGCTACAGATATGTGCCCTCCTCTGGAGCTCAGGAGAGAAATTTAGGTTGGAGATAGAGTCGGAATCCACATGTGGATGGTAGTAGAAGCCATGGAAATAGACAAGATCACCCAAGGAAAATATTCTAAAATGTACATCAATACAAAAGAAAAACAGTATTTAAGATGGAGGGGAGTCCACAAAGAAGTGCTAGAAACTGTAGGAGGAAAATCGGGAGACAGGGATGTCTTGCAAGAGAAAAGAGAGGAGAGTATTAAGAAGTTCCAAGAGCGGTGAATGCTGCTAAAAAATCAAGCCAGACAATTTTCCAGAGGAGTGAGTAAGTAGGGGTTCACTGGTGACCTTGGCAAGGCACATTTCAATGACATGGAGACATGGAGGGTCAGAACGAAGAGAATAAAGGAAACAGGGCTGAACCTTGAAGATACTATGCTAAGTGAAATGTCAGTCACCAAAGGACACGTACTGTATGATTGCCCTTTAATGAGGTACACAGAGCTGTCAGAGACAGAAAGTAGAATGGTGGCTGCCAGGGGCTCATGGAGGGGTGGGGGGCAGGAGGAATAGAGTTATTGTTGAATGAATATAGAGTTTTAGTTTGGGAAGATGAAAAAGTTCTGGAGACAGATAGTGGTGATGGCTGCATGATAATGTGAATGTACATAATGCCACAGAGCTGTACACTTGAAAAATGTTAAAATGGCTAATTTTATGTTATACATATTTTACTAAAAAAAAAAAAAGAATAAAGAAAGAATAAAGGAATGAATGAAGGATGAGAAAATGGAGGGACTGAATGTAGCCCTCTCTCAGGAAACTTGACTGGGAAAAGAAGGAGAGGGGTAGGGTAAGAGCTAAAGGAAATTGTAGGTCCCGGAGGGCATGTTTAGGAGAGAGCTAGTAAAAAGGCTTTTTGGAGATATCAAAGGTATAGCAAGAAGAAGCAGTACTGTGAGCTGTGCGAGATGGAATGATGGTAAATAGGGACCTTGCAACCTGCTGCTGAATCTCATGCTGGTGAACACGAGGGAAGTAGAATGACATAACCGGAGAATGAATTTTGACCCTAAAGGATGGCAAGAGGTCTTGCTCAGCCCAAATGATGAACTTACACTGAGAAAATTTAGTAAATCACTAATGCTCTCTTTAAGTTTAAAAATCAACATCTAGTTCATTGTGACTGTTTTAAGCGGCAAATAGTGGTCACACAAGTCCCTGCCAGATAAATTGGTCAATCACATGAAGTAGTGTGTCATATATGATGAATAGACACAATGATAATACCGTGATATATAAGGTTTTATTTGTCAATTACATGTGGAATGATGTTTTATTTAAGAAAGGGCAAAAACATTTATGAATTTTGAGGCTCACCAAAATTTCAAGGATGAGTAGTGTCTAAATTTCAAGAAAGAGTATAGTCTAAAAATTGCATTCTTAAATATTTCCCTATTTAATTAAATTTGAATTCACTATATGTTATTTTTATAGTATGTTATTTAAAATACCTACAAGAAAAATATATTCAAGTCATGGGTTCCCTTGAGTCATAGGGGAAAAAATAGTTAAGTAAAAGAGCAAATTATTTTCTCCAGAGTGAAAAAAGAGGGGCTCTGTTTAGAAGCACCACATTTAATTCACATATTTTTAGTCTGGCTAAATGGCCTCTACAAATTATTATCACACACAGAGATAAAGCTCAAACATTGCACTGTATTTGTTTCTGTCTAGACATAAAAGTTTATGAATTACAAAGACAGGAATCTTTGCTATATCTATTCATGAACTTACACATATACTCACAAGTGCTTGTGGGAGATTTGGCTGTTGGCCATGATTATGTGAATTCGTATCATTTCTTAGTTATATAAAGACACAGCACCAGGAAATCAAGTACAAAATGAAGTGTTCTTTCTGTTCTAGTCTCCTGACTTGAATTGAGTCTTGGGCTTTCTGTGGTAGCTTTTAGATCCAATCTATATGAATATGTAGATGGTTTAAGAGCCTCCCTGTTTGGTACATGTGTATGATCTTGTCACTAAAAAATACCTTCAGGGTCATACTATGAGTCAGTAATAAAGACACTGATTTCTAACTTTCTATCTCTATGTATAATTATATATAATATATAAAAATATAATTTTTAGGGGACATCTATATGCATTATCTCAAAAAAGAAGTAAATTTAAAATCTTTATTGGAGATGTAAGAAGTACATCATAACTGTCACAAAAGATATATAATACAAGTATGACACAAAGATAAGTATGTCTTAAGAGCCACCAATATCACATCTATTGTGTATGCATGGACATCAGGAAATTGAGGATATGCTACATTAAAAATGAAAGAAGACATTGTCCCCTGAGGTCTGGAACATGTGAACCAATTAAAAATTGTAAGGAGAAAAAGGAAAGGAAATTAAAAGATCAGTCTTTTCTGAGAAGATGTCAAGCAGGTGGAGATAAGTTTCCCTTTCAACATTTTCTTTAATAAGCAGGAAATAGGTATGTCCTGTCTTTCTACTTCTGCTAAAATGCTTCCTTTAAAAGGGGAGGATACAGGACATTATGTTCTCTTAACGAGCCTACCATCTGAGCCCCATCGAAGTGTGCGAAGTACCATTCTAGGCCAGTTACTTAGTTGTTGCTTTGACAAGTCCTGCCGTTCTGATTCAATATTTAAATGATTCCTTAGAAAATATAATTATATTAAATGTTTTTAAAAGAAGTATGTTCTCTTACATGGTTGAAATAATAGATGATAGACTCTTTCTCACGTACGGATTAATCAGTATACATGCACCGTATGAAGATCTAAGCTGGAAGAAAGAAATTTCAGAGTATCTCTAGCATAAGAAAGCTTCGTAAATAGATTTCTCTCTATTGTTATAAACTCAGATCCTATTTCATAAAATGTATGAAGTCTATCAGAAGACCTATTCAAAATCAGTTACTTTCAATTAATTATTTATTCTAAGTTTCTAATGAGTGTGGAACCTAACTTTAGAAACTCTGATGTTCCTAAATATCATTAGAAATCATAGTAAAAGTAAGATTTTCCTAAAAAATATTTAGACCATTATCCTCTATGGTATCCAAACATTTTGAGACAAAAATCAAAGTGAATGGTGTAACGTGATTTCTAAGCAGAATATGAACATTGGAACTCTTTTGGAAAATTTAGAAAAAGTGAAGGCTCAGGAAGAAAATGTTTTCCTTTCTCTTGTACTTTAAACTACATCCATTTCTTTGATTAAAAAAAAAAAACCCACAATTAACAAGAGGGCTGGAACAAAACTTAACCTTTATTTGTAATTATGTTTTTGTCATTGACATAAAGCACCACCTTTGAGTTCACAAATATATGGGTCTAAATTAAGTAATTATCTCCCACACATGGTTTTCTTGCAACACAGTAAAATGTTAAAGCTCTTCAGTAACGAATAGTGTTTTTGTTTGTTTGAATGTTGTCTGTGATCATTGACCAATTGAAACAATTTTAGTAGCTATTTTTAAATTATTACAAATTTTTATTAAAAATACGTCAAACACCTAAGCAAACACCTAAGCAGGACATGGGACTTCAAAGGAGCATTCAAGTCAATAAAACTAATATGCAACAGATGAAAACATGGTTTTCTTATATTTCTAGGAATACTTTCCATCAATTCTTTTTTCAAATGCTCCCTTGACATTACTGGAACGTAATGTTTTCTAACTAATATTTGAGTTATCTGAAAGCTACTTGATAAGCAATAGTTGGCTAATTTTTTTAAAAGATTGAAATAAATACATTACACCCAAATTCTGTTGATTGTAGTTTTTAGCTTCTTTGCCTTTCTAGAGCTCAGAAGGCACATTATGGATCATAATTATCATGATGAGACCAACTGAATACAGCCCTGTACATGGGAAAGTGTAGGAAACACAGTTAACATTGCATTTAACACATGCTGTATACACTGTTCTTTAAAGTAAACCCTTTGTTTACTTGGCATTGATTACCTGAATTTTAAGTTCAGAAGCCTTTGAAGAACATCTGGTGTCCTTTTTTTCCCCTCCCAGAAATATGGCATGGGGGGGGGGGAAACCCCATTATTTTACCTTTCTAATAGCTTGAATTCCTGATAAATTATAATTTCTTATAACTTGTAGAAACACTTTTTAGATGCTGTATGATTCATTATTAACGCAGAATCCAACTTGGTATTAAAGTATTGGGACTATTTTTCTTGAGCCCTGTGACACAAAAGAGTGTTAACCTTTATTTGTCTATTAGTACTACTTCCAAACATAGAAAACTTTATTTATCTGGTCTCATTAGAAAAGAGATATTCCAAAAACTTTTCCAGACACTTGAAGCTCATCTCTTTAAACCCACAAATTAGTTTTACTTTCACCATGTCTATTTTTAGACTTTGAAAAATATGCTGTACATTTTCTTAAACAGAGAGTAATCAACACAATGTAACTGGTTCTTGATTATTCAGGTCTCAATTCTACACATTCTTTATTGTACCATTTTACACGTAACCGTTTTATGCATTACACAAGACCCTCCTCGCAGGCTGGTGTAGTGTGTTCAGGGCTGTTTCCTTTCATACAGAGTGGTCTAGACTGAAATGTTAAGTTCCTCTGTTTGGAGGGTTTTGTTAGAGTCATGAGGTGGAGGAGAAAGAAATTAAACTTTTAAGTCATGCAGACCAGGATTCCAATCGTAGGTCCACTACTGACTAATTATGCAATTGGGGGAAATTTGTTTAACTCTTTACAGCTTCTGTTTCTTTGTCTGAAAAGTGCTTATGCTAGCTTGCAGAATGGCTGCAAAGAGGGAGTTACATAATAACTGTAAAGGGACTGGTGCTCCCCAGCCCTCAGCCTCCTACCTTGTTCTGCTGTCAGTGTCAGTTCTGGCTCCTGCCAACTTTCTTCTCTTGCATTTCCTCACCTCTTGTAGACTGTACAGCGGGAACCCCCCTGACCCGTTCATCACCTGACGTCTTCCATGAATACCTGACAGTGTGGTCTCTGGGAAAACACTTGTATTTGAATCCTGACCCTATCAGCTTCTACTGTGTGATCTTGGGCAAATTTATCAACCTCTCTCCACCTCAGTTTCCTTGTCTGTGAAATGAGGCGACTCATAACACATACTTCATAGGATTGAATTAGCTATATATGTAACTGTCCCTCAGACATAGCTAACACACAGTAAATGTTATGTATAATGACTGTAGTGACTGGAGAACAAAAAACGATTTACTGCTTCTAATCTTCTGTGCCCCCTGAAATGAAATAATCAAGTTTATTTAAATAAGCTTAAATATTAGAAAAATTACTACTAATAAAGTGTGTGCTTTAGTATTTGGCTTTTTAAACCTTTCTTTCTTCCTTCCTTCCTTTCTTTCTTTCCTTTCTATCTTGCTTCTTTCTTTCTTTCCTAATTTTTTTCTTTAGCAGCTCAGAAGTTCTACTCTTACCTTTGGGTTAGGGGGTCCTATTTTGATTGCTAGATAAATGATCTCAAGATAATTGGACTTTTTACCATATAAAATGTGAGATAACCTATGTTTTTCTTTTTTTCTTACTATGTTATTTGATTCCATTTTCTCTGTTACATTTATAGAGATAGATATGAAGTTTCTCCTAAGCTAACCAATTTGCCTGTGTTCTCACGTACTAACGTTTGCCTTTTATTCACATGGTGTGGCCAACCGTGTCAATAGCCAAGGCACAATTCAGCATGTCATTGGTAAAAATTCACAGTAGTTCTATTTCTAAATCTCAACACCTAACTCGTTTCATAATCGTATAGAACTGTCAGATATTTACATTATGCATTCCATTTCTTAAGTGTCACCTATCTGTCTTCAACTCTTAGCTCCTTCTAGTCCTCCAGGTGAATAATCTGTTGGAATTTAGAAATAGAGAGTAAAAACTGAGAGCCGATAGCTATTGCTGAAGAGTGAATAGTAACAAATTGTTGAGGATAGCAAAATAATCTTTTAAGTGGTACACATTCATGGTTCAATTAAATTGAATAAACAAAAATTGAATAAACAAAATTGAATAAACAAAAGTGCTAACTGAACCTCAAGTTATGAAAGGGATTATTTTCTTATTTTGTATCCATCTCACTACTCTATACCTATAAAGCAAGGTATTTATTGTGTTCCTTCTTATGCTTATCAATCAAAACATAACTTGACTGTTGATCCTAACTCAGTACTCTAATGGCAATTTCTTCCCTCTACCTTAAGAGTTACACATTAGCTCTAAACAGGCAGATGTTATCACCAATGTGCTAATTCTCTTCTGTTCCCTGGACATGTTTGGTTACCCATGCGATCTAAGGGACCTCTTGAACCACACACTTGTGAGGTTTGGTTGGCCAGGATCTAGGTGCAGCAAGCTACAGACTGGAAATTCAAAAACTTTCCCATGGAGCAGATGAGAGCTTGAAAGAGGGAGGTATTCCTGACAAGATCAGAACATCCCAGAAGGCATTTGGTATTTGCTCAGTGATTACAACACACATAGCAGACATTTTTTCAAGGGGGAAGGTGAGAGGCAACAATGACTGCCAGTGAAGACCATCCTCAAATCTCAGATCTAACTCTAAATTTAGCATTACACACAATCACTAATCAAGCCCTTTGTTACTCTCACAGCTTTACATGAGGATCTGTCTTCAGAGTAATTTGACCTGTTCTGATTTTACTATTACATATCACCTAGTTGTCTGCTCTCCCTAGCCCAGTCTAAGCCTCCATTTGTATTATCTGTTGAAATTTGGATTGGAGAGTAAAAAATGATAGCTTCGGTTGAGGGGTAAATAGCAACAAACTGCTTTGGATAGCAAAATAATCTCATAAGTGTTATTATAGGGATTTTTACTGAACAATAGAATTTAGAAGTGGAGTCAACAAAAGTTAAATTGAACCTGCAATTATGGAAGAGCTTATTTTGTTATTTTATATCAATCCCACTACTTTGTATGGACAGGACAAGGTTTTTACTGAATTCTTTCACTGAATTTATTCTTCTCAATCAGTAAAACTACTTCTGAGTGGCAGAGCTTTCTTGAATTCTAATCTTCTGGGAGGTAAGAATTACTTCCCCCAATTTTCCTAAATATTGTTAAGTCTGGTCAGCCAGAAACTAAAATGTAGGTGTCTATCATAATAATGATAATCTTATTAGCCAAGTTGCTTTCTTTAAAAGTGTATAACACTGGTGGGCTTTTTCAGCACTATTTTCCCCTCTATGTCAAGGGATTATTTTTTTCACTTCCTATATATAGTCTTTGAAATTCTTAAATCCAGAGAGAAACCAGTGAGTACAAGTAGGATGTCCAGTAAACAAAGGGAGACCCAGGCAAGCAAACCGTGGTTTAGGGCATGCTAATATGAGAGTGTGTAGACGAGGAAATTATAAGGGCTTTATAGGAATTCTGGTTGAGGTTGGGAAGGAGATTGGAGTCTCTCAGCATAGGGATACAAGTGTTGTGGTCAAGGGTAGCAAGATGGCACTAGAATGTCTCTGTGACCTGACTCCAAGAAATGCCTTTGTCTGGCTATCTGACCTAGAGAGAAGTTTTAAGGATGAGTGCAAAGCAAAAGTATAGTGGTATATTTTCTGTTGTCACCTTCTAAGAGAATAGTTTCTGGGGTTAGAGGTGGGAACGGGTAATTGTTATGGTAATGTTTGGAGAACGTGGCCTTTATCTTCTGCATCCCCTCTAGAACGCCAGATAACATTCTTCACTCCAGCATTTGGTTACTAGGTGAAGTAGAAAACAAAATGTATGACTACAATTTACAGATGTCTTGGGAGGAGTAAAATCAATCTCAATACGTAAATCACAGGCATTCAGTTTTATTTATTGTAGTAATTTAATGTCACTAAATTAGTTAATCAGACTCAGAACAAATTGTTCTCTAAGGTTCATGCCAAGATTGAGACAATTTTCTTTATCCATATTCTGCAATCACTTAGTCTATTCTTACTAAGGCTTCCCATATATATTTACCCTCGAGTCCAAGTCAGGACTATTTTCCTTTTCATTGGTGAGGCAAAGTCTTTTCTGTTTGTGCCCCACCTCTACTTCTTAGCTCCCAGGTAAACTGATTCTTCTGGCCACCAGACATCCTCATTAGGTAGTATGTCTCTCAATTCCCATTCATTGAAATATCTCAGAACTAGATTTTTTGCCTTTATTAAGTACTCAATTCTCAGTCTTCTCTTTCTTTCAAGTCATATATTTAGCTAGTTTCCTTAGACACTTTTATATTTATCTTTCTAGACCTCATGCCATTTCTGCCTCTATATATGATTTTTTTGTCGTTTAGGCAGGATTCTTTTTTAGTAAAAATGTTAGCATATCTAAAACCCAATTTACTTACATCTTCTCCTATCACAGTGAGTCATGGTTACCCTTAACTCTATACATATTTGGGAGTAGGATACCAAATCAAGCCCAAGTCTCTTGGGATTATAGTCCATCAAGTTCGCTGAAAATAGGAAACCTTCTTTCTACTTGCCCAATTTCTGGGGATTGGGAAGAGGTGAAACCTCCTATTTTATGTATACAACCAATCCTTATTATTCACGAAGTACATATTTGTGAACTTACCTACTCACTAAAATTTACTTGTAACCCCCCCACCCCTGCAATCAATACTCATAGTGCTTTTGCAGACCATTCATGAACATATGGAGAGCAGCCAAATTTGAATCACCTGGTGCTCACATTATAAGCTAAGACTGAGTGCAGCAATGCTCAGCCTTCTTGTTTCAACTCTCATGCTGTAAACAAGTTTCCATTTTGTGGTCCTTTTAGTGCCAAATTTTTCACATTTTTGTGCCTTTTGTTGGTGATTTCGTTATTTAAAGTGTCCCACAAATATAGTGCTGAGGCTCTGTCTAATGTTCCTAAGTGCAAGAAAGCTGTGATGTTGCCTTCAGAGAAAATATGTATGTTAAATAAGCTTCCTTCAGCGTGAGTTATAGTGTTGTTGACTGTGAGTTCAATGTTAATGAATCAACAATATATATTAAATAAGGTGTCTTTAAACAGAAGTACACATAAAACTTGTTTAGTATTGATCAGCTGACTAAAATGTTGGGACCAGGCACTCACAGGAATTTAACCCTGTATTTCCTCTAGGAGCAGTCATTCAGCATTTGCTAATTAAGTGTTCACAGCGACTTTATAAAACATAACTACCACCAATAATGAGATTCGGTGGTGTGTGTGTGCATTTCCGTGTAGTAAAATTACTGCAACTGGTTAATACCTCACTAAACAGCATATTATAGTTTATAATATGCCCCTGAAAGTCCTATAAAATCTAGTGAAATTATATGTACATCTAACTTTTGATTCAGCAATTGTATTTCTAGAAATCTATCCCAAAGTTACAGTGGTAAATAGAAGGACATCAACCACTATGAATCTTCTAATGGAAGTGCACAACACCACCTTTGAAACAGTCTCAACAAAATTGAATATGAATCTGATTATGCCTCTAGATATAACTACCAATTTGTAGAAAATTTAAGGGACAGAGGAACATGTGAAACATATGTGAGTGCAATCAGCAGAATCCAGAATCCATTTGTCCAGAAATTCTATTGGACAAATGACCTGGATTCTTCAACAACTAACAACCTCCATACACACACATATACACACAACTTGAAGCTAAAAAGAGATTTAACTACTGGTAGTTTTATATAAGAATGTTCTTAACAGCTTTATTCTCAATAACCAAAAACTTGCATTAAGCAAATATCCAACAACAGGGGAAAGGATAAACATATGTAGTAGTGATAGTAATTATAAGAAACAAATTAATCCAGCAATATGGATGAATCTCACAGGCATTATATGGAGAAGAAGATGGACGTAAAATAGTATAAAGTTCTAGAATAGGCACTAATCTAAGGTTTAAAAAATATCAAAGTAGTGGTTGCCTGTGAGGAGGTAAGAGGCACAAGGGAACCATCTAGGGAGATGGAAGTGTCCTGTGTGAGAAAAGAGGTGTGGGTTACCCTGGTATATTTGTTTGTCAAAACTGTACCACTGGGATTTGTATATTTAAATATATGTACGTTTTACCTCAAAAAAACTATAAAAAATTAATGGAATGGAAATTGGAGAGTGACTGGAAGTATAGATGATATAAGAATGATAGACTGTTGATCACTGTTGAAGCTGGGTGTTGAGCCCATATATTATTCTGCTTACTTTGTATATGTTTGGAAATTTCCACAATACAAACTTGTTTTTCTTTTTTTTACAAAGAGAGAGACTTAAGAGATGTAACAACCAATGGTATGTATATTCCTTTTTGGATCTCAATTCATAAAAACTGTCTGGATATTTAAAAATATTAAAGAAATATTCAAGGGAAAGTATTTTTAGGTGTGATAACTGCATTATTATTATATTTTTAAAATAAAGATACTCACTTTTTAAGAGACACATCTTGTAATACAGATGAAATTATATAGCATCTGGGATTTGCTTTGTAATGAACCAGTGGGGGGAGGTAGAGATAAAACAAGATTGACCAGGAATTGGAAATTGTTGAAGCTGGATAATGAGTCTGTTAGATTATTCTCTGTCATTCTGTGTATTTGAAATTGGGGTTCATTAGACTATTCACTGTCATTTTATATATTTAAAATTTTCTATAATAAAAAGATTTTCAAATAATAAATTTTTTAAAAATACTCTCATAAATTGAAAAACTCCAGGCTGGCCAAGTCTAGTCAAATGGATGGAACTGTATGTCTACTACTGTGCAACTGTACTGTATCTGAGATGAGTCAGGGTAGGTTGGGGACAGGAGCCTGGTCTGGTAACACTAGAAGGGGATGTGTGGTGACTCAGGTTGGGAGGCTAGGGGTTTTGTCCCATGACACAGTCACGTGAGGTTGTGAAGAAACTGATCTCTGAGAGGCAACTATGGAGGCAGGACAAGCAGAAGGAGACACAGATGATTAAGGCAGGATGTGAAACTGCATGGGGGAATTACTGGAGAAAATATTAAAGCAGTGGGGTTTAGGAGAGCTAGTTGTGAAGAATCAGTCCTCAGAAAGGCAGAGCTAATTGGAGTCACCTTTCCTGATACAAATATGTGGACATGGTGGGTAAATATAACAACAGAAACAAGAATGAAATACATAATTGAGCTTGAAAGAAATCCCTATTGCTGGGGGAAAAAAAAAGTTGTGTCATGGGGAGGGGACTTGAAACCAGAGACCTGAATCTAGGCCTTAGGGGCTGGGAGTCAAGGTTCAGTGCCCACATGGGGACAGGAGATGTGTCCTCCTGCCTGGAGTACAGAGGTTAGAACTGGATCTCCTGCTAATGCCAGGAATTTTAAAAAGCTGCACAATCCATGAAAAGTAGCTGGGAGAGCTTTGTCCACCAGACTAGACAAGTAGCAAGCAGTTTGTTTTCTGTTCTGAGCTCTGAGTAGAAATAGAAAAAAAAAAAAAAAAAAAAAACTCCTGGGAGAAATTTAAACCCAAAGCTCCATAATTGGTGAGTGTAGCGTATGAATTTACACTACCTTCGTGATAAGAGAATCCCAAGTTAAGAAACGTGCATGAAAACTAGTTCAGGTGGGTGAAAATGTATATATTTGATAAAGGACCTATAACTAGAATATCTAAAGAACTTCTATTAATAATAAAAGAAAGAGTATACTAGAAAAATGGGTAAAATTTTCACTTATACTTTTCAAAGAAAGGATTCTCAAATAGCCAATATTCTTATAAAAAGTTGCTCAATTTCATTAATCATCAGGGAAATGGAAATAAAAACTACAGTGGGATACTACACACTCACTAGAACAGCTAAAATGAAAGTAACAGAAAATAAAGGTTGGTGAGAATGTAGACACATAAATATAAATAAGCATTTACTGTAAAAAAATGACAATGGCAACTGATTTTTAGGGAGTTAAGAATAAGGTGGAACTAAATACTAACAATAATATGGAAGGTGGGACAGACAGGGTATATCAGAATCTTTCTGAATTCCTTGTATTGTTTGGGAGTTGCTTTAAATTGTTGATTAACTTTACACTTTATTAACTGAAGTATACCCTATTAAAAATCTAAGGGTAACCATTGGAATGGTGGGTGTGGTGTGTATAATCATCATTGCAACAGGCATTTTGAGTGAGACAGTTCTCTATGCAGTCGTCTGGGCCCCGCCTAGGAAATGCCAATAGCAGTGCTCAGTCATCGAGAAAAACAAAAAATGCCCTCACATATTTCTAAATACCCTCTAAGAGATTGGTGACCCCACTAATTGAGAACCATATAATGAGAAAGATAAAAGGAGGGAAATAAAGAAAACATGAGCCAATCTAGGGAAAGGGGTGGTGGAAGAAAAACAAGGAAGAATCAATTAAGGACATTGTCACATCCATTGGTTTTATTTCATAGACTCTTAAATTTAGGAGACATCTTAGTTTATTTAAAAGAGCACTCATTTACCATCTGGATTTTCACAAGAATATTTTGTTTTGCAAAAAGAATCCCATTTCCTGTATCACAGTCAGGGTTATTGTCCTTTTCCTGTGAAACCTTGTCTGAAAAACTGAACTGACTACAACCTAATGAACATATATTCCTCAATAATATATCCATTAAAGTGAATAATTAATGGAATATCTCAAAGCTCTAATATTATATGTTAATGATAACCCTTACCTGGTCTGAATCTAGAAAGCATTAGTTAGTTTTTCATCACCATGTAATCTATTGGTTAGACCCAGGTCTAATTTTTAATTTTTTTTCTTTTATCAGATTTTTAAAATCTTGAATAAGAAAATAAAAAATTCTGATAAAATAATATTTCAAAATTTCTTATTTCTTTTCATTGTCAATATTGATATACTTCAAAAGAAACTGCTTTGGAAAAACATACTAGGACCTCTTAGCTGCCATATGTAATAGACTCTTTCAAACCTCATTTTACCCCACCTCCCCTATTCTAAAACACTTTTCTCCTTTAGATTCCTTGATAATGCATAATGGGTTTATTCCTACTTTCTGCTCTTCCTTCTTTTTCCTTTATGGATGCCTCTTCCTTCCCCTTGCCAGCCCTTAAAGTTGGTTTTCCTCAAGATTCTTTCTCTGGTTCTAAGGGTCAAGCTCTGAGCTCAGACAACCTGGATTTGAATTCTAGATCCACAGTTTTGTATAGTTGAGTAACCTCAAGCCTATAAACCCTAGTTTCTTCAACTGTTAAAGGAACAAGTATTCTATTAGTCAAGGTTCTCCAGAGAAACAGAAGCAATAGGAGATAGTTACACACACACACACACACACAGATTTAGTATAAGGAATTGGCTTACACAATTATGGAAGCTGACAAGTCCTAAGACGTACAGTCAGCAAACTGGAGACCCAGGAAAGCTTATGGTGTAATTCCAGCCTGAAAGTCTCCAGGTTCAAAACTCAGAAGAGTCAATGCTTATGTTTGCATTTGAAGGCAGAGAAGGTGGATGTCCAAGCTCAGGGCAGTCAGACAGGAGGAAAATCCTTGCTTGCAGGAGTGTCAGCCTTTTTGTTTTATTCAAATAAGCTTTCAACTGATTGGATGGGCCCACTCACATGAGGGAGGGAATCAGCTTTACTCGATCTACCAGTTCAAATGTTGTTAATCTCATGTGAAAACACCCTCACATACACACCCAGAATAATGTTTGACCAAATAATGTTTGGCAAATATCATTGGCCCAGTGAGGTTGACACATGAAATTGACTATCACATATCTCATAGGGTGGTAGCAAAGATTAAATGAAATACTAGATAGCGGATGCTTGGCACAAGTAAGATCTCAGTAATGCAATAAGTGTTAAATACTGTCATCATTATTACTCTACACACTTCCTGGGTGATCTTATCCACACTCTTGGTTTCAGTGATGGGATGAGTTCTAACTATATATCTCATGTTTACTGGTTATCACAGAATTCACTTCAGGCTTAACTGTTGAAAATGAAATTTATCACTATCCTGGGAGGCAGGGGGATGTATAGCTCAGTGGTAGAGCTTATGCTTAGCATGCATGAGATCCTTGGTTCAATCCCCAGTACCTCTGCTAAAATAAATAAATAAATAAACCTAATCACCTCCCCCCCAAAGCGAAATAAATAAAATAAAATATTCTTAAAAAGAGAAATATATCACTATCCTTCTATTCAAAGTTGCTTCTCCTCTAGTGTTCACTCTACTAGTGAATAACTCCAACATGTAATGCCCAGTTACACAATCAGAAACCTCAACATTATACTTCTCTTCTTTTTCCCTCACCTCCCACATCCAATCAGCAATCAAGTCCTGATCATTCTGCCTCTTAAGTGCCTTTGGTATCATTCTCTTCTTTTCATGCCCCATAGCTACTTAGTTTCTCCCTCATTTCTCACCTGAATTATTGCATATTCTCTCCACTGATCACCATGCTCAAACATAAATATGATTTATGTCACTCCTCTGTTTAAAATTTTTCAACAGTTCCTCATTGCCAAACTCCTTGGCAAGGCATGGCATACAATGACTTCCATGATCTGATCCCAGAGAATTTCCCCAACCTCATCATTCAGGGTGCCCACATCATACCCTATAATCTGGCCGTACTGAACTGCTTGTAGTTCTCTAAACAGGCCTGGCTATTTCATTTTTCCATGTCTTTTATTAGAGTGCTAGCTAAACTGAAATGTCCTTGCTTACTTGGTGAGCATCTACTCATTTTTCAGGACTCAGCTCAACTACCAACTACTCTTAGAGGTGCTTCCTGACTGCATTCTCACACAACATTGATTATTCCCCTGTCTGCATTCTCACTATTCCCTAAACATCCTTCGAGAAACGTGCCCATAAAATTTGATTGCACTTATCCATTTACTTGTTTATAAGGTTTTTGAGGGTTGGGAACATGGCTAATTCATCTTTGTGTCCATGGCCTGGCTCCACAGTATATGCTCAATAAGTATTTGGTGAATGAATGAATGCATGAAATTTGAGGTACAAAAATACAGGTAATTATTCCAAGAGTAAACAAATCAATAGGGATGGAAACACAATCTAAATCTCCTCTTCGTGAGTTTTCCACTTCTCTCATTATTCAGTATTTTTTAAAGTTCCAAAATAACTGTTGGCACACATGTTTGTTGAACTAATGCTGAGAATATATAGGCTGCATTCTTTGGTGTACAAGCGTATTCCTTTAAAACATTAAAATCTTAACTAGCTTGTCTTTGACATTTTCCAAATATATCTGAAATGTCAGAGCCAGCATTTGGGGCCTACAAATCTTTTGAGTGAAAGCCCAGGCCTTCAAATTGTGTGCCATTCACAGGTTTAAAATAGGAACATGTTCCATGTTGACTGTGAGCTATTTGGAGACTTTGAGGACATTAGAAAAGAAAAATTTTATTTTGGGGAGGAATGTTGGAAGGTAGAAGTTTTGAGAGATAACCTATATCTGAATATTAAAATGAACACACGTGGGCACACACACACTATTGTTCTCAAATCCAAGAATCTCAGCTAAAGTTTAGTATGCAGTCTAGGGCCTTCCTGATCCCGAAGAGAAGTCTGCCTGCATTTTTAGTAAAAAAAATAATAGTAACTCCAGTATGCGTGAACTAACAGGATATAATCATTTGTTGGTATAAAATATGCAAAATTTGGACTAAACATGAAAAGAAATGTTCCTTTGCAGCAGATGAAACAGTTCCAATAAAAGGAGAAAAATAAGTCTGCAACAGTTCTAAGTCATAAGAAAAGTTTGGTGTGTCCAATTTTCTCTGCATCATTTACTAGTAAATTAGACTTATTGCATGATGTTTTAGAGAAAGGTATTAATATTGTGATTTTTTTTCCTTATGTTCATATCCTAAATAGCATTTTTATATTTGTTTGGGGGAGACTAGAGGCATATTGTTAGTTGATTTTTATATGATCATATGGTAGAGAGAATGTTGAAATTTACTGATCAACTTGCTAAAATCAAGAGCTTTTTAGAATTTAGGAGATCTAAATAATCCAATTTATCAGTCCCTCAAGATTCACTTTCGTACTAAAATGACTAGATATCTGAATATACCAAATCTGAAACAGCAGATAAGCAACAAAAAGATGACTACTTTGGTCAAGGGAATGTAGGTGTTAAACTAGACAGGTAGACTGAGTAGATGGTAACTGGAAGTGCACTCATTTTCCATGACTGAACTGTCCTCTAGTCAAAGGACTGCAGATTTTGAAGACCGATATGGAACTGTGTGGTGGATACAATGTCAAAAAGAGATTCACAGATTTTTATACATAAGTGAATGCCACTCAGATTTTCCACACCTGACTTTGGAGTAGAAACCCCACCATATTTCTAAACTGTGATGTGTCTACCTTATTCTGGTGGCTCTGCTTCAAAGTAATATATACTGACTGAGCATTTACTATATTCCAAGGATTACACTAAACAATTTGCATGTATTTGCTCCTTCAAGAAAAACTGATTGAATTAAGTGATGTTCATACAAAAGATGACCTATCCCTGGAATTCTAGTGACAAATATCTGAACTCCAGAACTTTGCTGATGTTGTAGGCCATGTGACCAAATGCTGGGCAATGTATGGGGCTACCTGATTCTGGGAAGTACAGTTTATTTCTACTTTAGGCTTCTGGGTGTTCTGATTAGATTCAGCTATGCATATCATAGGCTGAAAAATAACTTCCTTTCAACAAGATAGAAGTTTATTTCTCTCACTTAAAGGAAGTCAGGCAGTGGAAAGTCTAGAGCTGTATGTCAGCTCCATGGTCATTAGGGACACAGAATTTTCCTATATTTCTGTTTTTATTAGCTGTACTTGTTATTAGCTATACCTGTTTATTATTATCTTATTAGCTATACCTGTTTGTTTTATTTCTGATGGCTGTTTTAATGTTTAAAATATGCTTTTTTAATTTATCACAATTTACCTTCAAATAATAGTATAGCACTTCACATACAATGTAAATTCTAACAATGTAATTCCATTTCCCCCTTCCATCCTTTGAACTGTTATTGTCAAGCATTTTACTTCTACATATGTTATAAGTGTTATTTATTTAATTTTTTAGTCAATTATCTTCTTTTTTTTTTCGCTTTAGTCAATTATCTTTTAAAAAAGTCTTTTATATCAACTCACATAGTTACCATTTCTGGCACTTTTCATTCTTTAGTATAAATCCAAGTTTCCATGTGGTATTGGTTTTTTATGCCAAAGATACTGCTGTAACATTTCTTGTAGTGCAGTTCTGCTGGCAACATTCTCTCAGCTTTTGTTTTCTTTAGCTTTCATTTTTGAAAGATATTTTCTCTAAATATAGGATTCTAAGTGAAGCCTTTTTTTCTTTCAGCACTTTAAAAATGCCCTTTCATTGTCTTCTGACTTGCATAGTTTCTAAAGAAGTTTACTGAATTTTTGCCTTTATATCTCTATACATAATCTACCTTTGTTCCACTGGCTGCTTTTAATCTTTTCTTCTCATCACTCGATTTCAACAATTTAATGATGTCTTTTGCAGTGGTTTTGTTGAGTGTGTGGGAATGTGTGTGCTTATCCTGCTTAGGGCTCACTGAGCTTCTTGAGTCTCTGGGTTTAAAATTGTCATCAAATATGCAAGTATTTTCACCTGTATTACTTCAAATAATTTTTCTATCACCTCCTCACCCTTCTTTCATCTGGAACTCCAGTTACACATATATTAAAATACTTGGTATTATCCCACAGATCACTCAGGCTCTCTGATTGTTTTTTCTGTTTTGTTTTGTTTTTGTTTTTTGTTTTTCTTCTTTATGTGCTTTATTTTGGCTAGATTTGACTGTTATGTCTTCAAGTTTACTCATCTTTTCTTACGAGTGTCTAATCTGCTTCTGAGTGTCAACCCTATGTAGTGAAATTTTTATTTCAGAAGTTGCAATTTTCATCTCTAGAAATTCTATTTTTTATACATTTAATTTCTCTCTTTCAGCATATAGAACATTTATAATAATTGTTTAAATATTTCAACTGCTAATTTTACCATCTGTGTCATTTCTGGCTTTGTTTATGGACTGACTTTTTTCCTGCTTATAGATGACATTTTCCTACTTTGTATGTCCCAGTTCTCTCGCTAGTTCCCAGACATCCTCATGATTTTCCCACCTACTCTTTAAGTGCAGGTGTTCCCCAGGGTACTATTATTGACTCCTCCTTTTCTGCTGTGCATACACTCCCTGGCTGATCTCATCCACTCTCATAATTTCAATTACTATCTATGTGATGGTATATTCCAATTGTATCTTCTGACTAAAGTCATATATATGACTGCCTACTCCACTTCTCCACCTAGATCCAGAGCTATCTCAAACTCAGCATATCCAAAGTGAACTCATCAAATTCCCCCTCAAAAGCTGCTCAATGTCCTGTATTCCCTAATTCGGTGAATGGCAACACTAGCTCATAATCATACAAGCCAAACATTTATGACTTATCATCCTTCTCCTTCCTTGCAGTAGATACTGTGGTCCCCCCCTTCTCAGCCTTCTTTCTTGTTTTTCTGGGTAGTCACCTCAATTTACATTGGGATATCCAACCTTCTCATCACAGCTTTGGATCTAGGTGCAGGGCATATGTCTTTATCCTAAGATAACTAGCCTCACGCCATCCCCTGGCCACCATGATTCAGTTCTTGAGGCTTCTAGGAAAGGAGTTTTCTCTCCTTATTGAAAGGTTGACTCCCTCTTCTCTTTTTGGGCCTGGATGGTGAAACTTACAGCCACAAGAATTGTTGGCAACCATACAGCCAATGCTAAGGAAGGAAAAACAACAAAACAAGAAAGAAATGTGTCCTTAATGACATCACTGGGCTGTTGAATCATTCAGCCCAATAGCCTGTCTTTTCACTGGACTTTCTATCTAGACAGGTCAATATTGGTTTATTGGTTAAGCCAGTTAGAGTTGGGTTTTTTGCTGCTTGCAACCCAAAGCATCATAATTCATAACCTTCTTTCACCCTTCACCCTCAAACACAGGTAAATTACTCACTAGGTTCTATTAATTCTATTCCTTAAATGTGTCTGATTTCTCTCAGTTCTGTCTCTTGCCACTGCCAGTGTCAGTTCAGGCTCTCATCTTTTTTTAAATGAAATGCATTTCTAAAACGCGTATCTTATCAAAATTTCATCTGCTTCCAATTGTGCTTCCAATTGTGGCATGGTTTTCCATTGCTTCTAAAAGAGTCTGCATCCCTTAGCTATTGTACAAGAGCCTTCATGATCTGTCTCCTTTATCTTTTCGTGCCTCTTATTGCCACTCCCTTCAACCCCATCCTGCCACAAGCAATGCTGAACTCTTTGGTCTTATGCCTCTTTGCTCTTGCTGCCCTCCACTCCTGCCCCCAGTGTTCTCACTAACTTCCCTCTTGTCCTTCCACCACAAAGCACACAGACACACTAACTCCTAGTCATTATCAAGTTTAAATATTCTTTGAAGCATTTCCTGACCTCGCCTGAGTCTGGGGGAGCTGTGTGTCAAAGCACCTGGTTTACATTCCTATTAAGGTATTTATCACACCAAGTCTGTTTATTTACCTGTCTCCACCTCTGCACAGTAAACACTTTGAAACAATAAATTTCTTTTACATTCTTGTATCTCTATTTCTGAGAACTAATAAAAGTGCCTGAGACATAGTATACTCAATAAATGTTTTTTGAATGAATAATTATGTGGTCTGCAAACATAAAGATCGTTGATCTTGAAACTCTGTGTCTGAAACCTCAACTTTTCCTGTGTTTCTGATTTCTCAACATTAATCTTTTTCTTCCTAAGTATGGGGTTCTAGGTAGGCTGAGAAGGATAACAAAAGAGGTTGGGACAGGCTGCCTTTAGTCCTCTGAGGATCCAGTAACATGTCCTACCTTTCACCACCCTTCTGCACCACCTGTTCACACCTGGGTGCTCTGTATGGGTGTAGACTTAGCTGACCAGCCCAACAGCATACTCAGACCTTGGTTCAGACTTCTCTCATTGCCAAATGAACGTTTGCCAGTGTATATACAGTAAACAGTTCTCAACTTTCCATTTATCTTTTGGACTTATACTTTTAAGAAATTTTGTATTTCTTAAAACATTGTAGGCCTTAAAATTAAAAAATCTGGATTATTTTGCACCAATCAAGTAAGATAAGTGATCTTAATCCCGAACTTTACCTTTGCTGGCCTTAAAGTTAGACGTGACTAATTGAATGAAGAAATTAACTAGGGGAATCTGATAGTGGTGATATTCCTAAGTTTTATAACCTATGTTAAGTTATTGAAAGCAACTATATTTTTACAAGTTTTAGGTTAAAAAAACAAAAACGAATACATAAAAAAAACCTTGAATTTAAGGCATAAAGGAAGGGAGGGATGTGGGTATTTGTGATTTGAAATTTATGGGATAAAATTAAGCAACAGGGAAGACAAAGATATGGTGAAGAAGTCAGATTTCACTGGGCACTTGTGAGTGGTGAGGCTAGAAGTTGGGGGTGGAGCGAAGGAAGAAGGACTAGCTAAGAGCAGGATCCATAATACAAGGAGGGCCTTGTTCAGTCACCAGCAGCACTGAACACGTTCCCTTCCTCGGTGTGTCGGTGACCATAGTAACAGTGGGGCCGAACCTCTCCCCCCGAGCATGCGCAGTGCAGAGCGAGCGGGACGCGTCCTCAACAATGTATCCCTTCTTTTCTCTGGTGGAAGAACTACAACTCCCAAGAGACCACTCGGCGCCGCGACGCCGCCTCCCGCTGTGGCCCTGCCCCGTCCCCTCCCTCCGGCCCCGCCCTCCAGCTAGTCTCCTCCCCACCCTCGGAGTGTGTGTCAGTGACCCAGAGGCGGTGTGAGGCGGAGGGACCGTCGGGGGGCGCCGCCGCCGCCGCCGCCTCCAGCAGCAGCACCAGCCGCGCGGCGCGTTCGGATTTGCCTCGAGTCCTCCGGGAGCGCATCACAAAGCGGGCCCCGCGGCTCTCCCTCAGCCCGCGGTTCCTCAGTGCTCGGCTCCGTGGCCAACTTCCCCTCACCGGGCTCTGCCGGCTGGTGAGGAAGGCGGCGGTGGAACGCCGGGCTGTCTGCTCGCGCTCCACGCGCACGCACACTTCACCCCCTCGCTCCACGCCTCGGGGCCGTGCTGGGATTCCGGCCACCAGCAATTGTCCGGTGAGTGTGGCCGCAGCGCGCCACGGGAGGGGTCGCGGCGGGGCCACCGAGGGTCACGGGCCAGGCGGGCGCGCAACTTCCTCGGAGGCTTCCCGGGCGGCCGGCCGCCTCTCCCCGCCAGCCTGCGCGCCCCCGCGCCGTAGGCGGCCCGGGCGCTGAGTTTGCGGCGCCTGCATCCCGCGCCCTCGCAGGAGGAAGCGCCTTTGTCAGGAGCCGGCCCGGCGCGCCCTCCCCCTTCGCCTGAGAGCGGGCGCGCGGCAGCCAAGTCCGAGCCTCGAGCCCCGAGCCCCGAGCCCCGCGCCCTGCGCCCGGCGTCCGGCCGCCAGCTGCCCGAGAGGAGATCCGCGGGGGCGGGGAGCAAGACAGAAATGAAAAAGAAACAAAGGGGGCGGTGGGCTTTTCTTTTGTTTGTGAGAATCTGATAACTTCTTTTTCCTTCCTTACGTAACACAGACTTCCAAGTTAGTCATTCTTTTTATTGTTATGATTATTGTCATCATCTCTGCGTGTCCCTCGCGTTTCCTTTCATCTCTGGATCTCACAGCACTTAAAAACATTAATTAATTACACCTCCGGGGCCCCTACGAAACAAGTTAAAACACCAGCTTCCGTAAGTGGGTAAACTGAGGTCCAGAGGAGCTCTCTAATTGATGGATATGCGTGATCTACCACCGCGCCTGGTGTCTGAGGATCTGAAAGCATTTATGAGTAAGAACTTGTTCTCCAGTGCCCCGTGGAAAAGTTAAAGATACTCATTTTACTTACAGGTTAACTGAAGTCTAAAAGAAGTCTGTGTAATTGTTAGGTAGTTCAAATAATAACTCTTATTACATAGTGTTTGAATCTTAAAACCTCAAAGGACTCTTGAAAAATGTTCCGAGTGGGGAAAATACTGTACATCATAAACTCACCTCACTCATCTACTTTTATTTTTGTACATGCAGGTCTCGTAGGAGGCAAGAAAGCCATGATGGGGGTGGGGGAGACGGATTTTTTAATGTAGGTTTAACAGATTTTAAACTACACACAAAGAAATGTATCTTGGTTTTAATAGCACCAACAGTCCTCCTGTCGTTTAGTCATCAAATAATTGAGTGAACACTATCCATAAGGCGCTGGTTGTGCTAAGAACTGAAGCATTAAGTGTACAAAAAGGTCATCTGTTTGTTTTGGTTCAAAGGCTGTGTACTTCTCTTGTTCTGTAAAATGTTGTTTTGTTCTCATAGCAGCTGATCTTTTGTTTCAGAACTGGCTTTGTCCTTTTCTACATTGAATATGTATTCTATAACTGAGGAGAAACGTTAAGAGTTTTTTGTTGGGTTTTTTTCTTTCTCTCTCTTTTTTTTTTAGTTTGCATAGTAGTGTAAATTTAAAGTTTTGAGTTGTGGAGGAGGTTTAGTTTCTTCAGTTTTTCTGTTTCAGTTTATGACGTTTTCTTTATAACTAACACAGAAAATGTTTTCTCAGAGTGATCAGATTTACATCTCTCAAAACATTGCCCTTGTACAAATACAGCATATGAATTCCTTTTTAAAAAAAATTCACACCAACAACTTCTTCTGGAGTAAAATACTTAATTCTGAGGACAAGTTTGTTTATTTTGGTAGTTGAACCAAACTAGAAGGTGCTGAAAATTTAAATCAAGCATCATTTCTACTAGCTGTTTCCTGAGGTGAATAATGTCAGAACTGCAGTAACAGTACTTTCAATTATCTTAAATTCTCTTGAATTTAATTTTGTATTTTATAGCCACCCCCGGATTTTAGATTCTGGTGATTATATCAAAAAAAAAAAAGATATTTGTTATTTTGGTTTTTTTTCCCTCAACCCTCTAACCTATCCCCTTTCTGTAGTATGTTAAAAGAAATCTTGAATTTAAAGCAAACAGTTGAAAAATAGAACAGTTAAGTGTATGGAAAGTTGTACCTAATAAAGTGGTTATAATGCTTCATCTAATAAATATAAGGATTTTTAAAGAGAAAACTCACCTAGGTTTTTAGTAGTGTTACAGAAATGCTGTAATGTAATAATAGTAGTGTTTATTGACTTGGGAAAAAAAGAAGTGAGCTGGGAATTATGCCTTAGTGGCAGATTTGTGGGGGAGAGGGGAGAAATCTGTGCTCCCCTTAAAATTGCATTTAAGTGACCTATATTGGTTATATTGAACTTTTTCTGTAGCATTTACAGACCGGATTTACCAGAGGCATTTGTACTTTAAGGAATCTACTAACACACTGTCTGCTCAGTCACTGGAGTCCAAAGGCAGAAATTAGTGTTGACTGTCAAAAACTGGCATTGCAGATTTCCTAGTTTCTTTGGGATCCCTTAAAGGAAATAACTGAAAAAGGCAGAAAGACAGGGCAGGTACTGCTGAATGCTGCTGAACCAAGTTTCAAGGGGAGGCTTAAATATGTTTCCATCCGACTTTGTTTCAGCATCCTTTCAGGTTGTCAGAGTGTCACCAGTATGTTGAGGTCTGTCAATTCAGAATATACCTTATGGTGATTGTCCACTAGGTCAGATGTTAAGGACTATAGTAATACTGCTTTGTGAGCAACTGTTTTCAGACAGAAACTTCTGTAGCTGATAGAGATTTTCAGCTGGAGGATTTAGAATTGAAAACTATCTTTCTAACAGTCTCACATACATACATTTACTGTGGGACATCTATATAGACCTCTTCTCATATTTATTAAATCACACAGGCTTATATGGATTATTTTATTACGTCTATTTTAACTGCATATCTGAAAACATAATGACACGTACACAATGGCACTGAGAGATGATTCTAAGCATTTCTTTGGAAAAGTTATTCTGTAAAGTTACATTTATGTTTTTTAATTTTAACTGAGGAGAGTAAGACAAATTTAAAAGCCAGTAGAAAGAAGGAAGAAAATTGATAGAATGAACGAAACCTACTGAAGACGTTTTTAAAGAGTACAGTATTACAGATTCCTGGCAACATTACACAGGGGACAAAATTCTAGCTAAACTCCATAAACAGTGAATTCCACTTAGCACTTTCTGTTTATAGATCTCTAGCCATCTTTCCCAGATTCCCTCTAAATACATCACGCAGGAAAAGTAAATAGAAATTATTCTTTCAAGGGATTTTGGTTGTTGGAGATTTGCTTTACACATGTGGTATTGGGGAGGTTATTGTTTTTTCTTCTAAGTTTGACCTCTGCCAGAGAACAACTTCCCCCAGACTAATGTGTGGGAACCTCAGAACAAGAAGTAATGGACACAGAGTTAGATATAATTTCAAGTTATACCACTAGCTATTTTTACGTTCTCTTGAAAGACCACTTCTAATAATTGTTCTTTCCAAAAGTTGAAAATAGTTGACACTTAGTAGGTCCTACTATTTTTGTTGTTTTTTTGTTGTTGTTGAATGAATTTGAAAGTAATAAAGAGAAAGCACAAGATTTCTTGAGTGAATGTCAGGGGATTTCTGATTTTTAAATAGAAGTAAATGAAACATGAACATCTAGTTGGAGCCTTTCAATTAGCATAGCTTCCTTTAGAAGTAAACTTAAGAGGAAAAGAGCTTCATCAGGTAATTTAAGAGAAGTGAATTGTAAACAAGTCTAAGAAGACCTGATTATTTTTTCAGAATGTTGTACATGATGTCTTAGATATTTTTTGCCACAATGAACTCCACTTGAGAGAAATAGTTTTAGATAGTACTCCTTTTATCACCCCTAAAATACTTTTTTGCACCTCAAAATACCATTTACAGAAAAATAGAATATGTTGCTGCTGCCTGTAAATGGGAAAATCCTGACATTAGTCATTCCCCAGTTAATCTTGACCATTCATGTAGTTTAAAAAATAGTTTTTAATGGAATACACATGTAATTTACTTCCTTTTCAAAGAATTTATCGCTGATTTTTATTTTATAATGAACCTCTTGGGATGTTGCTAGTTCTAAAAATATGTAGTGCCCCCAGTTTCCCACCATGTTCCACAGTTTCTTTTTCTGTTAATTTTTTGGCTACAATTTGCTTTTTCCCCTAAATTGTCAAAATAAGGTAAGAAATGTTATACATACTTGACAAGAAATATAGTCAATCAAATAGTCAAATTTATTATGCTAAACTTTAGCTAAATTTCAACATATAAGGTATGTTGAATCTATTTTAGAGATAGATGTATACTTACTTCTTACTTTGCAGGGGGCTAGAGCAAGGATGTATAGCCAATAGATTTCACCTTGGGTATCAAATCTGATTGCCTGAAAGTGACTACTTGGAGTGTTACGTTTAGAAAACTGGGAGCCCTGGTTCAGACTCAGCAGGAAAGAGTGCTGTGATTAGCAATTTCTGTTGTTGGATGGGGAGTGGGCTTTTGGCATGAGTGCCAAATATTCATTTAGTATTTATCAATGCCTTTTATGTTTCAGGCTCTGGTTTAGATGTTAATATCACCCAGACTAAACTCTCTCCCTTATGGTATTTACATTCTAATAACAAGACACAGGCAATAAAACAAGTAAAATATTTTGTGTTTTAATGACAAATGACGTATTTTTTGCAAGAAATAAGAGAGGGAGGGAGAATATAAGATTAAAAGCAACTAAAGGGGCATATCCACCACCAGATGCATTGTATGGACCTTATCCTGCTTTGAGCAAATTAACTATGAAAAAGACATTGATGAAAAATTGGAGAGATTTGGACATTGATGGAATATTTGATAAAAAGGAATTGTTAATTTTGGAGGGTGTGATAATGTATTATGTTTTTTAAACAAGAGTCCTTACCTTTTGGAGATACAATGTATTTTTGGAGTAAAATATGATACCTGGGTTATGTGAAATACTTTGAAGAGGAGAGGAGCAAAGATGAAACAATATTGGCCACATACTGAAAATCGTTGAAAGTAGGTAATGGATCCATGAGATTTCTTACAGTCTCTCTACTTTTTTATATGTTTGCAAATTTCTATAATTAACAGTTTTACACACATACACAGAGATAAAGCAGAGAAGGGAAGAAGGAATCTGTGGGGTGTCAGTAATGGGATAGGAAGAGGATGCAGAAAAGACTGACTGAGAAGGTGATAGATATTTGAGTAAAGACCTGAAGGAGGTGAGGGAGTAAGCCTTGCGGGTAATCTTGAGGCAGGACATTACAGGCAGAGGGAATAGCAAGTACAGTGGCCCTGAGATCAGAGCTTGATTGAAACGCAAGGAACTGCAAGAAGCCAGTGTGTCTGGGTCAGAGAGACTAGCAGGAGGTAGTCAGAAAGATAAAGGGAAGGTAGAGGAGACCAGATTGTGTAGAACCTGGTTGCCTGTCTTTCCTTTAAAGTAAGAATATTTATTTTATACATTAATCTAAAATAAGTCTTCTACTTTAGTCACCCTGGAAACTACACTTATTTCAGCAATTACTCAATTTGGAATTTTTTTTAATTGCCTTCTAAGCCAGTTTTAGAGCCACACATGAAAATAGCTCATTATTTTCTATTTGCTCCTTGCTTTTAAGGAAAAAGAGGGTATTAGCCACGTGGTATCTCATTTTATTTATCAGATATGACTAAGGATTTTGACAGAAAGAAAATAGGAAATAACTTCAGGCTATTTCTAAAAGTCAGATCCACTCTGAGAAAGCAATTACTGTTTTTAAAAATCAGATCCACCTATAGACTAAAAAGGAGTTTTAATAATGTTCTGGACAACTGTTGCACCATTTAGAATAAGGATATAATTTATGAGAGTGACTTAATATGGAAGAGACCATACTTATTTGGATATTTAAGTTCTGTCTTATACATTAAAACACATACACATGTACATAGAAGACCATGTACATTTCCTAATACTTAAGTACTCAAAACAGTCATTGCAGATAAGTTTCATTTGTGTCATGCATTCAAGACTAAAGAGATAGCATTTATAATATAATGAAATTATATAACTTTCTTGTTGCTATGGCATACACTTGGGAACTGAAAGACTAACACACATTTAGTTGGAGAGGAGTCTGGCTTTCAAGTCGTCTTGTATTCATGCATCAGTCCTCAGATTAGTAGTTGTTTCAAGAACATGCTGATTTCCCATAAAGAACTCTTTTAAAATCTTTATTAAAATTAAAGAAAAATGAAATCTCATCCTCCAAATGTTTGAAAGTCCCCCCAAAACCCCTCCATAAATATGGATTTTTTTCAAAAAACCTTCTGCTTATAGGACAATATACATGTAGAGATTACTAGTTTTGAATTTTATACTAGTTCATTTTTTATAGGAATAAGTTTTCCAACCTGAGAAACTAAACTTATTTCAATGATTTTTACTCTATTGATAAGATTGAATAAAGAAAACATTCTTTTTCTGGTTAATTATGCGTAATGGAGGGCACAATATTTTCTTCAACCAATAATATGTAGAATTTAATGGGATTAAGTAGAATGTGTGAGATTTTATTATATAATAAATTGCAAAAAGTGACCACTAAGCATATAATATAAAACTGTATAAGGAATACTTTAACAAAGCTTCTGTTTTAAGCATTTTTTCAGAAAATTGTTAGGAATGTAGTCTTTAATTCACTCAAAGTTTTTATCCTATAGGTGGGTAGATAGATAGCCAGACCCTTTCTTCATATATTGCATATACTATCAGGATTAAGCTGATAGGCTGGAGTATTTAATGTGTTTTAAACGTTAATCCGTTGGCATGGAACACAGAGCCTAAGTAATTTCTGGGCTTTCTGTTACTTCTGAAAGTCTTTAACAAGCTATCTTTGATTCATCTATAAAATAAAATGGTGGTAGTTTTTCAGAAAGGACTTTGAAATCTAAGACGGTGGTCATGCTGATGTGTGGCTCAATTTAGAAATAGCTTTCAGTCTTTCGATTTGGTGGTAGGATTATGAATCTGTTTTTCATTTCTATTTTTGTGGAATGAATAAATAACCTATGATGGAGGAGAAAGAGGGAGAGGAGAGGGAGCAAGAAAAGGAAAGAAAATAAAAACTGGCTCTCACAAAATAATAAACATGACCATGAGTAAATAATTCTTGTAACTTGGATCTACATAAGTGTCTGTGACCTAATGAGCTAAGACACAAACTTACAAAGTAAAGGATAGTAATGATATTACAGCTTCCATTGCAAGGGGGGAATAGGTTGCTTTGCATAAGGGACATTCATGTTGACTTAAACATTTTGACCATGATAAAACCTATATTTCGTTTTGGAATTAATAATAATAATGATGATGATAATGATTAACAAGAGTTAAGAATTATTTGGAAATTCAGGTTATTACTTAGGCTCTGTAGATGTTTGCAGCATCAGATTCCTTTTACCTTGTGTGTTGCAGATAACTCATATTCCATGTCCCTGTCTCTCACTTCATCTCTCTCTCACTTTCATCTCTCCATCACTCCACCACTAGCTCTGTTTATCTTCCTTTGCCAGCTTGGGTAGTGCCCATTGCTCTTCTACAATGTTTTTTACATTTGTCTGCCATTTTTTGTACTTATAAAGTGCTCCTGGAATGAATTAAGGGCCTAAAGAAGTGACATGTAGATAGCAAGTATAATTTTCTATTTGTGTCTTACCTACTTAGCTTCTTTTTATTCTCTTTTCTTGCCCCTTTTTTATTTTGGTGTGTGTTCTGGTGGAGAGATATTATATTCCATCAGCTAGACACTAAGTGATAACTAACCAATGGGATGCAATACTTTTTGAATTGAGTAATATAGGAAATAGTAATAAACTCATTGATTTGAAAGCCTCTTAAGTTAATCCTACATCCATCTAGAACTTATACCTAAACTAGTGTAGTGGAATTTTAAAAGCTATTTTCAGCTGTTTTCACTCTTGGTGTATGTTGTCTTTTCTGAAAATGTCAAACAATCGGGGACTTCGTCATCACTGTAATAATAGTCATAAATGGCCTTGGGTAAAAACTGTATCTGGACTTTTGTTGAGCTACTTTTTGACAGTCAAGAGGAAAGGATAAAAAGATCGGTAATGTGGTAGAGTCATTTATAACTTCTTCTTTCCATGGAGTGAATTAAGAGATGACTGGCCCTGATTTTTTGCTAGCTGTAGTGTTCAACATGTCAATTGGCTTAATCTTCAAAAGGCACAATTAAGCTTAATTTTACTTTTTCACAATAAGTGAAAACAATTGGAGATGTATAGTTCTTCAAAACCTTAGTGTTATATTCCTGGTTCTTGGCAGATACTATCCACAGTACTTCATGTTCCTCTGGGTTTATGCCAGATTTAATGAACTGCATGTACTGGAAACACTAAAAGCTGATTTTCTTTGATTTTAGACTACAGTTAATGTAGTGGATTTTTCTTTGAATTGTTTCTCACTACCATACTTTAAATTTACCAGAGGACCAAAACGTACAAATTACAAAACTAGTTAAGTTTTTCATGAGACAGCATGTGAAATATGAGTCTTGAATAAAGTATTGGCTGCTCCTAATTAGAAACCACAGTCCTATAGACAGACTTCATGTATCTGAAAGCTTTTAAAATTTACTTATTGCTGTAATTTTCATTTAAAATGGGATGATTCAGTCTGTAAATTAGTCCTATCAGCTCACTGAAGGAGTAATGAATTTTGAGGTGAGACTCTTAAGCTATACAACACAGAGCAGATCTGTGACTTCAGTTATGCCAGACCTTTTTAAAAAAATTCATCACTAACACTTAACAAAAAGAATATCACATTTTGCTGAAGCTTCTTGATTGTATCTGTTAGAAATGGCTTGCCACTTTATTTGCATATAGTTCAGCTCTTAAACACCAGTCTTTTAAGGCCTTAGCCAGAATTTGCTTCCTGAAGTTGTCTTTAAAATGGCTTCCAAAAAGGATTTGCTAGGTTTCAAAACTAAGTAGGCTGTTAATGATTCAGTATGCCCCCTCATTCTCCTCCTACGTCTTAAATTGAAAGCTCCTTCATAGCATCTAGGTACCTGAGTCATCATGGCTAAACTCTAAAGAAGAATTGTCACATGGAAAAACTCACCATGAAGTAAAATTGTCAGAAAACAAGCTGAGTCAGAGATCATTCATTGATTACAATGATACAACTTAGAGGTTGTAGACTTCATTTAAATCTTTGAATGTACTTATATGTAAGTGTTTATTATATGACTTGTACATTCTGAGGACTTGTTTATTCCCAGTTACATGTTAATTGGGTTTTTTTTTTATTATCTATTACCTGAAAAGGATTCTTTAATTGTTATTATTGAATAAATGTACCAGAAAGAAGCAGGATGATGCAAGATAAAAACCACTATACTATAAGTCAAGAGACATAGAGTTTTGGTCCATTTATTTAGGATGTACCTCATATATTTCACTTAACCTCACTGAGACTTAGTTTCCTTTTCTTTACAAGGAAGTTCAGCAACTTAATGAGAGTTCTCTTTGAAACCAACTGATGGCGGATATAGCTAATGGCTGACCCTAAACCAGCTTTAGACTTCTTTTTGGGATGGCACTGTCAGCAGCTAAATGGTTGGCCGTCTAGATGAAATCCACCTGTCACCTCAACCTTGTAGGGTCTCTTCCAGCTCTATGATTCCATGACTTTAAACAATTTGTCTATGGGAAGTCTCTTCTTTTCGAGTCTTTACTGTCTTTTTATACAAGTGTTCAGAGTTGAAACTTACTTTGCAAATTTGAGAATTCTTTTTGGTCAGGGATAGCACGTTAATGTTTCACATAGTACTACAGACTAAATGTTTGTGTTCCCCCAAAATTCATATGTTAAAACTTCATCCCCAATATGATGGTATTCGGAGGTAGGGCCTTTGGGAAGCAATTAGGTCACCAGGGCCCTCGTGAATGAGATCAGTGACCTTATGAATGACCCCAGAGAGATCCATTGCCTCATCTGTCATGTGAAGACACAACAAAAAGATGACAATCTGTGAATCAAGAAGTGGGCCCTCACCTGACACCAGATCTGCCATTGCCTTGGTCTTGGACTTCACGGTCTCCAAAACTGTGAGAAATAAATCTCTGTTGATAAGCCATCTGGTCTATGATATTCTGTTACAGCAGCCCAAATGGTCTAAGATATGTTGTGATGTTAAGAACAAACGATTGGAGAAAATTTGTGGGGATACTTAAAATTCCAAGTCGAGTGGCAACAAGTCAGAATGATCAGTAATAATTTGAGCAACTCATTTCAACCCTTAAATGTTTCTATGGCAGAAACCTCAGGTTAGTGAAGTTCTAAGTGATGTTGTGTCTGTTTGGAGGGCACACAACGAAGTAGAACGAATACTAAACTGAGAGACAAGAGGCCTGAGTTCTAGCTCTGCAAACTGTTTTTTGACATGGTTAGTGTTTTCATCTCTGTAATGGTATCAGACCTAGTGCTTCTCAGACATTAATATATTATGTAGATTATCTGGGTCATGTTAAGATGCATATTCTGATTCAGTAAGTCTGGATGGGCCTTGAGTTTCTGCCTTTTTAACAAGGTCCCAGATGTGCTACTGTTATATGCAGTGGACCACACTTTGTTTTATAAAAGCACAATGATAATATGAGGTTCCTTCTGGCCAGGTCTTTAAATCTTAACTCCACGTCTTTCTCCCTAACTGTTTTACATCAAGTTTCATTAAACTTATTCATTTTGAAGACCCTTGTTCCTAGACTCATTCCCTGTTTTCTCAGTCTGACAGCTTCTTTAGTTTCGCTGTTTTTCCCTTTTCAGAACCAACTTGATAGGTGATTATTCAAGTTAGAGAAAGGTAGTGTAATAAAAAGAGGCTTTGATTTGAAAAAAAAAAAAAAAAAACCATTCAAATCCCTCCCCCATGGAATAGCAGCCCTAGCGCCTTGGGCAGTTGACTCAGTTTACTTAATCTCTCAAAGCTTTGAATACATTTTGAAATACTTTGAAAGAAACAGAAGTAATATATAAAACCCTCAGCACAGTGTGGGGCATAAAGTAGGTGCTCAAAAATTAGAAGCTATTTTTATTATTCTTATTGGCATCCTGATTTGGTTTTGTAGAGGAGGGAAAAAGAGAGGGAAGTAGTATAGATTTTTTATTCCTCCCCCTGCCCAGGGCACCCCCACTTACCCCCCGCCTGCCCCATATGCTACATTTAAATCTTCAACTGCCTACTTGACATATTAATCCAAAATTCTTTGAACTTACCATAGTCAAAAAGATCTCTTTCTTTTTCTTTCCGTATCTGTTCTGCCTCCTCTAATCCTGATGAGAGTTAATGTTTCACTCTCTACATGTCCTAGCCAGGAACCTGTCAGTTCCGCCTCGCTTCTCAAATACTGCTTTTCTCCATCCTAACTTAAACCATCTTAGGTAAGCTGCTCATCTCCTTTTACCTGACTGCTTTTGTCTGATCTTGCTGATGCTAGTCTCCTCATGTTCCTCACATCCTCCTCCTCCTCACACATCCTCCATACTGCTTTCAAAGTTATTTTCCTAAAAATTCTTTCCCTAAAACCACTATTTCTTGAATGCCTACTAGGTAGAAGGCACTGTGCAGGCATTGAATATATGGTGAGAGAACAGAATGAGACAGTTCCTTCCTAATGAAAATCACAGACTACAGAGGAAGATAGATACTAAAAACAAGTAAATACAGGTAAATACAAAAACAAGGTGCTATGAGAGAAAATAACAGGAGGGGATCCTGTGTTATATTCAGTGGTTAGAGAAAGCTTTCTAAGGAATTAACACTTAAGCTGCTATCTCAAGTGTGAGAAGGTGCCAGCCAGGCAAAGAGCAGGATAGTATTGTGCCAGCATGAACAAAGACCCTGGTGGGGAGGAGCTAAGTGTCTTTTAGAAGTGAAATGATAGGGGGGAAGTTACAGCTAAGGTATAGCTCAGTGATAGAGCACGTGCGTAGCATACACAAAGTCCTGGGTTCAGTCCCCAGTACCTCCATTAAAAATAAACACATAAGTAAACCTAACTGCCCCCTACACACACCAAAAAAAAAAAAAAAAAAAAGTGAGATGATAGGACATGGTGATGGACAGGTTACGGAGGATGACAGAGAGGAGTTATTAAGGACTTCCAGGTTTCTAGTATGAGCAGTTACTGGGCTAATAGTGGTGCCGCTTACTAAAACAGACAGATTAGGCAAAGGACAGGCTGGAGGAGAGGTAGAATCATGGCTTATTTTGTTAAATTTGAGAATCTGAAAAAAAATAGAGTTGTCAGTCCCCTCCCTCTGGTTCCCCATTCCCTACAAGATGTATTCCAAGTTCTATCTTGTCTTATAAGATTCTTAAATAATTGACTCTAACCTACCACTCTAGCTTCTCCCTCAGCTTCTCTTCATTACTGTGCTTAAGCCAGAATGAAATTCATTTTGAACCTTTGCATATGTTATTCCCTTTTCCTGGAATAAACATCTCTAGCTGAGTCGTTTCCATCCTTCAAAGCACATCTTGAATATTACTCTTCTATAGAATGTTCTCCAGCTTCTCTGTTTAGGTTAATGTCTCAACCTTTTTACTGACATTTGGTTAACACCTCTGTTATTTCACTTATCACATTGTATTAGAATTTCTCTTTTAACATATCTGGATATACTTCGCTCAACCATAAGCTGTGTGGGTACAGAGATCTAAAAGCTTGTTGTTTTTGTGTTCTCAGGGTCTAACATACAGTGTATGTAGTTTCTCAGAAAATGAATGAGTGGGTGTTGTTCTTACATAAACAGTCTGCCCCTATTCCCTGAACTGAGACAAGTGTTCTTTGCTTCCATAGTGCCTAGACACTGCTTTTACCATATTACATTGACACTGAATTGTTTTATGTAAGTTTCTTAAGAACAAGATTTTCCTTGTCTCCTTAGAACCTAATATGGCGCTTAGCTTGCAATCAGGGAAGTTCCGTTAGACCAGTCTCATTGTGGAATAGCTAACCAGTATAGCTCATTGGAGATGGGTATTATGGAGGCTGGAGGGGAAAAGAAGGAAGATCAGTGTAATTACCAACATATCTCAACTGCTAGCTTGCTATTCTTGATAAAAAGATATACACATATGTTCAAAATAAAATAAAATCGTATTGTTCCTTTGAAACAGCTGTGATCACTTACCTCCATATAGTTAAATTCAGTGACACTTTTTCATTATTCATCTTACCTGACTTCTCAGCAGCATTTGTAGACATTGTTGACTACTTCCTACTTTTTGAAACATTTTTCTTCACTTTCAGGACACAGTATACTGCACACGAGCATCTTGATGCTGTTGCTTTTTTTATCTCTTTCAGAAACTGCTAAGTTCTTTCAGACTCCTAAGGTTTTTAATTCCTCAAGGCTGTCTTAGGTTTCCTTCTCTTACTCCATACTCTTTTCATCTGTGTGTTGAAGGTTTCCAAGTTTATATTTCCAACCCAAGCTCCAGACTTGTATATATAATTGTTTCTAACTCTTCCCAAGCATGTCTCAAAGGTAACTCAAATTTGAGTAACTGATGCTCAGGGTCTAATGGGAGCCTCATTAGACCACAGAAATTTTTGAAGATGATTTGTTATCCTTCGTAAAAATCAATTTCCAGCATTGCACCCCCCCCCATTCTCTTCAGGAGGAAATAATTTGTATATTTAAGTAATCATTTAAAAATAATTAACAATATAAGTATTCAAGTAAATAGAAACTGACTGTGAGAAGAACTGTAATGACAAACCTTTATTGAGTTACTACATTGTACCAGGCATTTTGTTTCATTCTCATAAGAACTCTTTGAGGTAGGTAATACTGTGTTGTTGACAGGTAATAGACTGTAATGTTTACATTATAGACTCTTAACTAAGTCTTCTCAGGTTCCCATGCCAGCTGCCAGCCCTATCACCACTGATTAGCTGTATGAGCTTGGGTAATTTACTGATCTAGGCCTCAGTTTCCTCATCTATAAAACAGATGATATTATTATTTATTTCCTAAGAATGTTAACATCTATGAAGGAGTTAAAAAATTTGAAAAACGCCTGGCACTTATGATAAGCACTGCATGCATGCTAAGATTATTACTTATTATTATCTTAGGTTTACAGAGGAGGAAACTGAGCCTCAGTAAAGTTGGTCCAAGTCTCACACCTATTAAATGACAGTGCCAGGAGTCAACATAGGCAGTCAGGCTCCAGAACTGCTTTAACCACTCTGTTTTACTTCATCTCAACTACTAAGAATTTATTGTATCCTTTTTCACACAGACTACAAATTAATGGTCTCATTGTGATCCTAAGAGTATCATAATTCATTCCAGCACTCACACTTGGTGTTTAAAAAGTAGAAGATCTAAAATACGCAGGTAAAATTTCACTTCAGTAAGATCTGAGAAGCACAAAGATACACATCTTAATTCCATTTTGCTTCATGTGTATTATTTCTTTTTCTCCCCTTGTTGTTAGGAGTTAAGTCACCAAAATCCCTAGAAAGTGGAAGTACTAATTTTATATTACTCTTAAGTGACTTTAGTTGTTGTCATTTACTTACTCTGTTAAATCCTCTTTGGCTAAAATTTTCAGAATGACTTGGGGGCGGAATAGTATGTTGTATGCCTAAAATCAATAATTTTTTATTTTGATTAATTATTACCTCTTTTGAAATTATGTAGGGATTTGTCTGTTTTCAAAAATCTTAACATCTCAAATTCCCAAGGAGTTTTTCTTTGAATTTTCATTTTATCAGCTGTTTTTTGAATAGGAACTTTGATTTTGGTATTTTGATGTCTTTGTATTAGATTCTAGATGTAGTTAAATCTACTTGTTTTTATAAGCTTTAGTCTCTGACTCTCATTTAGGCCTTTAGTAAAAAAGCACATCTGGTTTATAATTTCTGTAGATTTATTTACAGTTTCTATAGATGATTTGCTTCCCCCATCCCCCAGTTACTTATTTCTTTTTTCCGTTGTTGGTTTTTTATTCTTACTCAAATTTTTTTCTTTGTAAAGACAGTATGAAGGTGTAAAGACAGGCAGAAGGTATAAAGTCTTTCGAAGCCTTTGAACTGAGTGGGGGGTGGGTGCTTGCAAAGAAGAGTAGGCTTTGAAAAACCAGAATCATCTGTGAAGGAAGAGTGTTTTTACCTTGTTTTTGGAACTGAATTCTGTGACCTAGTGTATTTACTTTTGGTGAAACACTTAAAGTAGTTGTTGTATCAGTTAAGACTCTTTCTATTGTGACAGAAAACTCCACTCAAACCAGCGTAAATGGGGTCGGGGGGGCGGGGGTAGGGATTTATAATGGTTTATGTAAACTGGTCCAGGATAAGTGTGGTTTCAACAATGGCTCCACCCAAGGCTCAAATAATGTGATCAAGACTCAATTTCTGTATGTTTCTTAGCCCTTCTTCCTCAGTGTTAGCTTTATTCTCCAGCCCTACATGAGCAAAAGATAACTTCAGTCCCTTCAGCCCCTAAAATCCTCATGTGTATCCAGAAAGATTAACCATCTTTTTCCTAGAAATGTAGCAGAAGTCTCACTGCATCTCTTTGGCTCATACTGGCCCACTTTCCTTGTGGCCAAGGGAATGTGAAGCTCAGATTGTCTGGGACAGAGCCATATACCCAGCCATTGAGTTTGAGGGTGTAGTCAGCTCCACCAGATACACATAAACTGTATGTATTTCCAAAAAGGAAATGAAGATATCATTATACCACCAGAAGGGTGAATGTTTGCTAGGCAGTAGAAAATAGATGTACTTAACACTTGATGGTACCTTTTCCATTTTAAGAGTTAGCACTCAACTAGGGAAGACCAGCTTGATTATTTTTTTAACTTAATATTTAGTGGTAATTTGGAATTCATATGATTTCACTTCCAAATTACTGTTTTAAAGCAATATATAGATAGGAATTGCTAGGACTTTTTACCTCTGAAGAACTTTGAGAATGTATCAAAATTTTAAATTTGGTGCTGCTTTAACAAATACCATACTATTAATTTTCCTATTAGCTGTAGTAATCTGATTTATTGATAGCTGGTTCTTGTGATATAGGGCTGTGTCTTTTATTGGTTTACATGTTTTCTAGGTTAACACTTCTTTAATGTCTTAAACAGACGGGGCTGTTGGACCAAAAAATTCATGAAGAACCATAAAATTAAAGGTTCTCTCTTGGACACTTAGAGCCTTGGGGAGAGGAGGAGTAAGGAGTGATGAGGGACACTAATGAAGGCTTTACATACTGATTTCTATGACTGATTTCAGTCAGAAAATGAAAACTTGATTCTTACTGAAAAAGAAAATAAGATACCCGTTGTAGGGTTACTGTTGCTTTTTTAACACCAGAAATAAAAACTGAAGTGGAAAATGGTATTTACATTTCAGTCCTAATATAATCATTTAGATACCTCCTTCTAGTTCTTATGTCACATAAATATATATACAAATGAGTACACCTATCCCCTTAAGGCTTTAACATTCTATAGTTTCTAGGAAGTTTCAGTTTTTTTCTTTTACGTTTCTTGACACCATAGAAATAGTCATGATTTATACATCAAATTAAAATGAAGATGCTATGAGATCTAATGTAAATGTATATTTACCATCATCTTTTTCTTTATTGTTAAGTGCTGCAAAATGAACAGAGCAGTTTTTCTCTTGGAGGAGTGTTCAGCTTTAATAGTAGACAGCACAAGGTCATACATAACTATAATGCAAAGCTGGATATAAGGATCAGAGTTTAGGGGTTAAGGAAAGACTTCCTGATTGGAAAAGGAATATCAAACGAGTCTTGAAAGGTTAACAGAATTTTTTACAGGTACATAATGATAACATTAAAATAATTGTTGTTTACTGAGCACTTAATTTATATTTAGTTTAATTTTTGTCAAAAATGTGTGATACGTGTGACACAGAGAGGAACAGCCATGTCATTTTGTACTTGGGGAAAAGTTGGAAAGAATTTGAATTACAGTGGTTCCAAAAGACACATGGTTTAAAACTTAACAATTGAAAGTAATGGAGTTTATTGGGACACATCAAATGGGCTGCTTTCTATTTCAGCCACTACAGTAATTTTTCCTGGTATAAGTAAGAGTTGAGAATCATTTGTAACAAAAATTACATTGTTTCTTTGTAGGTAGTCAGTGATTTGAATAAAAATTTAATAGTGAATACCTTGCCTTAGGAGGTGCTAAATTCATTTTCTAACACTGGAGTCATTATTAAGGAAATTCCTGTGACTGTATATGGATCAGCAGTCTTAGAAATTGTAGACTGTATTCTCCATCTTCTAGAATCAGCAATGTATTAATTTGCTTGGTTTTTATATGGGTATCAGTGCATTTTACAAATAGAGGATGGCTCATTTAAAGTGGTTTTTTCCCACAATATAATGTGATATTAAATGAGTGGTCTTGGAAAATTTATAAATAGCCTAAATATTTACTGAAGAACATTTTCATAAAAACAAAAAAGGGGGTAATATATTTCATGGGTTATTAAGAATTTAAATCTTTTTTTTAAGTATTAAAAAGAGCAATTATACAAAGCCTATTCGAATGTCATTCTAATTGTAGTTTACTGAGTTATATGAAAAAGAGCCCAAATTAGTTTAAACAAATAAGATCCGAATTTATGGTATTCTGAGCCTAGTATTTTTTCATTGAATACCAGGGGTATATTAAAAGTGCCTGCATTTATGTTTCTCTACAAAAGATTGTTCTGACAGCATTTTTAAGTCATTTTCACAATTTATTGCTGTCTAAAAATTTCCCTTGACTTCACATTTTGTTCTGAATGTCTTGGTTTCTTTCCTCCACCTACACAATATTGAAGGCAAGTGAAGCAAGAGTTGCAAAGTAACAGTGAATTTAAGAACCCTGGCTTTTTTTCTTCAAATCAAAATAAACCTTTATTATAAGATTGCTTTTTATTGATACCAAAAAAAAAAGGCTTTTTGGCAGACGTTCAATAAATGTGTGAATAACCTAATTGATTTAGTGGAATGAATAGGAAGCTTTGCTGTTTGTCCTTGTGGATACTTGGCTCAGTAAACACAGTGATAGACCAAATGTTATATGGTCAAAGGTAAAAAAAAAACCCTCCAAACTTATAGATCCAAATAGAATTTTATATCTATGTCAGGGCTTTCAAAGAGAAAGAGCAATATATTAATTAGAATCTTGTTCATTTCTGTCATAAAAAAATCGTGGTAACTTACAGAAAACTCAATGCTTTGACAAATGTTAATATGTGAAAAATATTAATAGAAGAGATCCTTCCTAAGAATTGTAAGCTGTATGAAATCCAAAGATATGTGTGGAAATTGAAACATACTATCATATACTGTACAATAAAACTCCAGTAAAGGCAGGAAGCATAATTAGGACAAATGATTAAAGATAACAATGGAATCAAATTAAGAATTTTTTAAAAAGCTCATTATAGATGTCATATTAGTTCAATCTGTAGCTCTGGATAAAAAATGTAAAATTTTAGGAAATTTTTAAGGTCCTGTAAAAAAATATTCTTCAGCGGGAGAGGAAAAAAGAAAGAAATGTTGGTGGCAATTAAAACGTACACAGTACTTTTTAAAAGGAACATTTACAAATCTGACCATTTAGTTTTAAAAGCATAGAATTGTATCATATGTAACAGTATTTGTTTATAAGACCATTATATGATTAAAAAGAGAAAGTCTCAGAAAAATTCTAGCAGCAAAAAGTGTTTTTTCTGATATTAATGGCTCATTTAAGATAGGAATATTTTTCATTTAATCTTTATAACTCCTAGCACAGTACCTCTCCCATAGTAGGCAATTCCTAAATGTTTACTGAACTGACCTCAATTTTAGAAATTTCAGGATAAGACAGTATAATTTTTCTGTGTTTTAAAACTAACCATCCCCCGCAACAGACATACACCTTTATATCTCAATTTTGATATACATAGGTTTTCAGTTTTGAATATGAGGAAAACTGATAGTTTTCATTTACCCAGTTTTAGCTTGAGCTGAAGTTACTTAAAAAGGAACTTGATTTAATAGCATTTCTTCTTTTCAGGTATCTGCAGTCTAGGCTATACAGTCTAAATGATATGAATGGGAAGAATCTGTTTTCATCTGAGATAACTAATTGGGGAAAAGGCAATAAATTAAGGTGGAGAACTGGTTTCAAGAAAGGATCTCTTCTTGTCTAGTGGTCAGTCCTAACAGATGTAGTTAGAGGGAAGCTAAATTCTGACTTTCAAATGTAAACTGAGGCAACAACCTAGATTTTCCAGATTAGTTCCAGTTTCAGGAACAGAAATCCTTGCACAACAAGGAAAAGAGCTATTAGCAAAATTGCAGCATTGCCATCAAAGTCTGATTAGAAATAGGGTTCAAGAAAAACAGTTAAAACAGCATTAAATGAAAAAAAAAAAAAAACCCAGCATATAGTTTTAACACAACAAAGTTCAGAAGGCATCCACTTCCAATTAATTCATCAATGTTAAAAGCCTGACTCACTTAACATTGTTTAGGAAACGTTGCTATGATGTCATAATCTACTAAAGAATAGTCTTCCAACAAGTTTATACAGAATCATAGTCTTTGAAAAGTTTTCAAATCAACTCTTAATGGCTTGGATTTGATGGATTTTGTGCTTTCTTTCTCCCTTGTTTTATTGTTGTTTAATAAATATCAGTGAAAGGATTGTGAAATATCCTGGGCTTTTGCAAATTAATATGCTTTAAGAGAACATTTGTTCTGGTCTTGGTAGTCTATCCATGGTTGAAAAAGTACAGTGTAAAGAGATTTTCTCTATTGTCAAGATGCAAAGAGGAATCAGTCATTGTTGTCATACTTTTTCTTTAAGCTGAACTGTATTTTTTAAGTGAAGTTTTATATTTTATTATTAAAATATTAAAAATCATAATTAATGAGTGATCTCTTTAGTTTTCTTCCAATCTACCCCACCCAGCTCATCCCTAGAGGTCATCCTTAGTCAAGTTTATCCTGGTTCTCAGTACCTAAAAATATGAAAACTATATCCAATATCAAACAGAATCCTTTTGATCAATTTTGGCCTGGCTAGTTTTAAATAGTTTAATAAGCATTCTTCAGGTTTTTACAGCTTCTTATTTACATACTTGCCTTTCAAAAACATGTGTGCAGTTGATCTCATTTGAGGAGAGAGCCACATTGCTGGTCTGTTCTTGATCCATCAACCTGAGAAAAAGGAAAGGTACAAACCCATCTCTGTGTGGTGATACTGAGGATCTCCTGCCTTCCTTAGGGAAAGCGCCTTTCCTCTGGGAGAAGTTGAACAATAACATACACAAATGCCAAGGGATCCCACACTAGCCTTCTGTATTCATCAATATAGATTTTCATAAATAAACAGTAAAAAAAAAAAAAATCACCAAAACATTGTGAGGAGAATCAGTAACTAGAAAAAGTAACCATGCTGCCTGTGTCTTTTGTGGGCTTTCTGTGGCTTACATCAATCATTTCATCTTAATGCAGTGGCTAACCTAACCCTCTCTATCTTCAGATTAACTTCTTTTATATCAGTTTAACCTGTTTGGAAAGATGACTCTTTCTTTGAGATGACTTCCCAAGAATACCCAAAGTGAATTTGATGTGTTTACTACAGCCTATACTTTGGGTCAGACTATCCCAATGTTCTACCCAAATTTGGCAAAAAGTCATTTTACTGTAATGTTATTCAGTATTAAACATTTATTCGCTACTTGCTGATAGGCATCAAGCTTACAGAAGGTTACATGGTCTTTGATTTTCACAGACTTAGCTGTTCATTGGTCTCCTAACCAAACCCTTCACTCCTGGGAACCTACCCTTTTCTGAGCATACAATATACATTTTTTTCCCCTTGCCTTTTTTATCTTGATGCATGTTGTTTCTTTCACCTGAAATCTCCCCACTTACCAAAATCTAGCTGTCTCCTGAGACCCAACTCAGATACTCCTCCTTCTGTACAGTTTTTCCTGGATCCTCTTCCACCAAATTGTAACACTTTTCTTTGAAGTCTTACATTACCTGTGGTCTTTTGCTTTAATATGGTACCAATCCTATACTAATTTGGGTTGGGCTAATTGATTTATACTTTTTTTTTCATGATTATAAGTAAATGAGTGGTAGTGTAGGGAATCATACCTTTGCATTAGTTTGAGTAGTCCCGTTGCCTCTGGCATTGTAGTGAATGCTCAGTGTTTGTTGGATTAGTAATCGCATTATTAGTGACTCTAGATGCACAAAATTAAAAGCAAGGAGACCACAAGCCTCAGTTTGAAAACTGCTCAATCATCTAAGTTAATTAAAGTGCAAGGAAGCCTGCAATTGCTGCTGTTAGTAGAAGAAATCATTCGTAAGCATTTAATGGAAAATACTAGTTTAGAATATTGGGAGAAGGGTGGCTCTTTATAATCCTGGTGTGGAGAGGTATCATCATCTGGTAACCTAGAAATACTAGTTTTCTAACTATTTTCAGCTGTTTAGCCAAATAAGACCGTAAGTGAATATTTCTAGCTAATATTTCCTTTTATAATAAACTCGTAAGTGTAAGTTAAGTGTTTTCCTGAGTTGTATGAGCTGTACTAGTAAATTATGGGACATGAGGAGGTGGGCTTGGGAGCCCCAAATTTATAGCAGAATGAAGGGTAGTCTGAGACTTGCAACTGAAGTGGGGGGTTTTGTGGGCCTGAGCCTTTTAACTTGTGGAATCTGAGCTACCTCGAGGTAGATAGTATCAGAGTTGAATTGAATTGTTGAATACCCAGTTGGTGTCAGAGAATTGGTAAGTTGGTTGGTGTTAGAGGAAACACCTCTCATTCACATTCATTCTCATTCATTGAAGGTAATGTAAGATGTCTGCAAAAACATAAACCAAAAAATCCATGTCTGTAATTAAAGGTAGATTGAAACAGAATATGAGATTAGAAATTACAAGCCTAATTGTGAATTTTGTGATTTCTGGTACAAAAAGCAGTTGGTTTGGGAAAGTCTTCAGCTCTGTTTGTGAAAACTTATGTATCTTGTAGAATGTGTCAATGATTCTTTCCCTCAGTTTCTATGGTTCAAAAAGTAGCAAGTTCAAGATCAGTGTTTGAATTCCAGGTGCATGCTAGCATCCAGTGATCTTGAGTCTATGGCATTTTTTTAAAAAATGTGGTAACGCTTTGTTTGTTATTGTAAGTTTTATTAAGATTGTAAGATTTATATACCATACAGTTTAACCAACATAAGGTGTGTACTTCAGTGGTTTTTAGTTATAGTCACAGAGTTCCCCAGTCATCATCACAATCAATTTTTAGAACATTTTCGTCACCTGAAAAGAAAGTCCATAGCATTTAGTCATCACTCCCCAAGCCCCATTCCCCACCCTCGACCCCAGCCCTAAGCAACTACTAATCATACTTTCTGTCTCTGGATTTGCCTACTCTGGACATTTCATATTAATGGGATTATATAATATGTGATCCTTTGTGGTTGGCTTCTTTCACTTAGCATGTTTTCAAAGTTCATCCATGTTGTAGCACATATCAGTACTTTATTCCTTTTTATTGCCAAATAGTATTCAATTTTATGGATGTGCCACATTTTATTTATATTCATCAGTTGATGGACGTTAGGGTTGTTTCTACTTTTTGGCTTTTATGAATATTGCTGCTATGAATATTGGTGGATGAGTCTTTATTTGGGCATATGTTTTCATTTTTCTTGGATATATACCTAGGAGTGGAATTGCTGGATCATATGATAACTTTATGTTTAATCTTTTAAAGAACTGCCAGACTGTTTTCAGAGTGCTTTTTGAAAAACCATTTTTACTTTCCTACCAGCAGTGATTGAGGATTTTAACTTTCCCACATTCTTGACAATATTTCTTTTTGATTATAGCCATCCTAGTGGGTGTGAAATGGTATCTCATTGACATTTTGATTTACCTTTCCCTAGTGGCTTTTGATGTCGAACGTTTTTTCAGGTAATTATTAGCCATTTGTATGTCTTCTTGGAAGGAATATTTATTCAGATTCTTTTACCAAATTTTAATTGGATTATTTATATTTTTATATTTAATTGTGAGAGTTCTTTATGTACCTGTATCTGGATATAGATACATACCGTTGTGTGGATTATCTAAGGCAGTGCTTTTGTCTAGATTTCTTTGGTTTGTTTAAGGACACTTCCAGGTTAGCAAAGCCAACAGAGTGGGAATGTGACCAATTCAGGGAAGCAGGACCCAGCTGGAGGGTAAAATGAAATAAATCTCCATGGTACACATACCATCAAACTTTTATTTGTCTAATTTTTAGCTTTTTCTTTGTGGTATAAAATAACACACAGCAAAGAATAGAGCTTAAGTAAATACTTGGCCATCTCATGTGATAATACCGTGGTACAAGGTATGGGTTACTTGTAAGCAGACTGCTGTGTTTTTCAGTGTTTGAGGTATTGCCTCCAAAACTCATGAAACAGCCTAACAGAAGTCAAAAGATCTATTAGCTGGCTCTCCTACTTAGCCCTATGATTTCATCAAGTAACTTACCCTTTCTGGATATAGATTCTTCTCATCTGTAAAATGAGGAAATTGAAAATTGAGTAAGTTGACAGGATATTCCTTAAGGTTCTTTCCTGCTTTAGTGTGTGATTATATGATACAGTAATACCAGTGACTTTTTTCTTCTTCTTCTTTCTGTCCCTAAAAGGAAAAATTAAGCTTTGTTAAAAATCTTAGGCCGCAAATACCTTTTCCTCAAAAGGATTAGAGTGAGAGCATTTGGCAAGTAAAAAACTGGGCACACGTAGGTATGCAGTAAAAACTTATTGTGGAATATCCAAGGCCATCTGTGTGACTTTGCCTTATGGGTTAGAAGAACATGATCTAAGTGTCACCAGTGAGGTAGGACTAAAGGAGGAAATCATTTACACACCTGCTGTGGGTGTGGCTAGAGGTAAAGGGACTATGAGGAATGAGTCCTTGATTGCATCCTTGGAAGTATTCAGAGATCATTAGAGGAGAAGCAAGGTCCCAGAGATCAGTTGTGTCCAAAGCTGAAATCAAAGCCTAGACGACAACAGATAGGAAGGAAAATAGGACTTAGGAAAAGAAACATCGGAAAAGGCATAGGAATTGTGAGGTAAGTACACTTTGTTTTGTTTAGTTTTCTTCTGGATGAATTTTTTCTTTAAGTGTTCAGGGTACTGAAGATCTGTCATTGGTATCTGAGCCCACCTGAGATAAGTGCCAGAGGTTCATTTATTGTAAATGAAGACAAGAAAATTTAAGACAAGACAAGCCAGGTACAGAAGGAGAGTGGGGGAAAGGTCATTGAGATTAAGGTCCATTTGCCAAAGTTTGTTGACTTTGATTCCTAACAGCCAAGAAAGTTTCTTAAAGTTTTGTTTTTGTATTTGACTCCATGATGTTATTTAATCAGACATCATTGTAAATGAAGCACATGTGAAAAGCAAAAAGAAAGTTCTTTAAAAAAAAAAAGTAACTAGTCAATTCAGATTGGGAAAGAAAAGCTTAAAAATTTAATTCTAGCCTTTCTTTCTCTTATGAATATGAGTCTTTGTCCCATTTTAAAATTGCTCATCATGCTCACTTAGGAAATAGGGAGATTTTGTCTTCAGTGTCTTCTTAGAGCTCTTTAAGAAAAATATATTACTTTAGGAGATTATTTGGTAGAAACAGAGCTTGAAATATATAAGGAATTTTTATACTATTAATGCTCTATTTTTAATCAGTAAGGTAGTTCATGATGATAGTGTATGAGCTATTATCTTGATTGCCTTAGGAGTTGAGCAGGAAATACACTTCCAAAAGAGAGTCAGGATATTGTCTGAAGAACAGCATATCCTCAGGTTTTGTTGTGGAGTCAAGTTTAAGGCTTAGAGAGTCAGTCACAACTGCATTCTATGTAGTATGAGTATTGGACCTGTCATGTCCGGCTTCTTGAGCAGTTTCATCAGCTTAGAATCACATGACATGGCAGGATCACCAAATAGCAAAGTGTTAGAATATCATTTTTACAAATATGTTTCCTGCACAGGACAAAGCAGGCTACCTGAGCTGATTTACCTCACAGTAACCTAAGTGGGCCTGCTGCCAGCCAAATGAGCAAAATAAACATTATGCAGATTTACTCAAGAATAGCTTCTGGGGATATGACACAGTTACGGAATGCTGGATAGCAACAGAAGTAGACATGTAGCCATAAGATAGAGGAGGGTTCATTTTGTGACAAGATATTATTAGACTTAGGGCCACCAAAAGTATTTTCATATAAAAGCATATGCCCCCTAGACTCAAGGTGAACACAGTTTAATGGGTGAAGAGTATGGATGGCTTGCATATGCAGCTTATTGAACAGATATGCACCGGCATTTGGTCTTGTGACTTAAATTTAGCATACTTTAAAAAATCTTAAATATAATTAAGCACAAAGCAGATTCGCCCTTAGCAAGCAGAGGAATAGACAAGTTCCATGTACAACCCTTCACCATAAGAAAACATTTTTTAAGAAAAGGTACAGGGGAATTTAAAGAAGTAGGCAGTAACTCTTCAAATGGAGCATACGAGTAGGATAATCTAAAAGCAGCTTAAAATCCGTAAGTAAGGTGCCTTCAATAGCTGTTTGGTGAAGCTTGCGCAGTGCCAGCCCCCACTGTGTACTGCTGTCATTTCTCCATGTTCATGAGCACCCAGTTGATCTGTTTTAAACTATAAAGCTGGAAATAAGCAAGCATGATCAACTGAAAATGTGACTGAATGTTTACCTATTCTTATGCCTGGGATAATGTAGTATTTTATAGCAAGACCAAAAAAATCTGCTTCATTTCTTAGTGCTAAAAGGGCAATGTTTTCATTACTGTGAGTTGTGTTTGATGCTTTTGTTTTTTATAAATGGATTGTTTCTTACAGATTATAATACTAAATCTGTTAAAATAGGCTATTACTCTATCATGAAAAGGTAGTTCAGTATCTTTCTGACATTTATAGAGCATTTATGTAGTTAATTCATTCAGTCTTTTAAGAAATAGAACACTCCCTTTTGAAGTACCTTATTCCATAATTTGAAATTAAGCCTGTGTTAAAAATTGTTCTGTGCTTTCCTCTTACTTCCGATTCTTCCCTTTTGGGACACAGACTTCCTTAGGGAGGAGATGAGGGAGAAGTGAATTCTCACTTCAGCCAATAGAATCTAGAATTACATCGTGTTTACCTATTTTGCATAACACAGGCCCACCCACACACATTATGAGGTGCTTAAGTGAAAAAACACCGAGCACACTGCTATTCTGTGTGTGATTCCAGCGTAATTGGAAGATGCTTTAGTACTATCTGGATTTTATCCTCTGGTTAGAAGGTTGTTTATCTAGCTGTGGTGATAGCGATGGAATAAAGAGGTAGGTGTTCTGTGGCTTGATTTTAAGTGTCACATTGTCAGTGCTTAACGTTAAATGTAGGGTTGTAAAAGGAATGATTTGAGTCATCAGATGGTTTATGTTTAATTTTTTCACATTCAGTTTTAGAAATGTGTTCTGTATAAGTTATATTTCCTTTCCTCTTAAGAGAAGGGTTGAATAAATCTTAGGCTCCAAGGCTTTTGTGTTTTTAGGGAGGTTTGTACTGTTAATCTCACCTCCCATCAGTCTTAAAGAAAGCATAAGAAAAATAACTACAGGGGTTTATTGCCTGTTGACTGTTGGTCAGCAGAAAACTGAAAGCTCTTCATTTGCAATATTTTTCCAATCCAATCTCAGTACTTAGTTTTTAACATGCTTTGGAACTCAGTGTTGTCCATTGTTTTCTTTTCCATTATTAAATTTGAGAATTACATTGCCCTCCCAAGGAAATTGTTTGGTAGCCAGAATGATGATGCTGTTCATTGTACTTTGGTTAACTGTTGACAGTTTATTCAGAATCTTGTTTTTCGATCATAAATTTCCTGAGGTCCTCTGAAAGAGATCTAGGACTTTGAGTTGACTAGTTTACTATTTAAACATTTTTACAAGATAGGGAAAAATTATAAAGAATTTTAAAAAAATATTGAGAGTCTTGCTTTATAAGAATTTGGGTAATGTGCCTACCTGAATGTTTTGTTGCTATTCCTCTGATGTGATAGGAAGAGATTTAATAATTTTAGATCTGATGATTGATTGTAGGGGGAAAGGGCTCTTTCTGCTAAACATTGAACAGTTATAAGTTCCCAGCAGTGTTCTTTTCTGAAGCATTTTATTTTCTTTAAAAGAAAAGGTATAACTGAGATTTTTCTTTTTATAGAAAGTCATGAAAAACAATGTTTTTGCTAGAATACTTACATACTGCTCAGTAATGTGTGTTCATTTTTGATCAAATTTTCTTATCTATTTGTGAGGGAGTAGTATTTACTCTTGTTATGTATACCACAGAAGTTAAGTCAGTGACAAGAGAAAAGTTGCAGATTAGGAGAAAACATTGATCATAATAATTGGGGTATAATGTAATACATATAACAATAATCAAGAGTGGAGAGAGGAGATTTGTAGAAATATCCCAGCTATATGTATGTATTATGTTCCTAATGAAAAAAGTTAAGTAGAAATACCATACTGAGTGATTTAAAATATTCACTCTGCTAAAAAATAGATGTTCTTAGCCTCCCACATATAATGTCTCTGAATTACTGCTATAAAAAATTATGGGGAAAACTATGATTTGGTCAGAGAAAGATCAGCTGCTGTTACTTTTGAGAACTTTGCATGAACTGAAGAGAAAACTAAAACTCACAACATGAAACTTGTTCATTAGTGAGATTATAGTAGTTGTCATCTTTTAATAATGACTTCTCTCTATAGGTAGCTGATTTTACTGTTAGAAAAAATATTGGAGATTCATTTGTAATTTGAATTATCAGCCGTATTTTTCTTTTCCCATTCCTTTTTAATGGAGCTTATGATGGAATTGTGAAACTATAAAAGAATTAAAGTTAACTTCCTTGTAAGAGCAGGGACTACATATACTGAATCTTATTTGATTTAGATACAGTTTTTTTCACTATTGAGTATCAAACATTTATATAGTATTCAGCCTTGAAACTAATTGCAATGATCTTTGAGGCTTTTGATTATATTTCAGAGCAGTAGAAAACTAGAACTTTCTTCATCGTATCCGAGTGCAAAGAACAGATTATAAATATTTGTTCAGATACTGAGAAATAAAAATGCATCTCTGAGAAAATGATTAAATCTTAAGTGATGAGGCAGCATCACTACAAATTAACAAAGTATTATTAAAACCAACTTTGTATGCCTAACTGAGTACATTTAACAAACTCTTGATTTTTTTTTTTTAACACTACATTAGGTCCTTGAAAATCACTGGTTTAACTCTCATGGTTTGAATAGTTTTAAGAGACTCAGAATTGTGTATCTAGTGAGCAAATCAAGCAGATGGCCCAACATACAAATCTCAGTGCAACTTACTTGTTCTCATTCAGTTCTAGTGACAAATCCTCTGAGGTGTGGAAAATATTGTCCCCGTTTCGTAGGGTGAAAGACCGCGTGCTGCAGAACTGGATTGTAAATCTGAGAATTCATGAAGGACTCTGGATGTAGCCCTCATGACGGTCAAGGGCCAGAGTTCTCAGGGTTGACCCTAGACGGTCAAAACTTAGTCCTTCACAAGTGTTTCTTCTGGTTTGAAGAAAACACTATCATAATGAAATAATTAGTGAGTAGTTCAGGAAAATATTTGACTTTCTGACTCTTCAAAATTTTTTTTTTTAAAGAAATGTGTCAGAATTATCCAGGGCTGCTTTTCTCCAACTCTTCTTCCTGCTAACTCCCCTTTCTGTTCCCTTTCTTTTTTAAGACTAGAATTCATGTGTATAGGTGGACAGAACTCAAGTAAATTCAAATGCTGTTAAAGGTTTCAGTGCATAGCATTAATTCAGAAGCTATGATACAGTTCCGTATATGAAGAGTTATAGTAGGAAAAGAGTTGGAGGATTTTCTTGTTTGTTGTTTAGTTTCTCAATGTGTTTCTCTCCTCCCCACCCCTCACCCCCATTTACTTTAATTTTAAACTCAATTGTTTCAGCAGTTCCAGAGCGCTAGCTAGAGTTTGAGTTGTAACCTTGGTTTTCTTGTCTATAAAAGGAGGAATATAATAGTTCCTACCTCATAAGGTCGTTCCAGGGATTAAATCAGTTGACATATGTAAAGTGTTGAGAATGGTGCTTGGCACAGAGACAGAACCCAGGAGGCGTCGGACGCTATGAAGAAAGGGTGGCGCAAGCACGAGCTGCCTGCCAGTGTTGGATGCTGACTTGAGAAAAGTATAGAATTTCCCATGAATATACTTTTATACAATGTTGTTTGTTCAAATATCTATCTAATCCCACCGAATTTGCTGCTTTCTGCAGATTTTTGTTCGTAACTTTAGTGGTTAAACCTAGGGGAAGTTCTAATCTTGCCTTCTGAAAAGCATATTATCATTCTTGGTACTTCGGTAGTCTAAAAAGGTTGAATGCAGGCCAAGCATTGGCAGAGACAATAAAAATGAGTCCTTAGTTGTATCTTCCCCCTCACCCTTTGTGTCTTTTAAAATACATTTTCTAGATGTGGGGAGTTAAGTGGTCATTTTGGGGTAGAGTGGCAAGGTTGTATTTAAATCCCCTCCCCCAGTCAGGAATACTGCCCTGCAGTTTTCTCTTGGCTAGCACTTTCCTGGGAGTACATGAAGCCTCCTGTCCCTAGGCTATCTGGACTCATTTCTTTTCTTTTTAAAAAAAATTTATTGAAGTATAGTCAGTTTACAATGTTGTGTCAGTTTTTGGTGTACAGCATAAATGTTTCAGTCATACATACACATACATATATTGATTTTCTTGTCCTTTTTCATTATAGATTACTACAAGACATTGAATATAGTTCCCTGTGCTACACAATGGAAACTTGTTTATGGACTCAGATTTCTAATACGTGTTTTTTTCCTTCCTGTTGGGGCCAGGAATTTGTCTTAGTGTAATACCCTGTTTTTCTCCTTGGGTTCCTTCCTCCCCTCCCCATTTTTTAAATAAGCTTGCAAAATCCACTTCATTTACTGATTTTTATTGTTGTTCACTACCAGGAAGCAGGGTTGACAAATACAGTGAGCATTGAGGAAGTGACAAAGGTTCAAATAATGTCAAAAAGCCCTAGTCATAGTTGCACAGTTGTTATTTGTCTATGCTGGAGTGTAACTTGTCTAGAGGTTGTTTTACTTTCTAGTCTTTCTCCCAAATGGTCCCATAATAGGGTCTCTTACTCTTATTTAGGAATCAGCCCCACCCAGGCTTGTCTGGGGTGTGATTGGTTGGTATCAGAAAACCTAAATTAGGAGTTTGGGATTCACAGATGTACACTATATAAAATAGATAAACAACAAGGACCTACTGTACAGCACAGGGAACTATATTCAATTTCTTGTAATAAGCTATAATGGAAAATAACCTGAAAAAAAATATATGTATATGTATAACTAAACTGCTTTGCTGTATACCTGAAACTAATGTTACAAACCAACTACACTTCAATAAAAAAAAAAAAAAAAACCCGGGACTACTTAACTTCTAGGAGCATCAGTTTTCTCATTTATAAGATAAGATAAATGATTATACTTGATATAGTTGTGATAGAAATTAAATGAGTTAATGTATATTTAATACATGTGTTTCAATTCTGGCTCTGCCAAATATTGTCTGTTTGTCCTTGAACCAATCACTAGCCTTTCTGACTGACAATCTCTGTTTCTTATCTGGAAAATGGAGTTAGTAAGACTTTCCTACCTAATTCACAGGATTATTGTGAGAGTCAAATAAAATAATCTTATGTGAAAGCACTTTACTAATTAACATTCTGTGTAAGTGCTAGATAGACTTTAATCCAAGGTTGATTCAAATTGATACCCCTTTTGATTTAAAAGCATTCCCCCATGCTTTCCAAAACCTGCTTTTAGTTTTTCTAGATACCGGTCCCCTAGGTCATTCTTTATCTGGCCTTCACAGATTAGTCTTTCACTAAGTGTCAGGATTGGCCAGCATTGACCTTAAAGCTACTTCTTTGGGCACCCCAACTCCAGTCCCTTTCCTTCAACCACTTGAGAGAGGTTGCTACAATATTGAAGTATTTCAAATGCACAGAAATATTAGTAATTCATCACCGTCAGGGTAAGATGATAGTTCTCCCATTCTCACTCCCAGCCATTCTCACCAAATGTAATAAAATACTGAAACTGCAGCTACTTTTAAAAGCCATTGCCTTCCCTATCCCAAAGCTTAGTAACAACCTTTTAAGACATCAGTATGATTATGGTAGTAAGCAAACGCTTATTAAATACCTTACTACGTACCAGTGTTATGCCAAAAATAAGGGAAATACCCCTCCTAAAAACATTGTCTTCTCCAGCTTGAGATTAGAGCAGTGGTTCTCAGGGTAAAGGATGGGAAGGAAGTTAGGGGGTGGGGGATGGGAAGGTGAGACTTTCTGACTATCACAACTAGGGGTGCTAATCTATCTAGGGAGTGTAAAGGTCAGGGTGCTGCTGAACCTCCTACTATGCATAGGATTGTAGTCAATATGTAGTCAGAATATCAGTAGTGGCAAGGTTGAAAAACCTTACTTTAGAGGAACAAATACTGTCTGTGGGAAGGATGTTAATTGCTTTCCCATCAGGATGAAAATATGCTACCACTGTAGCTGATAGAATATCAGCATGTCATTTGGCCACCCGGAAAGGGGAGGCTGGGAGTTTGTCCAGGAAGTGCCCTGTATCTTGAGAAGGAGAACATGGGCTTCAGTTCCTTCAGTGCAATGCTGAGAAGCTGGAAGACAGCAACAGAAAGTAAAGTAGTAACTTCATACTCCTACAGCTGATACCATTATTTCTCCTATCCCTCCTCTCCTTTTATGGAAAAATGCTGCTTATTATTCCTGCTGATTGTGAAAGAAGGAAGAAAGTGATTAAACTTTCACTCTTACCGAGAAACTGCTATAAATTTACCTCCCTCCAATCATCAGCTAAATTGGTTTCGTAAAATGGCTCCACCACAAATATACCAAAACAGTTCCTTCTGTTTGAATCATCCTTTTGAAATCAGCCACAAGGGAACTCTAGTGTAGATGGAAGTATGTTTCATCAGAGGTAATATATGCAATCCACATTATATTTTTCACCATGAAGAAGCATTGTAACATTTCCATATTTTAAAACATTTTCTTTTCTTCCCCAGCACCCCTTATGCCTACTCACTTGCCTGCAGTGTTCAAAAGATTATGTAAACATCTTCATAAGATCTGCTTTGTCTCTTGCTTACTGTTTGTTTTGCTTCTATTTTTCAGGACAGAATTTTGTACTTGGATTTAGTAGGTAGTTAGTAAAAAGGCTGTGTGCAAGGTAGATAATAAAAGAAAAAAATGTGTTGAGGGAGCAATTTGGACAAAGATTGATTTCCCAGTTTTCCCTCTTTAGGTAAAACTGACAATTACATGTTACAGAAAGTCTTTCCTTTGGGAAGACTTGATATGAAAACAGTTGTCCTTCACTGGCCTTTAAAGAACAGATTTTTAGAATGTATCAGTCAAATTAATGAGACTATTTCTAAGAAATATATATTTTATGGCTAACTTTTCATGGTTTTCCAGCCCACACAGAAAATAACACTATTCCAGAATATATTTCTTTTAAAAAATTTGCTTAACTTGGGAAGGTCCCTCCTGATTAGAACAGCATGCTTAATTTTCAAGAATCAAGCAAAGCTTCAAAGTAATAGATATTATAGAAAACAGCCTTATATATCTTACCAAGATTTTCTCTATCACTTTTTTCCAGTCTCATGTAGAATTCATGGTGCCATTTCATGTTTGTGCTAGATCACATTGGGATAGGACTGAATATATGGGGTCAGGCCAAATGATTGAATACCAACAGGTGGGACCAGTAATTGAGACATTAGAATATACTTTATGTACATCTCATTTCATGTTCTCTAGAGCATGACTTCAGGAGTTGATTTTGAAGAATTCTGTATCTTTTCAGAGTTTAAAATACAGAGAATGTATAAAAAGTGAGCATAAGTGCACTGTCCAGCTGCTGGGCTTTAAGATTCTAAACCATTGTGAAGATCATGAATCTTTCTTCAGAACACCCAAAGATTACAGCAACTTCTTTCTAACAGTTATCTGTCAACATGTATTAGAATTGCAGAGAAAGGTTCCAGGAGAAGTAGCTGTCATGGCACATTTTATTCATAGTTTAAGACTGCCAGTTATGTATCGATTAAATGCCATTTTAAATTTAATAGAACTTTATCTTGGGTCATGTAAGTGTATAAATAACCAATACTACTGAAGTGTTTTATTACAGATTTTAGATTATTAGATACAGAAATAGGAGCCAAGTTTGAATGTGTTCCTGTGATTGAAACTTTGAGAACACTGACAAAATGTCCCAAGTCAGGCCTTCTAAGGGACTTAACCAGAGTAAGAATAATTGGGAATATGTTATTTTTCTTGACTAATTTGGTCAAGGGCTCTAGGAAGTATAGAATGGTGGGCATATGCTAGCCCGACTCTAATTCCTTGTCAAAGTTAAAAATTGTTCCTTTGCTGTAGAGGCAATAGGACTAGTAGTTCTATATGCACATTACTTGTAAATTCTTATGTTAGGACCAGATGGTCTCATATATTTCCACCTCCAAAATTCTCTTCATTTTACTTTAGTCCCTTCATTTTTAGAGGTGAGGAAACAGATTGCTTTGTTCAAAGAGAGCGGGAACTAGAACATAGGCTAATACTTGCTAGCCATGCTATAGACTAGTGTCAGCCAAATATGGGCATTCTCGTATCACTTTCAGATTTTTGCCATATCTATGTACTCACTAATACTATTTAATGCTATTGAAATTGGCTTCTTTAAATAAGTTTTTTTAAGGAAATCTTTTGGTACTATAAATGGAAAACCACCGCTTCCTAAAAATAGAAAGTAACTCTAAATAGGAATCCAAATCAAGATAACACAATATTACTAAAATTTAATTTAATTTTTAAATTTATTTATTATTATTAAAATTTTAATTCTTACTGTACTTGATCAGAAATGTGTCAAAGCAATGTTTTCATGTTTGATGGCAGTACCTTAATTGTCTTAAGAAATGCACAGTTGAAGCCTCTAATTAAGCTTCTGTTAGGCTTTTTTAAATGGGCTGCTTCTTTAGGGGGTAAGTAAAAGGATATGGGTACATGTTCATATATTGAAATACAGTCTAGTGTAGATCAGAAGGTCTTGTTTTATGGGACAAAAATTATTCTTTGGTTAATTGTTCTTAAAAATACTTCCACATTTTTACGTTGCAGGTTTTAGTTAGCTTCACATCAGTTTCTTTTCCTAAATGGAGAATTTGATCAGTACAATTTATTTTACTTAAGTGAACATTTCTGCACAAACCTAATGTCTCATAATTATGATGATATACCTAAATACCAGTTTCTGTAAGCTTTGAGCAATCTAATATATTAAAATCTGATCATCAAAAGCAAATTCATTTGGGGAAATGAGAAAATTTTATAGCATATTTGAAAGGAGGAATTGTTTTTCTTAAAATAGTTCTTAAGAATGTTTCATTTCTTTAATTTAGTAAGCAATTTTAAAATTTACCAACAAAAATAGTGTGTTTGAATTGCTGGTCTAAATGTATATGTCAGTTACAAGGTATAAAAGAGGGGTCAGAATAGCTAAGCCTTGTCCTTTTACTTGTTCTTATTCATTGGGCTACAAATATTCTATGTTGCCATCTCTCCATAAGTGCTGCTATACAGGCATATTTCACTATAATGCAGGAAAAGACAAGTAGGCATTTTTCATTCATGAGTTGCCTGTGAAACCAATTGGTGCAAATATAAAACCAGGAGACTTTGATGGATTAGCTAGAAGAGTTTTCTTGTGAAACCTTCATAATAGGGCTAACAGGAAGACCAGGGAGAGAATAGTTAATAGGAGATACCTGGTCCCATTAAGCTGCTGATAAAATAGACATGATAGTACTGTGGGGATTGTTTATTGTAGTGAGTTTTCTAGCTTATCAGAAGGGCTAGTCTTTTGTTTTTCATACTTGTGTAAAATTTGTATTTTTTAATTAAAATTTTTATTTTGAGGTAATTGTAGATTCACATGCAGTTGTAAGAAATAATAAGAGAAAAAGAGAGATCTTGTGTACCCTTTACCCAGTTCCTCCCAATGGAAATATCTTGCAAAACTGTAGTACAATATCACAGCCAAAATGTTGATACTGATAAAGGTATAGAACATTTCCATCACCACAGTGATTCTTCCCTCTTACCCTTCTGCAGCCACACCCACTGCCGCTGATACTCCCACCCCTCCTCAACCTGTGGCAACCACTAATCTGTTTTCCATTTTTGTAACTTTATTGTTTCAGGAATGTTATGTAAACAGAATCATTTATGTAACCTTTCGAGCTTCGATTTTTTTTTAAACTCAGCATAATTCTCTAGAGATTCATCTGTGTTGTTTCATGTACCAGTAGTTTGTTCCTTTTTATTGCTGATTGCTATTCCACAGTGTGGATGTACCACAGTTTAATCATTCGCTCAGTAAAAAACGTCTGGGCTGATTCCAGTTTTGGGCTATAATGAATAAAGCTGCTATAAACATTTATGTACAGGTTTTGTGTGAACATAAATCTTGATTTCTTTGGAATAAAAATGCCCAGAAGTGTAATATATATATTGCCTTAAATAATTGCCTTAAATATTTCCTTTACATAGATTTGGAACCACATCAGACAGTGTTAAAATTTTTGCTTTGACTTTCAGACACAATGTAGAAAATTCAAAAAAAAGGAAAGCTTATATGTACCCAAATTTTTACTACTATGTTCTTCTGTTCTGATGTTCCAGGGTTTTGTTTTATTTTTTTTCTCTAATGTTATTTCTTTTCTGTTTAGAGAATTCCTCTAGCCATTCTATTAGAGTAGATCTGCCAGTGACAAATTGTCTTAACTCTCCCTCATCTGAGAATGTCTTGATTTCCTCTCCATTTTTGCCTGGTATAGGAGTCAGGGTTGATAGTTACTTTCAGCACCTGAAAAAAACATGCCACTTTCTTCTGGCTTCTGTAGTTTCTGGTAAAAAATTCAATGTCATTCTAATTGTTTTTCCCCTGCAGGAAAGGTGTAGTTTCTCTCTGACTGCTTTCAAGATAATTTCTTTGCCTTTAGTTTCCTAAAGTTTAATTATGATGCATCTTGTCATCAATTTTTTTTAGTTTTATCCTGTGTGGAGTTTGTTCAGCTTCCTGAATCAGTGGTTTTGTTTCTCTTTCCAAATTTGGTGAGTCTCAGCCATGATTTCTTTGAGTACTCTTTCAGCTTAACTCTTTATCCTTTCATCATGGGCTCCAGTGGTACAAATGTTAGATCTTTTCCTGTAGCCCCACAGATCCATCAGGCTCTGTTTTTGGGTTTTGTTTTGTTTTTTTTTCCAGTCTGTTTTCTCTCTGTTGTTCAGATTGGGCACTTTCTATCATCCAGTTCATTGATTCTTTACTGCATCCCTTTCATTCTGGTGTTGAGCACATCCAGTGAGCTCTTTTGTATCTTCTGTTTCTTTGCAGAGACTTTGTCCCAAACATTTGTAATTGATTATTGAAGAATTTTGATCATAAGTGGTTTAAAATCTTTGTTAGATAATTCTCAAATCTCTGTCATCTCAGTTGTGGCATCTATTGATTAGCATTTTTGCATTGTTTTAATTCTTTCTAGTTCATGATACAATAAATGGTTTTCTTTTGAAACCTGGACATTTTTTTGTATTATATTCTGACACTCTGGATGTTATCCAAACCTTCTGTTTTCATGGGCTTTTCCAGACATAACTCTGTCAGGGGAATATGGGGAGCCTTCTCATTACTGCCAGGTAGACATGGAAGTCCGGGTTCCCTACTCAGCCTCCATTGACACGTGAGGGTCGGAGATCACTGCCGAGTCAGGATAGAAGTCCAGGCTCCAGGGGTCTCCACTGATACCACTCAGACAGAGGGGGTCACACTACCAGCCAACTGGGTAGAAGTCCTGGCTCTCTACTTGGCCAGCTCTGACACTACCTATAACAAGGGCGGGGGCCAGGGGAGGTCAGGCCTCCTCATTATGGCCTCATGAGGTAGAAGTCTGGGCTCCCCATTCAGCTCTTGCTGCCGTAGGTAGTGGTAGAGTTACCATGTTTTTCTGTGTTGTTAAGCTGCAGTAAAGCAGTTACTGTCAAAAGTTTTCTATCTTGCCAAGGGTGCCCTTTTTTTGTTCCTTTGACTAGAGAGAGCAGGCATTGTTGGGTGTGTTTGTTTTTTATCTCTGCCAGTTGGCATTTCCAGGTTGCTGGATTCTTAAGCTCCAAGGCCGGGATATACAGGCAAAAAGAAAGCCCAGATAACTCACCACTGAGTCCTTCCTTGAGCCCTGAGGTCTCTGACTGGTCTGCCTTCTCTCTATTTTTCAGAGTCTTCTTATTTTTTTAATATAATGTCCACGGTTTTTAGTTGTAGTTAGCAGAAATTATAGGAGAAAATATATCTACTTCATCTTCCTGGAACTAGAAGTCCCCAGATTTACATTTTTAATCTGTTTAAACAGATGTATCAAATATATAACCATTATTTGGGGAAATGTCACACACTTTATATATTATGTGATACTTTACATAATATTGTACTCACGAGGACTTCTAGAAAGGAACATCTTTATTTAAACTGAAATTCATTGTTCATATTATTAATGAGAACTTTTTCCCTCTAGGAAATAATGCAAAAGGTGTCCCAAGGCTCCTGACCAGTGAACAGAGATTTGAGAAAAACAGCCAAGCTCATGTTTTCTCCTGATCAAGAAAATCATCCATCCAAAGCACCAGTAAAATATGGTGAACTCATTGTCTTAGGGTAAGGTCTCCCCATCTGATAAGCATAAAATTGAATAATATATGGTAACTTGAACATCTAGGTTAAAACTACTTTTTTTTTAGAATTTATATCCTGCCTGTTTCCAAAGAGGATTTAAAGCTACAGAGAAATATTACCAAATCAAGAAAGTCTTTTAATTCTCATTTTTATATCATCTTTATAAATACTCAAATTCTGCATAAACTTTGCCTCACTCACCTTCATCCCTAGAAGTGAAGTGAAAAATGTATTTGTCTGAAGTCACATAGCCAGTCCATCTGTCTTCCCTATCCCATCTTTCAGAGAAATTTTCCTCAGCTGACTTTACCAAAAATCCCTCCCTCCCTGCTTAGGTCATTTCATGTAGGTGTTAGTGTTTGTTCGTTCCTCTGCCCTCTGAGATAGTTGTTGCTTTGTGCTTATGGTCCTGTACTTGAGGAAAACAGTTGTATAGACATCATGATGTGATGATTCTGAAGCCCAGGACCTTGCTGCTTGTTTGCTTCAAAAGTTGATTGAGGAATAGATGATTCCGTTATTTCAGTTCATTCATTCTAAACTTGCCACAACTGTCAAAATTAAGACACAGTGTTAGTCTGTTGACTAAGAGATCTCAGAAACTTGATTGTGAAATTTACTTTCACCCAACTGTTTCTCTCCTGCCTAAAAAAAAAGGAGCTCTAGACACAACAATAGGTTTTAGAATCAGGTTGGTACAAATTTTTGTTTAAGTAAGAATGTGTGTCCATTGTTTCAGATAAAAATGTAAGAGAAACTGGGGAGATAATATAGAGTTAGTGCCTAATACATAGTAAACTCCCAAATGTTTTGTTTTGAACTTTTTCCCTCTTAGTTTGGTCCTTGCTTACTTGCTTACCTTTAAGGTATATATGCGTTATCATGGAGAAATGGTCATAAGATCAACAAAAGTATGTTTAACTACTAGTTAGTTACAGCTCAGTTGGACAGGTTTTGCGAGCATAATGTGAATGTGTACTTGTGAGTAGCTGAGACTTAACAAACAAGTCTAAAAATTCCTCTTCCAAAGTTCAGCTATTTATAAAGTGTTTGGTTCATAATTAAAGGAGATTCTGTTTTAAACAATTCATACATACTTTTAAAGGTTGTATTAGCACATGCAAACACTCACCTTTAAAAGAAAATAGAATGAGTCATAAGAAGTCAGATATGCCATTAATCAGCTCTTGATTATCTTGACTAAAAGAGGGAAGGAAAATGTAGATAATTCAAAGGTATGTGTAACCCAAAGGTACTTCTCTGTGATACTGAATGTGACCAGGAAGAATCTCATTTTGTTTCACACTTAGGCAACTGGTCTAGGGATCAGCAATTGCTTAAAGTTAATTCAAGGTATTTATAATGTGCTATTAGATAATTAACTGGGGATGGATGCTCTAAGACAAAGTAAACCATTTGTTTTAGAATTGTGTGGTTCTTAAAAGAGATCACCTAAACTTTTTTTTCCTTCCATCAGGTATAATGGGTCTCTCCCAAACGGCGATAGAGGAAGGAGGAAAAGTAGGTTTGCTTTGTTTAAAAGACCTAAGGCAAATGGGGTGAAGCCCAGCACTGTGCATATTGCTTGTACTCCTCAGGCTGCAAAGGTAAATAAAAAGCTAAACTAAATTAACTAGGAGAAATTGAAAGACTGGTACATGTTGTTTATATTCTCTAGCATTCCCTTCATGTTCTATACCAGAAGTTTCCTTTTGTTTGGATGGGAGAAGATGCTTTGGAGACGTTTGAAGAGCTGCTATCTGGAAGGGCACTGGACTTTTTTTTCTGTGACAGACTGGGATAAGTGGGTGGAAATTAGAAGGAAACATTTCCTTTTCCTATTAAAAAAAAAGTGGGAGTGGGGTAGGGCTGGGACTTTATCTAGTATTTACAATTGTGCAGCTGTCTGCCCTGAGAAGTAGGGTGTTCCCACTATTACTAGAGGGCCCTGCCTGGGCTGGGCAAGGAGTGTGGTGCATAATATATGTATTCAGATACTAGAAGCATGTTTGGATGAGGTAATTTTTAAACTAAGAATCTTTGTCAAAGATTCTATGGATCCTCTTTGTTTTTATTGTTTGTTTTATGACCCTCATACCTTTTAGCATGGTTCCTTGAACAAAGTAGACCTCAGTAATTATCAGATTGAATCAAAGCTATGAAAGCAAATACCCAATTGTCTATAATATAACTTTTCAATCTCCTGGCCTATTTCATGCTTCTAGCCCCCTTTTATTTCCCAACCAGAATCTCCAGAAGCTGGGCCAGCATTTCAGGACATTTGGACTTTTCCCAGAGTGGTAGAAAATAAGGGGAAATTTCAGATCTCTCTGTTTCCTGTGAATTCCTCTACTTCTGATTTTATAACACAGCTGAATTTGATACTTTTATGAGCGAACAAAAATTACAAAGCATTCTTTGACTTCTGAAAGCATCTATATCTTTAGCTTAGCAGCCCCAGAATATGCATTAATACTCCACCATTTCAAATATATCTTTCTAAGTTAAATAAACAAGAAACAGAAATTGGCGTATGTTGTTTTAGTTCATAGCTCCAGTCCTGAAGTCAGATAGATTTTTGACCTGTGTTATATCCAGTGTGGTGTCTAAACAAGACACCGCATGCCTTGAGTAGATCTCCTCTTTTACTATTTGAGAGCCAGTGAGTGTAGAAGAAGGACAGTTTCTTTTAGGTGTTTCTTTCTGTTCCTTTGCAGAGAAGGGATGTGCTAATAATAAGCAGGCAGTGGAAGTGAAGGGCTTATTGATCCAGTCTAAGGAGATGCTTTCCAGTGTTTCCCCACAGAAGTGCTTTGGCATTTGGGATGTGCCAATTCTTCATGCAGGACTGTCCTACATGTTGTAGGATATTTAACATTCTTAGTCCCCACCCACTGAATGCTATTTAAGCCCTCAAATCATTGTGTCAGCCCAAAAAATGCACCTACGTATTTCCAAGTGCCCTTACACAGCTAATATTACCTCAGATTGAGAACCACTAACAGGGAAAATATATCTGTTCTAATGTTTACTTCTATAATATCCAATTCTGTACTTTTCTTCTTAGTTTTACTGTCATCCTCCTAATGTTTTCATTGTTGGCTCCTTTTCATCTTTACTAGGCAACAAGAATCTTAGGGATCAAAGAGTGACTCTTTCAATTTTGGAGGAATGCAGTAATGAGGTCATGAAGAAAACTAATTGTTTAGTCTGGCAGTCATCTGGGATGAGTGGTTAAACCTGCCTTCCAGTCTAGGGAGAACTTAACTTGACATAATTTCTTATTCTCGATCTAAGAGTAGGGTCTAATAGCTTAAAAAAAACCAGCTAGTGGCAGGGGGAGATTACAATCCCAAAGTACACAAAAAAACCTGTGTTTTTAAATCCCTTTAGCGATTAAGAATTAACTTCCAAAATACTGAGTAATTATTTCCTTGAAAAGTCAGCTGCTTAATACTGAGTTAAAGTAATTATACATTTTTAAACCTTTAAAACTATTTTGTAATGTTTGTGAACACACAAATGTGTAATAAATCATGTTAAGCACATGCATGGAAAAGACCTCCACTGCACTCTTGAGGATGGATACCTCTGGAGAGGGGGCAGTAGGGAAGGACAGGTCAGCAGCCTCCATTATTTCTGTAGTTTAATTTCTTTGAAAAAATTAAACCAAAATGGCATTAGTAAGCTTTGATAAAGTTGGGTAGTTAGTACCCGAGTGTTTGTTTATCCTCTTTGTATATTGGAAAGTTTCACAATCTTTTTTTTTTACTTTGTTTGTTGGAGGAAGGTAATTAGGTTTATTTATTTATTTTTAGAGGAAGTACTGGGGATTGAATCCAGGACCTTGTGCATGCTAAGCATGTGCTCTACCACTTGAGCTATATCCTCCCCACCGGAAGTTTCACAATCTTAATGATCTTAAAACTATTATTTTAGGGCTTTAGCAATTACAGATAAACTACAAATTGAAACCAAGTAAAATTTTATAATGTCAAAATTTTAATTAAGAAAATTTTTTTCATTTAGCCTCTTTGCTGCATATAATCATTCTTTTGTGCCTTTTATCTGTTTTACTTTTATGCAACTTATTTCCACTTCCTTTGTGCAGGTTCCTCGTCCCTCCCCAATATTATTTTTGTGTGTGTGTGTGTGTGTGTGTGTGTGTGTGTGTGTGTGTATACACCAAATATATATAGAAAATGCCTGAAAACAAAACTGAAAAGTTCTTTGTAGCAATGTTTTTAGTTCGGAATAAGTCAGAAGTACAGTCATAGGCATTATATCCTATACCCATTATATCCTATTAAATTTCCTTTGGTAATATTTAGTCATTCTATGAATTTCTCTGTGTCTAGCTCAGCATATAGCAAGTATTTGTCATCTATAGATTCCAGAATGGTTAGGAAAACCAGATAACTCTGCTTATTTGTTAACTTTATATCTCTTTGAGTTACTTTAAAAAAATAAGATTCCTCTTAACTTGCAAGATTTTTGTATTTTCTCCTTATCAGAGCAGTACTGACCACTGATTTCAGTTCCTACCTGGGATTTGGTTTTGATTATCTTATAATTTGAAACACTTAAAAGGGAGACTCAGATTTGATACTGTTTTTAAACAATAAACTTACATTCTTACTCTATAATTGCTTCAAAGTACAGGTATACCTCAGAGATATTGCAGGTTCAGTTCCAGAACACCACAATAAAGCAAGTCATGATGAATTTTTTGGTTTCCCAATGCATATAAAAGTTGTGTTTATACTATGTTGTTGCCAGGTGTGTAATAATGACATTATGTCTAAAAATCAGTGTGCATTCCTTATTTTAAAAATACATTATTACTAAAAACTACTAAGCATCATCTGACAATGCAATTGCCACAGACCTTCAATTTGTAAAAAATGCAGTATCTGCAAAGCGTAAAAAAGCGAAGCACAAAATGAGGTCTGCTTGTATTATTCTACATCCCACTCACCTTGAGAACCCACTGTCACAGTTGAGGTTATGCAAGAGTTATTAATCTCTACCCTAAATTTCAGAGGGAAAATACATTACATATGTAATAAATTATGTTTCTTTTTTTAATGAAGAGATTATCTGATTTGATTGACCTGCCTGCTGATTTTTGCTTATTAATCTTTTCTTTCTTAGGCAATAAGCAACAAGGACCAGCATAGCATATCATACACTTTATCTCGGGCCCAGACAGTGGTGGTTGAATATACTCATGACAGCAACACTGATATGTTTCAGGTTAGAACATCTGAATTTTTTTTTTCTTAAAATGCAAAAAAGTTAAAACCCCGTTGTAAATAACTTATGCTGTGGTCAGCTTAAAATACATGTTTTAATGATGTATTTTATTAGCATACATATTGATTTCTAAACCCCATATCTAGACATCCATGTAGTGTGGTTAAGAGACGGGTTCTGGAATCAGAATTCCTGGTGAACATTACTTAGTCACTCTCTGCCTCAGTTTCCTCCTGTAAAGTGCAGATATTAGAGCTTCCCTCAGATGACTATTAGGAGGCTTAAATGTGTTAGTATCTAAAAAGTACTCAGAGCTGTGCCAGGTACCTGGTAAACACTTAGCTATTAATAGTACTAGTATAATAACAACTCTGTTAGCTATTATTATCAGAAAAAGGAATCAAGAGATATTTTGCACAGATTTATGAATTTTTTTGCTATTACTTCTCACCTTCCTCTCTAGGCAACTAAAAGAACAGGCAGTCTCTAACTATTCATATCATATATGTGAAGTCAAACTTGTTTCTCAGCACATATTTGGTCAAAGCTACTGGAGCAGTAAAAGTTTTTATTTCTCTCATTCTTTGTACCAATCCAGTGCTGATGTTTTTATACATTAATAGATGACAGAATAGCCAAACCCAACGATGTAAGCAAAATTCATGATATTCATGATACCTTCTCCCTTAATATTGGGTTTTGTAAAGCCTTGGGCTTTTTTGAAACAAACTTAAATAGGACATAAGTATGTGATAGTGTTGCTCTTAAAATTATTGTCCCAGTGACTTTTCAATGTTTCTTTATTTTACAAGATTAACTGAAGGTAAAAAAGCCCAGAGGTGTCTTTGCTGTAGTCAATAACAAAATATTAATTTAAAGTCACTGTTCTCACCCCACCCCCAACTTTTTTAATGGAATGCTGAATTTTTTTAGAATAGTGGAAATAATTTTTAGTTCCAAAGTCTGAGACCATTTTCTTTGGATATCATATTCTTAAAAATGGAGAAGGCACATCCAATGTTACATTTGTTAGCCAAACAATTTCCCCCTAAAACTATCCAAACTAAATAAAGACTTTATACTTGATGATAGGTTAAAAACACTGAAGAGTTTTACTTAAAAGTGTGCTCATACAAGGAATTCTTAAGGCTCAACTATGCAAAGAATGACTTTTAAGTGTCATCATTTTTTAAGAGGGTCAGTATTTTTTCTCAGTAACCACATTCTTTAAATTTTATGGTATTACTTTATAACAAATACATTAATAAACTGATTCCTAAGCATTTAAAACTCTGTGACACTTGTCACTTTTGTCATCTATTACACTGTTTTCCTTTTTTCTTTTCAACTTTGATCTTTCAAAATGAAGTTAATTTATTTACCATCTAGTACCTCTGAAGGTATTTTTGATTCACTGACACCTCACACACCAGAACTTCTTTCTGGGTACCTTGTCTCTGAAATATGGCCAACAACCAAGAAGAAAACAAAAAGGGCATCTAGGCATATAAGATAAATGCCACAAAGCGAATGCACTGAAATTCCTTTTCCCTGCTCCCTCGAGAATTCCTTAGGCATTCACCATGAACCTTTTGAGATACTATTCTTTGAAGTTTGGTTATTTGATTTCTCAGCCCATAGCAGAATAGAGTAACTGGTTAGAGGAGGGGTATGCTGCTAGAGACAAATATGCCCAACAGCAGGAAATGATAGCTGACAGTCTGATAGAAAAGACACAAGAAAATCTTTGAAATATACATAAGACCTCAAAGCAGGGTTGTGTATGCCTTTAATGTAAGTACACCTTTATAACAGCTGACATCACTGCATTTTAGCTTAAAATCAGTGATATTCATAGTGTAATGCCCTGGAGTCCTCATAAAAGATTTACTTTTATGTCCACTGTATTCTGTTAAGGAAACTAGAGTAATACATGGTAGACATGTTTCTGTCCAAAGGGGTTAAAATTAAAATCTGCTGCCACCTAGAAATCTCAGTCACTCCAAACTCTTCATTCCCTGAGGGTTTCATGTGTTCTGAGTCATAAGTTCCTACTTAATTCTATGCTCTAAGTGATTACTACATCAGAGGAAATCTGACAGATTGATTTTCAAGGGTATAGATGCCCCAGAGTTAAGTATAAGTTTGAGCTTTAGAAATGTCACAGGCTTAATGATTTCACCTCATTGTGCCTTTCTTGAATGGATTTTCCACTGTGTTCCTTTGAATAGGTTTATAGATATTTCTTTTTTCCTTAGATTGGTCGGTCGACTGAAAGTCCCATTGATTTTGTGGTAACTGACACAGTTCCTGGAAGTCAAAGTAATTCTGATACACAGTCAGTGCAAAGCACCATATCAAGATTTGCCTGTAGAATCATATGTGAACGGAATCCCCCCTTTACAGCACGGATTTATGCTGCAGGATTTGACTCATCAAAAAACATCTTTCTTGGGGTAAAAAGCTTCTTTCCTAAATGTTGGCATTATGTTATAGCCACTTTTATTTCCCAATTACAAATAAATGGAAGCTCGATATTTTTCCTACTAGGAGAAGGCTGCCAAATGGAAGACATCAGATGGACAGATGGATGGCTTGACCACTAATGGCGTTCTTGTTATGCATCCACGCAATGGGTTCACGGAAGACTCCAAGCCTGGAATATGGAGAGAAATATCAGTGTGTGGAAATGTATTCAGCCTGCGTGAAACCAGGTCAGCTCAGCAGAGAGGAAAAATGGTAAGTACAGAGATGTAGCTTCTTATTTAACTACAGTAAACTCATAGGGTGGGTTGGAGTGAATACATTACATATTCCTCAGAATGGCTAAATCTTTTGCTGATGTAGAGTACTAAGTCTGACTGTCAACTACTATGCCAGGAGGATAATATCTTAATGTTTCAATTAGGACTCTCTAAAAATGTATTTTATATTATGTTAATATATTTTAAAACTTAAGCTTTCCCAAATTAAACAGCACTCTCTGTATTTTCTACTTACATCTGTATATCTTAGATCAAGATACTTACCAAATTGGAAATATTAAACTTACTTATTAGCCAGATGTTTTAATCATAAATTATCTCTACTGTAAGGCTGAAAAGAGTTAATGTTACTGCTCAATATTTTATCCTTGAATTTAAAACATATTTTCATAACTGTCATAAGAGTTCCTTAAATGTTTAGTAACAAGAGGAAATCTCAATTCTTGAGTAAGGAGCAGACCAAAACTCTTATGTAAAAATCTAAACACTGCGGTGAATGTTTTTTGATTCTTGTTTCCTCTAGGTGGAAATTGAAACCAATCAGTTACAAGATGGCTCACTAATTGACCTCTGTGGTGCAACATTGCTGTGGCGTACTGCAGAAGGCCTTTCCCACACTCCTACAGTGAAGCATTTAGAAGCTTTAAGACAGGAAATCAATGCAGCGCGACCTCAGTGCCCTGTAGGGTTCAACACACTAGCATTTCCTAGTATGAAGAGGAAAGATGTTGTTGATGAAAAACAACCATGGGTGTATCTAAACTGCGGCCATGTGCATGGCTATCATAACTGGGGAAACAAAGAAGAACGTGATGGAAAAGATCGTGAATGTCCTATGTGTAGGTCTGTTGGTCCCTATGTCCCTCTGTGGCTTGGATGTGAAGCTGGATTTTATGTGGACGCCGGCCCTCCAACCCATGCGTTTAGCCCATGTGGGCATGTGTGTTCAGAAAAGACAACTGCCTATTGGTCCCAGATCCCACTTCCTCATGGTACTCATACTTTTCATGCAGCCTGTCCCTTTTGTGCACATCAGTTGGCTGGTGAACAAGGCTACATCAGACTTATTTTCCAAGGACCTCTAGACTAACAGACAGTTGTCCTCCAGGACTGCATTATAAATTTATAAGCTAAGTGATTTGCGGTTTCCAACCTATTGTCCATGTCACAGTTTTTCTGCTCTGGTCATTTGCATTAAGATGAAGAATTTTTTTAAACATTTATAATAAATAGTAGCAATTTCTGAGCAAAAATCTGAGAAACTCAAGCAGAGGAATTTCCGAAAGTACCAGACTTCTGAATTCTGAGTTTTGAAAATATATTTTGAGGAGAAAAAGACATAGTCTAATTTGATGCCTTCATTTTAGTGTTTTTGAATCACCCATCCTCGGTGTTGAAAATTTGTTTTGTATAACTGAGGGTACTGTTGGTTCAAACTATGTTAGTTTACAGTTTGTTGCAAACATTGTAAAATACAGCAACATGTATATTAACTTTTTTTCTATTTATCTTTATTATGGAAAATATCTTAGAATGTTCTTGATAGAGTAGCATGGTAATGATGGTCTCACACTCTTGGTGTGAATGGTAGTTTAGCAAGCATAGCTCAAGGATTTGCAAGGTTAGAAAGAAGGACAGGAGAGCCTCTCTCCCCACCCCCATCTAAATATGAAATTTGGTAAATTAGAATACTTTGTAAAATTCATATTAATTACCATTGTGTAAGAGGTGTTTGTTTTTAACCACACTGAAGATGATCGGGAAAGATTTTTTCCTTAATGTTTCTCTTGAGTGTAGTACTATAACAAAAACTTAATGCTAAGAAACATTTTATATGCTCCTTTGAATATGCAATTTAATCTAGATTATCTATTTTTCTCCCAGGATAACTAATCTGTTTTTAGTATCAGCAACATTTGGCAAGTTTATTTTTTTGATATAAACTGTGGTTCATCTGTTCACTGTTTCTAGAAAAAAAAAAAATCATTCCCATGAGAAAAAGCATAAATTAACCAGAAAGCAGAGTGACTTGATTTGCTTTTAGAAAAAGAAATGCTTAATTAATTAACTCCTCTGTATTTGTCCTTATCCCAGTGTTAAGAAATTTAGAAAGATATAAAGGGTTGAATGACAGTGCTCTTTTTCTTCTTCTTCTTTTCCTTTTTAATCTAACAGACCAGCCTTAACTGTGGGCTTGAATCCTAGAAGGAGAGTTGCCACAGTGTGACTCAAGGAAATGTTTGGTTGGCAGATGAGCACCAGTGACAGCCAAGTGGAGGGACATACTTGCATGGTCAGTTTATTCCTTAATCCCAAAAAGTTCTTTGCTTTCAAAAGCAAGAAAACGTTTCTCCCCCTAGCCTTTTTTTTTTCTTAACACACCATAAGGAAAGTATAGACAGTTGCACTACATCAAACCCTTTGTGACACTTGTAGAAATCAGCATACTTTAGATTAAACAGTATCTTTTTTTAATCTTTTGATTTGTTTTCCTTTAGTTTGAAAAGTTGTATAATACTGAATTGACTGTAGCAAATTTTCATATGTGGTAGCATAGCTTTAATTTATCCTATTGAATTTTCTTTTGGTTTTTAAAAAACAAAACCTGTTACTTAGAAGCCATGAACTATTTTATTTTACTTCAACTTGTCAAAATTTCCTTGTTTTAAAAAATGAGCATTTGGGTTCACTCAGGAAATGCATGTCAGGAAACTTGTATTATAAGTTGACTAGTTGTGATGTATCAGTAACTGCTGTTACCCCTTTTTCAAAGAAATATCATTGATTTTGAAGTTTTCTAGATTGTCACATGCTTTGTGACTAATGCAAGGAAATCAAGTCCTGTGTTGTATTTGTTCTAGTCATTTCTATTCAGGCTATATATTGTAGCTATTTTTATTTGCAATTAATTTATTCAAACTAAGTAAATACTTTTCAAAATAGATATTTGAATTTGTCTCTGTGAGTTCATTTTTGCATAACTGAGGATGGGAAACCAGAAGTGAAAACCTGTGGACAAATCTAGCCCACAGTCCAAAAGTATTCACTTGAAATAGATGAGGAGTTTGCTTTTAATGTAGCTGTTAAATCTCCAATTCTCTTGGGAAAGAGTCTCTTACTTATTAATAAAGAGCTGGTTTAGTGGTTAAATAACTGAAATCTTTTTCTAAGTTAAGTCCTGCTAGAGAGTTGGCTCTTTGCAGGTTGCATACTGGACTGTTCAGTGCCACAGTGACCATAAATGGTTCTTCCTGAGGTGCCCGAGTTTCCTCCTACCAACTGAGAAAAATATGGCTCATCTTCTATCAGATTGAAGTTTTGAAAACTCAGGTAATTTAAATCATTAGTCAGGTGTTTTTCTGTTCAAGTATTTTGATTATTAGTTCTGTCACTTTGCCATTGCCTGATAAAATGCTTTTACTTACTCAGTTGTATTAGGGGAATGTCAGTATTCTGACCAAAGAAAAAAGTTGTATTTAGGTCTCTTGAACGTATTCTCAAAAAAGATCATCTTTATGGCTTAATTCTTTTATTAAAGTGATCATAATATCTAAATGTTCCTAAATTTGTACAGGGAAGTAAATGTCCCTTCATCTAAAGCATTAGGGTCGTGAACCAAGACAGGGTAAATATCTTGAAAGAGGAGTCTTTAACCAGGTTATCTTCTTGAATTTGGGGTTGCTTACCTTCATCAGATAATAATCTTCTAGTGCATGTAAAACAGAAAAGGAATAAATAATAATGTAAATGTATAGTTACATCTAACACGAGTACTCCCACGCCACTCTTCCATCAGAACCATGTGTGATGGGTGGCCTTCTGACACATAGACCGAGTGAGGGCACCAGTGAAAGTCCATCTGTTATTTCTTTAAATTTATAAGATAAATGTAATTCCAACATGTTGACCCCTCATCCCAAGGGATCATCTTGTTCTGCCCCACTTTAGAGACCCCTGGCTGAAAGATCTGTGATCCATTCTTTTGTATTTGTGTTCTAAGCATTAACCTTGTAGCAGTCAGATCACCAAAATACTACATAACTCAGCTGTGTTATTCTATCTCCCATTCCACTTTCAGAATTACTCTTACGTAAGTATACTTTAAAGCCATGCCCTCAAATTTGACCCACACATTCAAACAACAGATATTTGAATATCCACTATGCACCAAGCCCTATTCCAAACATTGGGCGGTGTAGCAGGAAAACAAAAACAAAACAAAACAAAACAAAAAAACCCTGCCTTTGTGGGGATTGTATTCTATGGGGGAAGATGGAAATGAACGAGAAAATTAAAAGATACAGTATGATAGTGAACAGTGCTGAAGGGACAAATAAAGCAGGAAAGGAGATACAAAAGGTCTCATGTGAAGTGTGTGGGTGTGTGAAATGTTTGCAGTATTAAGTAGGGCAAGAGAAAGCCCCACTGGAAAGGTGATATTTGAGTAAAGATCTGAAGGAGCTGAAGGAAGTGGCTACTTAGGAGGCATTTGCAAGGGACCTGACATGGAAGTGTGCTTGGAATATTTCTAACTAGTTGTGTGTGTGAAAGGGAAGCGGAGTAGGTTAGGTCAAAGGGGTAAAGCGGCAGAGAGGAAGTGGGGTGTGGGGATGGAGCTAGATCTCTGAGGGCCTCTTGAGACTCTCGGCTTTCATTCTGAGTGAGATGGGGGCCTGTGGGAGGACTTCGCGCAGAAGACTGAAATGATCCGACTTACATTTTAATAGGATCCAAATAGACTCAAGTGGAGCAGTGAGACCAGTTAGGAGACGATTGCAGTCATCCTGGCAAGAAATGATGGTGACTTAGATCAAAGTGGGGGCAATGGAGCTGGTTTGAAAAGTAAGCAGAATCTGGGTATGTTTTGAAGGCAGAGCTGACAGTAATTGCTGGCAGATCAGATAAGGGGTGTGAAAGAAGGCAGAGGAGTCAAGGATGACTTGGCTTAATTAGCCTGAGTAACTAGAAGGATTGAATTGTCGTTCAGTAAAGCAGAGAAGATTACGAAAACAGTCTGGGGGGAGGGTGCACTGGTTGTGGAATCAGAAACTTAGTCTTGGACATTAGATGGAGACTCTTCTTAGACAAGATACTTACCAGTAACTGTCTCTCTCTGCTTATTTTTAAACTGATGTCCAAGTTCTTACTTGTTACCATCAGCATTCTCCATATTCCCTATGCTAGCTTAGAAACAAAGTATTCCTACTGATTAATGCCAGCTTCCTCTCATTGAAATAGAGTTGGGATACGTCTCATGTTTCTCTCTTTGCTTTGGCTGCACTCTAAGGAAATGAAGTTCTGTTTTCAGCTGCGGTAACTTCCTTGAGCCAACATGTTCTGATACAGTTTTTCTCCCTTTTCACTCAGGTACACGTTTCTCCTTAGCTCTGGCCTTCTTTTTTAAAAAGTTCTCTGTTTTATTGACGCTTAATATTTTGCTGCTTCAGATCCTTTCTGGCAATGACAGAACACAGTTGTGTTTGGTTTTTTCCAAAAAAAAAAAAAAATTGAATACTTAATGGAAAATAGAATTCTTAAAACTATTTTGTAAGTCCAGGTTTTAATATCCAGCTTCCCTTAAGGAAATATGCCTGTATTTGATAATATTATCAGCAGAAAATGCAGTAAAGAAGATCAAAAGAGTTTTCCTAGTAATCATTGTAAAATATGTCCAAACATTCTGTTAGATGCTATCATAGGAATGCTGATTTGTTCAGGTTGACATTAGATTGTAAACCCAGCTATGTATGTTAAACTGCAGCATAAAAATTCCTCACAGCTAACATTTGAGTGTTTGCTGCGCAAGCACTGTTCTGAATGCACTATTTTAACTATGCTGCTGATATTATTTAAAACTCAAAACGGCCCTGTGGGTTAGGAACTGTTGTCTCCATTTTACAGTAGAAACCAGCTATGACAATGTCTAGTAATGTGCCAAGGTTTCACATGACTTGTAATTAGAGGAGTCAATTTGAACCGTGAAAGTTTTGCTCCATACCTGTGTACACAGCCACCACATTTTGCTGTCCATCCACTCCCTGCCCCCCACCTTTTTAGTGGAATTTGAAGTCTTTCTCTAATCATAATTTTTCAAAAATGATATCAAGTGGCCTACAGAAATTATAATGATGAATATGAAACATCAACTATAAAAATCTTTTAAAGAAAAAGAGAAGATAAAGAATTTGGTATTATAAAAAAATGAGGCAGAACCAGAAGTGGTATTTGTACATGAATAGATTTAATGAAGGCCTATAAACTTGCTAAAGGTGAGCCGCAAATCTATTTAGTGCAAAGGTGTTTTGTACATTATTCATAAGAGGAACATGATCAGTTACAAGATCCATGCAGCTGCCTGGAAGGTGGTAACAAATCCACTGCTACAGAAACTCATAATCATTTCTGGTCCTGCAACCAGAGAAATTCACATCCAGGAAGCAGTGCCATGTTTTCAAAGAAGTAGATTCATGCAGTATTTGTGGCTCGCTTATTTCATTTAGCATGGTGTTCTCAAGTTTCATCCATATTGTCACATATTGCAGGATTTCCTTTTTAAGGCTGAATAGTATTCCAGTGTGTAATATATATATGTACACACATATATATATAAGCACATACACATATATACCATATTTACTTTATCAATTCATCTGTCAGACATATAGGTTGTGTCCACTTTTTGACTCTTGTGAATAGTGCTGCAGTGAACAAGGGAGCGCTAGTATCTCTTCAAGATCCTGATTTCAATTCTTTTGGATAAATACCCAGAAATGGGATTGGTGGGTCATATAGTGGTTCTGTTTTCCATAGTGGCTGCACCATTTTACATTCCCACCAACAGTGGGCAAGGGTTCCAGTTTCTGTACTTCTTCACCAATACTTCGTTGTCTTTTGTTTTTTTGATAATAGCCAACCTGACAGGGGTGAAGTGATATCTCATTGTGGTTTTGATTTGCATTTCCCTGATGATTAGTGACATTGAGCATTTTTCCATACACTTGTTGGGCATTTGTATGTCATCTTTAGAGAAATGACTATTCAAGTTCTTAGCCCATTTTTTAATCAGGTTATTGGTTTATTTTACTATTGAATTATAGGAGTTTCTTGTATATTTTGGAGGTTAATCCCTTATCATACATATACTTTGCAAATATTTTCTCCTTTTCTATAGGTTGCCTTTTCATTCTGTTGATTGTTTCCTTTGCTGTGTAGAAGCTTCTTAGTTTAGTGTGTCCCACTTGTTTATTTTTGGTTTTGTTGCCTGTGTTTTTGGTACATTTGCTGCTTTCCTGCTTTAATGATGGAACGAACACATTGAGGGAATTCTTTCCCAAGTTGATGAAAGACTGCCATGGTCTCTGGCATGTGTAGATGCTCAAAAACTACTTCTGAGATAATTACAGAAAACTGTGAGGACTCTGAACCATTAAGCTACCAAAATAGTCTCTGAGTAGGAGCATTAACAACAACAGTCAAAAGATGAAGGTTACAGAAGCGATTTATTTAATCAGAAAATGTGTTTTCATTGGCTGAGAAGACAAAAATGGAAAAGTGGAGATACTACAAAAAGTGACAAGGACTAGAAGGTTGGAAGGGCAACAAGGAGAAGACCCCTGGGTGGTGTCTGAGGGGAACAAAAAGAGAAGAAATAGTTACAGCCGAAAAGCACGTCACCCAGAGATTGATTCACGTTTTTGAGCCTGTTACTGATCAGGAAAGGCACAGAAGGACAGCCAAGACTGAAGGGAAAACTAAGATCCACCCAACCTGGAATTTCCCGAAGTTGTACTATATCACTATCAGTATAACTATTAATTAAAATTTAGAATGTAAACTAGAAGAGATCTTGGCAATTAAGTTACAGATGAGAAACCAAGGCCTCATTAGGTAGTAGCTACTGATTGATAAACCTGGTACTGGAACCTCAGTCCTCTGTGTCCCTGTTACCATCTACTTGAGTCACCAAGATTCAGTTAAATTCTTGTTTGTTGAAGCAGAGATAAGTACATTGTACTTCAATGATTTTTATTTTTAAAGTGTCAGAGTTAAAAAACATCAACTCTCGTTGTCAGGTAAACAATGGTTCCCAAATACAGGGGATGGTTTGCTTCAGAATCCTTTTCACTAAAAGGCTACATAGTTTGGAAATGAAGAGTTGTCCAGTAGTTTCACTTATAGCCCTTTGGTCTTTGCTTGAATCATTCAGCCAACAGGAGTGCTCACTCAGTGACAAAGTTCTTATTTTACTTTTCTATTTATTGTGAAGTTAGCACAGTTGTTTTGCATACCCCAGCTCTGCAAGAATGCAACACATTCAGATACTCTTCACTTTCCATAGGCTTCTTTGTCAATTGACCTTTGGAAAATAAGTTATTTGAAATGGTGATTGTAATGTCTCATTAAAATGTTAAAATTACTATATTGTCAGGCAACTCAGAATTTTTCTCAATCCACACTGTAATTGAATAACAATAGCAACCTGAACCCCAAGTCTCAAGTGCCCATAAAGTTATCTGAATCTTGAATCATGAGGGGCAGATCTCTCAGTGGAGAGAGTGGAGCTAAACTGGGCCAGGTGTCCAGGCACAAGAGAAGGAACTTCCACAGAGTGGCTGTCAGAGGTCTCTAGCAGGTAGGGGCTCCCAAAGCAGGGATGGGCTCCGGGGGCAGCTGAGGGGGCTTATGGGAGGAATTTCCCACTATGGGTTTGGCTAACATGTTAGGATCCCTAAAGTAATTATTTCCCAAGTTGAGTTTGCACAAGGATTGGGGGTGGGAGTGGGAAGTTAGAGAACTTGTAGCCCCCACCAGAAAAACCATAGTAATTAGCCAAGTGTCCAGGTATGGAAATTACAGGAAGGAATCATAACAGCCAGAGACAGGCATTTTTTTGGACTCCCCCCTCACCACCTCTACCTCTCTGTCAGTCAGTTCCTTTCTTTCCGCCCTCATACACCGTGAACTCCTGCTCCCAGTTTTGGAATAACTATTTCTCAGGATAATTTTTTGAAAGAAACAGTGCTCACCTGAGTGTGTAAATGCTGGTGTCTGTTAGTGTACTTTCTGTATTAGTCACACTGCTGGAATGCAAATGTTAATTCTATTTGTGATTGATTTTATTCAAAGAATTGAACTGTGGCAAGAAGCCCTGAGTCAGGTATGCTATGCAAAGTTGGTATCTAGTTGCAGAGGTAACATAATATAACTGTGAAGTGATACTTGTGATGAAATAAAAGTCAAAAGATATTACTCTTGGGATATTGCCTTTCACAGAGAAGCACTAAAAGAATGTATACTGCGGGGGGAGGGGATAGCTCAAGTGGTATAGTGTGTGCTTAGTATGCAAGAGGTCCTGGGTTCAATCCCCAGGACCTCCTCCAAGAATAAATAAATAAACCTAATTAACTACCCCTCCCCACAAAAAAAATTAGAAAAAAAAAGAATGTATACTGCTTTGGTATATGCTGTAGGAGTTTTAGTTTGAGCATTAACAATCAAGAGTTTGTTCTAAAGTGCTTTTATGGTTTCGTTATTGCTACTAACTTCAAATATGGCCATATTTATTTACCAAAGTGTTTTAATTCCTCTTTAAAGTACAAAAGAACCATTGAAAGTGTTGTCTGGGTGGAATTTCACAAACACAAGGAATTCTTCAGACAAGGCACGAGTCCAAGCTTTAATCCAGTCTGGCCTCGGATACCAGTCCTTAGGTGTTCCTTTATCAGAGTCAGTAACAATGGGCAGTTATTCATTATAAATAAACTAGAGACTGAGTGAGGGGAGTGAGAAAATATCAAGATATACAGTCCCCCTTCAGAGAGGATCCAGTTATACTAAAGCCAGTGTTTCCTGTAATTTTGTAATATACTTTTTGTTTAACTCCTTGACTCTATCTGTGGTCATGAATCTCATTACCTGCTATCCTATGGGGCAAGAAAACCCAACCCTTTTACATCAGTTAATTAATGATGTAAAACCCAACCCTTTAATCAGTTAATTAATCAGTTAATTAACTCATTCTACCTCATCTTAGTTCCTTAGGACCTTGGTGCTGGTCCTATGTATGGAACTAGACTTGTAAGAACAGATGGTCCCAGACTAATAAATTTATGGCCTCTTCAGTTGGGAAGCTCAGTAGCTTCTTTGAAATTCAACAGAGTCAAAGAATCTTAAATGAATTATAGAGCTATCTTTAGTCTAATGACCTTTTTAACTATTCAATGGCTAATAGAAAGGATATTCTAAATTATTCATAGCTGAAAACACCTCTGAAAGGGCATAGTTTAGAAGACAGAGTTCAGGGAAGTGACCCAACATGTCAAATATTTCTAACAACAAATTCCAAGGAACTGTCTATAAGCCTGTGTTGGAATTTAATTATATATGTTGACTTGTGACATGGTTTGAACATCTTTTTGATCTGCAAATATGCTTGGTTGTAGTCGGAATTCAAACAGAAACCTTTTCATGCATTTCTTCATTATGATGAATTACCCCTGCTTACCATTGAGATACACTACAAATTGGGAGAGATATGAGTGAAAGAATTAATACAACATGTACTAGTTTAAATATTTATTCTGAGAATATTGCATTAATTTAACTTTTATCATTTTCATTGCTCATTATGGCTGATACTTTGAGCCACCTATTAACCTTCTGGATTCCCAAATACCCTTGATCTGATTTGTAAGCCACTTGTAACCAGAGGACCCAGCATTCACTAGAGAAGATTTATACACAACAGGAAGCTCACATCTTGTTAAGTGAGAATATTTCCAGAAAATCTGCTTTATGACTTTGTTTCTTTAAAGTTTCTCTTTATGTGGAAAGGTGATTGAAGTCTATTTATTTGGAGAACTTGGTTCAGTTAACAAAATGGAATCGTATACAGTGAACATCACCTTCCTGACTGGCAAGAACACATTGACTTTCAAGCCCTCTTTTCAGTTGCTTCCGTTTGCATGGTTCATTTCCAGCCAACACAGCATTTCTGAAATGCCAGCATTTGCTTTGTGTTTTCTGGTGCTGTATCCAAGCAAACTAAACTTACATGGGTGCCAACAAGGTAATGCCACATTTTATTGAAATTCCAGAAGGTCAGTTCTCCAAATGAAATTGGAGATAGTGGAGTTAGTTTGCTATTTGGTTTAAAATTTGATCTCCTTCCTGGACCAATTGTTTTCTTATGGAGAAAAATTATTCTATGACCAGGGGTTAATATATACTGGAATGAATGGATGAGAAAGTATAAGTCGTGCGATGCATCATGATCAATATGATTAGAAAAATAGCTCAGAGCAAAATTCTCTTTGCTGTCTTAGATGAGTAATGTGATTTGGACCCGTATGGCTGGATCAGAAACTTTTTATGTGATTTCATTCTGCTTCTTAAAGACCAGAGGGCCTTTGGCAGTAGAGTAGAGGCCCCTCTCTTGGAGGGAAGTCTGTGCAAGAGAATAAAATACTTGCAGGAGACAAAAATTTTAATCCTTCAGAAAATCTGAAGAGATTGTGAAAAACAAGAGGATGTCTTGCATATAGTCAGCCTTCAGTTAAATATTCATTGAATATTTGAGCAGAACTGGACCCTTCACCTGAAGCTTCATGAAGGATGAAGTTTTTTTTTAATCTAGCAATCTTGAGATCACAAGATAGGGGAGAGGACCTCCACTCAAGTGGAGCAGGAAAGTAATGAGGGTCTTTGCTGACAGTTGTGATATACCTTTCTCTCTCTCTTTCCTTCTTCTGTGGGAGTCCTGGGGAGACCTCAAGAAGAAAGGCTGTTGACAACTTAAATTGGAATGCCAGAGCTGATTTGGGGTGGGGGGAGGTTAGGGGGGTGGTAATTAGTTATTTTACTTGTTTATTTTACTTTATTTTACTTATTATTTATTTTACTTAGATATTTTTATTATTTACTTATTTTAGTGGAGGTACTGGGGATTGAACCCAGAACCTCGTGCATGCTAAGCATGTGCTCTACCACTGAGCTGTACCCTCTCCCTTGCAAGAGCTGATTTTAATTTGATATTTTTCTCTACATGAGCATCACAGTTTATAGTGCTCTATTAAACTCAGTGATTTAAAAAAAAAAAAAAAAAAAAAAAGACTAAAATGTCCAGAGAGAGGGATTCTTTCTTTTCAGGCATCATGAGAGTGGTTGTTCCACTGAATATCTCCTAATTGCCTGACTAGTCAGACGTGTTTATCCACCTGGAAGGGAAGCATGTATTGAATACAGAATGCTTACTTCTGGCTCATTTATTTAATTAAAAAATATATTGACCATCTACTAAGTGAGTGGCACTGGAGATAGAAAGATGAATAATTCAAAATAGACACGGCCCCTACCCTCACAAGACTGAAAATCTAGCAGAAGGCAGTGAGTAAATAAGTGATTACAGTGTAAGTGCTGTGACATTAGAAATAAAGATCCTTTAATAGCACATAGGAGGGACACTAAACCAGACTTGGGAGGTCAGAGAAGCCTGACCTGAAGGGAGAGGGAGGCAGCCGAGGATGGGGGAGGGTGGCAGGTGTAGACAGTGGGACGAGTATTCCCAGCAGAGACGCTAGCTTGTGCAGAGGCTCAGCATCCATGGAGAGCAGCGCATATTTGAGGAGCTGAAATGCAATGTGACTGAGTGGAGAGTGAAAGGAGGGGAGGAAAAGATACAGGCAGGAGATACAGAAGATGGGGCTTTTGTAAGAAAAGCAAAATGATGAGCTTTATTCTAATAGCCTCATGGGAATGACGAGGTCAGATCTGCACTTTGGAAAGCTCACTCTGATTATACAGCGGAGAATGGATATGCAAGCCTGGATGCAGAGAGACAAAAGGTTGCAGAAGAGCCCAAGTGAGAGACAATGGAGAACTGCATAAAGGAAGTGGCCCTGGGAATGGAGAGAGGTGGATGGATTGCAAATATATTTAACATACTTAAGACTAAACTTGGCAGGACTTTCTGATTGACCACATGATACAGGAGCCATGGCTTTGGCTTGAGTAACAAGATAGTAGCTGGGTAGCTGATTCCCTGTATTGGAGTAACAGAAAAGCGGGTTTATAGGGAAGGACACTGGGAGGGATGTAGTTTGAGATCACTGCAAGAGATCAATGAGTCGGTTCTGTTGGCAGTTGAATGTATAAGTCTGAAACCCCAAAATAAGATTCACCTTGGAGATACGGATTTGGAGACTATCAGCCTGAGGTCCTACAAGTGAGTGAGATCATCCCAGGAAGCTGTGACCCAGGCAGATAGACCATTAACATTAAGGGGTGGAGTGGAAGAAGAGAAACCCCTGACAAAGACTGAGAAAGAGATGCCAGAGGAAAAAGGAAAACTAGAAGAGACCGATGGCATGCAAGAAGGAGAGGAGAATGTATTAAGGAAGGGTGGACTACAGTGTCACGTTACTGAGGAGCAAAGCAAGTTGAGGGCTGAGAAATATTCATTGGATTTAGCCACAAGGAAGTTGTCTGTGACCTTGACAACAGCATTTTTATGGAGTGGGAGAAGCAGAGACCATGCTCCAAAGGTTTGAGGAGATCCTGAGTGATGAAGAAGTAGAGACAGGGAAAAGTTGTTTGGTTATGGAGGGGAGGAGAGGGAGAGGAGAAAGGAAAAGAGATGGAGAGGGAAGGGAGTAAAGATGCCAGAGAGGAGAGGAGCAGGGGAGGGGAGAGGAAGGGTAGGGAAAAGAAGGGAAGAAAAGAAAACTGGACAGGGATGCAAGGTTGAAGGAAAGATTTTGGTGTGTTTGCTTTGCAGATGATATTTACTTAAGGATGTTTGAAAGCTAAAATTAAAGAAGGAGCCAGTGGAGGAAGGGAGGAAGATAATGGATAGAGCAGTAGATGGAGGAGCCTGGATCCACTACACATGGGAAGGAATTAGCCTTAGACAAGCTAATTTCATTGTAACTGGAGGAAAGGAAAAAACAATAGTGTGGATATAAGTAATCTTGGAGGTGGGCGATTGAGGGGGAAAGTTCTTATCTACTGGTTTCTTGTATCTTCCCTCTGGAATAAGCAGAGGTCAACGGCTGAGAGGAAAACAAGAGAAGGAAGGGTGAAAGTTTGAGGAACAAGAAAGAGGTTTGAAGTGGCTACTGGAGAGAATTGGAAACAGTACTGAGCAGCTCTAAGGACCCAGGTGAGGGTGGAGGGGATATTAGATATTGGCACTGGTCTGCTTAGTCATGCAATTTGGCCACTAGCATTTAGAACCCCCGGTGTTGGTGTGGGGAGACAGTGAGATTGATCCAGTATTGTTACATAGTTATGTTTGGTTGCAAGTGACAGAAAAACCCAAATAGCAGTTGCTTAAACATGAAAGAAGTTGATTGCTCTCATACATAAAAATCTAGGTAGACTAATAAGGCTAGAATAGAGCACCACTATGTCAGAAATCAAAATTCTTTTCTAGCTCTCTACTTGGCCATCCTCAAGATTTGGCTCCCATGTCATCCAATGGTTTGGACCATCCAATATGGCTTCTCCAGCTCCATCAATTTTGTTTGCATTCAAATCAGCAGGGAGAAGGAAGGGCCAGGGGAAGGGCATATGCCACTTCTGCCCAAATCCATTGACCATAGCTTAGTCCCATGGCACATCTAGATGCAAGGGAGGCTGAAAATTTTAGTCTTTATAATGGATGGTCATGTGACCAGTTACATTTTAAATTAAAAGTTTGAGCCCAGACCTTGGGAGATACTAAGAGTCACTGCCACCCAGATAGGATTTGTCTGGGTAGGTACAAGAGAATGGGGCTAGAAAGTAAATGATATTGTTAAGAGGGATTTAAATGAAGACACAAAGGAGCCAATAAAGATTAGGAAGGAGCTGAGTGATTTAGTCATTTTTGTTCAGATATCCATTCACCCTAGTGTGGCTTATGAACCTCAGAGGAAAGTAAACTCCCAGCTTCGGGTTGTGGACGGGTGGGTAGGGGGTTGTGCCCTGATGGTCTAAGCCAGCATTTTTTGGCAGAGACACTGTTGGCATTGAGGCAGGCTAATTCTTCATTGTACAGGACTGTCCTGTCCGTTGCAAGACATTCGAAGTTCCTAGCTCCCCACTAAATGCCAATGACACCCCAAGTCATAACATTTCCCAGTACTCCCAAGGAGGTGTTGCTGCCCACAGTTGAGAACCACTGGTCTAAATTAATCATGGTAATCCCATCTCCCTTGCTACTGTGATTGGCTCAAGGGTGGACAATTTAGACCTGAGTGAATTAGCACATGGCAATCTCCTAGTCACCATCATTGGCTCATGCTATTCCAATTAATGGAAGGTTAAGATTTTTGTTTGCTGATCATAGACTCACTCCCTCTCAGTCCCTCTGGACATAACGAGGGATTATGTGGGCCCAATTGCTACTGACATCCAGACTATAACCACTAGAGGAGTCAGTGCCGGGATGAAGCTGACACTGAGGGTTGGAGTGGAGACACAAAGAAACAGGTAACAAAGACCTTGGTAACTTTAAACTGCAACCAACCCAAGGCCTTTGCCATTGCTGAACTTTCAGTCCCTTGAGTTAATAAATGCCCTTAATACTTAAACCAGTTAGACCTGAGCTGCCTGTTACTTAATAAAATGAAACATATTAATAAAAGAGGGAAGCAGAGGAAGATTGGGTCAAGGTAGTAAAAATAAAGGGAAGGATGTAAATGAGAGTAAAGATTATGATAGATGAATGCAGGGCCATATGTCTTGGGTAGAAACCAAGGAAAACAGAAGACGTATGCTGAGTTTGGCTGGATGTAAGATTTTATAAAAATTAGTCTCTGTTCTCTTGAACTGGGGGTTGAGGGTAATCAGAACAGTTCTAACATTGTGCTAGGATAACCCAATGAGGTTTGTATTAACTCTTATGTGTAGAAGAAGAAACTCAAGACTCACCAAAGGACCCAAAGCTAGTAGCTGGCAGAGGTAAGTCCTGGTGAGTTTGACTCCAATACTCAAGCCCTTCCCCCTAGTTCCCCATTGCTACTTGCTGCCAAGGGGGTGGGAATAACCAGATCCATCCCTCATCAATCCATCCTTTCCTTGCCTCAGTCCAGGATGGCAGGCAAGACTGGGTGGGTAGGATTGTTTTCCCCTGTAGGATGGATGCCCTACCTGCAGGATGTGTGGTACTGTGTCTAGGGTACAAAGCACAGATGGGACATGGGCTTCCTGGAGGGGCAAGACAGACACTGACAAAACCAACATCAGCACAACTGAAAGGAACAACCCCAGGGTGCACTGAGAAGAAGTGGCTCAGATTCCTGGTGAGATGAAAAGTATTTAATGTTAATTGTCAAGCACAGAATATTAGATTTTGTGCATCTGCATTTTTTTTATTTCAGAAACTTATTTTTCCCATTTTACTTTATTTTTTGAATAGTTAATGCCTATATGTGGTACAAATGCAAAAGTTACAAAAGGTATACAGTGAAAAATAAGTCTTTCTCTCTCGTCTGTCTCCCAGCTACCCTCCCTGGAGGCAACCAGTATTGACAGTATCAACCCCTGTTCCCGCCTCTCACCCTCCCTGCTCCATTGTAGACTGAGGTCATAAGCAGAGTTCTCTCCATTCAGCAAAGATACAGACCTTCCTAATGTAGCAGCCTTGAAATGTACACACTTAAAAAATCAGATTTGCAAAAACATATATACAGTAACTCTGTTCTCTATAATGACTTGCTAAAAAGCCCCCATTGTAGGTGGAAAACACTTGATCTTGCTGATTAAAGGTATCTCAGTCTCTTTAGGTTTAAAACAGTCTCCTTGGGAAATCAGTCTTTCAAGCTTTCTCCCTCATCCCAGAGTTCTCATCTCCCCCTTCCCTTACCCAAAATGTTGCCCAGGTGGAGGGGAGGCTATAGGGGAGGTGTGGGAGAAGTCAGCCAACCACCAGGCCTTCCTGGCCTCGAGGTCTTGGTGAGGAAACTGTTCTCTCTGGCCTTTGACTCCAGCTACTGACAGCCATGGTCCCTTCCATGGCCCTCAGTGGTAAAGGCCACACCCTGTGTACCTCCTTAGCCTAAGGCCAGGCCTCCTCCCCCCACGTTCCCCTAGCCTTCGTCGTCGTCCCACAGATCTCCTGCAGCCCACGCGCAGACCCGGGAACTGTCTCAAGGCCTCTCACTGCCTAACCCTCGCATTTCCACTTCTCTGTTCCGAAGGGAAAGCAGGGCACGCCTCCCTCCTTCTTCAGGTCTCCTCTACCCCTCATCTGAGACAACCCTGTGCCTACTCCCTCTGACTCTCACAACTTCCTGCCCGCTGCTTAAAATTTTATCTTCCTTTCCAGTCATGGGAAAATGGCTCTGACATCATATCCTGTGTTCTTCCTGGCACTGTGATCTGCTCAGGGGCAGTCCTCCAATCTCTGCCTCATCCGTGTATATAAATACATTTTTTTTTCCTTTCAACAAAGCCTGGCTTTTACTAATCAAAAGCACTTAATTTCAAACTATTGTCTTGCTATGAATTTTTTTAAAATCCTATTTTGAAACTCAAAGCTAAATGATGACTTAGCCATTCTTGGCTGGGTTTTTCCTCCCCGTGACTCAAAGCATGTCATTGACTCAATGGGTGGGGGAGCCATGGGGACAGGGTTTACTGGGAAGGCAAACATGCTGGTTGAATATTTCACAGATGTTATCTCCATTACATCAGCATAAGTGCAGGCTGAGGGGAAGCCAATGTCAGTGTGGTAAATGTTACTGAGTTCTCAATTGTAACATGGGTACACCACCCACTTCATGCGAAAACTTCATGGTCCTCAAAGTGAACATAAAACTGAACTCCTGATTCTACCATGATCCACCCAATTAGGCAGCGAGAGCATGAGTCATTCTGGATTCCTCTCTTTCCTTCCCACTTCATATATAATCCATCTGCTGTGCCGAACCACCAAAGGGGATGGGAGACTTTTTCCTGTCACAAAAGTGCTGTCTGGGCCAGCAGTGGCCTTGTTGCTGAAAACCTCGGCCTAGCCACCAGCATCTGTCACTGGCCTTCTGCCATTGTCTCCTCCCTGGTCTCCCTGCTGCCATGTTTGACCTCCTAAAATCTATTCTCCCCTGATCAGCCAGATTTAATCTTTTTAAAATGTAAAATAGATCCTATCACTTCCTGGCTTCCCTGCTTTAAATCCTCCAATAGCTTCTCCTCACTCTTTGACCTGGCTCTGTCTCTCTCTTCAACCACATCTCTTCATCTCCTTCCAAGCCTTCCCTGTTACTTTGCTCCGGCCACACTGCCCATCTTTCTGCCCTCAAATACATCAGGCTCATTTTGACCCCAGGTTCTTTGCACTTACCGTTTCTTTGCTAGCAGAGCTTTTCCCTAGATTGTCACACTGCTGCCTCTTTCATAGCCTTCAGGTCTGAACTGAGATGTCACTCAGGAACCATATCCCACCCCAGGTACCATGGACAAATGACTCTATTTTATCTTCTTCATAGCCCTTAGTTCCTGAAATTGTATTATTTGTTTACATGTTTATTACTCCCCCCCCCCCCACTTGTCATGCACCCAGCTTGGACAGGGACTTGGTTTGCCTTCTTCAGCTCTGTATTGTTGCATTAAACAGTGCCTGGCTGATAATAAACAGTAAATATATGTGGACCGAAACCAACTCATTTCATCCAGAAGGGAAGAGGAAAAAGACAATATTTTTTAACTTGACAAGCACTCATGGATTCCTTTTTTTTTTTTTTTTTTTTTTTTTTCAGTTTACCACATAGAAGAAATCATTCAATTCTACTAGTTTTTATGTAGAGGAATCATAAGATTAACGTGGCTTTCTAGTGAGAAACTTGGCTTCAAGACAGAACTAGCATCTCTCTTTATGTCACAGAAAAGGAGCTTTTTCAAATAATCAAGTCAGATCAAAGTATAAATTGTTAGTCTTATTTGCTGGGGACAAAATTTGAATGATTGCGAGTGTGTTGCTGTGTTCTTAACCTGCTGCAGATCACCTGCTATTTTAAGGTTCCCTGATTGCTGGAAGTTGTTTACTTGATTTCTTTCATTTTAAGTGTAGCTGAAGAGGCAGGGCTGATCAGAGGCAAGATGTAAAAAGGGTGGCAATAGTAGTGATTTTTCAGGCACACTATAAAACAATTACCCACAATCTTTAGGTACTTTTTGTACTTTCAAAACTAAAAATAAGCTTTCCTTGATACGAGCTAAAATTTTTTTGAATAAGTGATACACTGGAAAGCCCTGAACAGCTGCACAAACACTGAAGCAGGGACTTTAAAACTTAGCTCTGAGTGACATGTTTTAGAACAAAGATACAGGAAAAGTAGGCCTCATCTTGGTCAAAATAGATGAGGTCAAACATACTTCTCCATTCCCAGTGTCTCAGAGTCTGAAAGTTCTATCATTAGAGCTTCATTTTTTATCCTGGAGTTCTCTTTTAAAATGCATATATTCCTGGAAATGTATTAGACTAATTCATGAAGCTATTGAAACCAATTAGATCCATTTCCTTTCAGTGGGAGAGATCAGCAAGAGAGCCCTGAAGGAGAGGGAAAGAGATGCACTTAGAGAGATTAGAAGCACTAACTCTGGCTTTGCTGAACCTAGAATGGGCCAGTACAGTACAGTAGTTGTTGAAGTACTTTAGGTAATAATATTGTGAGGCAAATAATTTAAGAGTTTTGTGATGTGAGTTACTTAATCTGAGAAAATGGATTTTTTAAACTTCAAGTGTTGCTATGCAATATGAATTTTGATGAATTTTTTCCAGTTAGGGTCCCAACAGGAAACAGATGGTGCACTTAAATTAGGATACGTTGAAGAGAGTTTCATTTCAAGGAGACTATTTGTAAGGGGGTTCTTGGGCTGTAATGGAAACCCAAGGGACAGTTTAGGAACTAGGGGTTAGAAGGGACAGAGGGGTTGACACCCTTAGGCCCTAAGGGATTGATTATCAGACTCCGGAAAGGGAGTGTTGTTTGGAGCAGACCACAGTAAGGGGAGCAATGACTTTGACCCAGCCAACCTCACCAGGAAAAAGCCAAGAGATGAATACCTTGACCTCATTCTTCTCCCTTCCTCTGGTCTTCGAAGCCAAAGAGAAAGGGAATACATTCATACAGGGTCAGCCTCCCTGGGCAAAGAGGAAGCTAGAAAACCATGGAGAGTGGGTCTCAGGAACAAAAGGAAGTTAACCAGCATAATGACATTTCCATTCATTTGACAAGATGTGCTGAGGAAGAGCCATCCAACATCCCTCCGTCTTCCCACTGCAAGCTTTCAGAATGAAGCTGTTTGGGGCTGGAGGAAAGGAAAAGATGTGTTCTTAAAATCAGATTTGGAGTTTTAATTAATATCTTAGACTTATTTAATTTCTGCTTCAAGACTATGTTTATAACTGAAATTGACAGTCTCTGACGCCAGAAAATTTAAGGGCCTGCCAGAATTTTCATCCTAGAGCAGAGAAAGATGACCCTCCATCCCCCTTACCACCTGACTTTATATATGTGTAAGGGAACAGTGGAGGGTATACAAGGTTGCTTTTCGATTAGGTCAAAGAATTGTGCTTATTTAAGAGACCACGTTTGTAATCTTTACCAGCTTTCTCACATTACGAGTAATGAAACTGAATTTCAGAGACCTTGGTTTACATGCCCTAGTTCCGCAAGCCATTTCACACCCAAGTCAAAACTAGAATTATGAATTGAGACATATATATGGTATGCAGTTATAGGATTATGGAAGCACTTAGCACTGGAGCCAAACAAGGCCAAAGACACTGATTAGCTACCTTTGCTCTGTCCCTTGGCTGCAGACATTACCTTTGGATCACTCAGTATTTGGTGAATGGTGAAGTCTCAGGCCAGGCTTCCTTGTTATAATGACTTGTACCTCAGCTCTGAGGTTCAGACCTTACTTTGGGATGCAGAAACTCATTTCAACTGTTCACCCAAGAATAACCAGGTCCTGGTGAACTGCCAACCTTACAACAAACAGATTAACTGGTAAATAAAAATGTCTATTGAATTACCCTAAGAAATGTTACTGTCAACAAGACAAAATTGGTGTCAGCTAGTCAACAGTCTATGCCTGAATTGTTCAGAGAAAGAATATAGACAAATCAGAAATTCACTTTCATTCTCAAGAAAATAACTCAAAGGATAAATCTCATTGATATTGGGTCAAAGGCATAAATGTCACATGTAAATGACAATATGTAACATTGATAAATTGCTTTACTGACAATATATCCTGCATTTTTTTTCAAATTCCTGGATGTTTTTGATGTGTATATACCACAGTGTGGTGAAACCTTGGCATCATAAATCTTTGACTAGCCAAAACTTAATTAAAACCTTTAACTTGAAAGAATTTCTTCTGAGACATGTTCCAGTTACCAATTTATTTCTTCTCAGCTCCACAAATCCACTCTTCACTGCCCTGCTTTGTGATGTTGGAGCTGAATCCTGGAAACATTTCTCCTTTGCAGCTGGTGTGATGTTTTGTCAGTAAAGAACACGGGAGGGCCACTGCAGGAGGAAAGTGCATCTCTTCTTTGTTCTGACATAGTTTTCCTTCTGCAGTGCGTGGCAGCCAGCGGGAGCCAGAATCCCAACCACACTCAACCACCCAGCAAGTCTCACAGGTACCCCAGGAGGTGATTTCTTGCTTCCCTACCCTGACTTGCAGCACCTCAGTAAATCTCTCTACCATCTAATGGGTGACAGCTACACCCTCTTTAGTGAAGGCCGAATCTCAGCTTTGGAGGGGAGAAAGGGCTCTTCCAAATTTGTTTCTTTCTTAGGTACTTGGCCTTAGTCCTAGGGCAAGCATTCTTAGCGGGGGTAAAAATTGGTTTGGTGGGGTGGTGTGTGTGAAATAATCTTAGGTATTACAATGGTTTATTGCCCTCTGAAAGGCCACAGCACATAAACAGATATACAGTCTAAATTTAAATACAGTATTAAAATTTCATGAAAGGGAGCAATAAAGGGGAAAAATATCTAAAAAGTCTCCTTAGGAGAGTAATAATGAAAAAAAATCTGAGTAACACTTCCCTAGACTCAGTAGCTGCTCCCCATTTCGACTGTTCCCATATTCTTTAGAGGTCTCTTTACGCCTTAGTAGTTAATCCCATTTTTAGTTAATATACTTTATATTAAACTTTCCCTGTTTGAATTACTATGTCGTTTCTGTCTTCTGCCTGGATTTGGACTAATACAGTACTCTTGACATCCATGGGGAAAAAAGGCATATAGTAATTGAAAATATACTAAAACCAGAGGCTGAGTTTTTAAAAAAGTCAGGACATTTCCTAGAACCTGTAGAGATCAGTCTCCAGCTACTCAAGTCATATACAGTGAGGATATGTGTTCAGGATGATGATCTTGGGACCATGACAGATGCTGAATGACCAAAGACAGGTTGTAAGTTTAAACTTAGTAAAGCAAAAGGCAGATTAAAAACTAGGGTTGAAACAACACAGGTTTTCTGGCTAGCCTTTAACTAGTACAACATGTACTATAGATAACACATTTTTTGTCTGTAACTGTTTTATTAAGTGCCAAACTCTGTAATGATAATGATGACTATAATCATAAAAATAACTAACATTTATTGGGTACTTACTATGTGTGCCAGCACTGTTCTAAGCTCTGTCACTCTGACAAGAGGGCTGAGGATGGATAGGAAAGAGGCGAGGATAAGCCTGGAGGTTGGTTAGGAGGCTGCAGAAGTCCAGGCATGACATGGTGGTGGTTGGGTTAGAGTGATAGCAGGGCTGTTGACTTACTGATACCCAGACCAGAAAGGGCTTTCCAGTTTCTTCAGCCACCAGATAGTCTATGCCAGCTCAATCATTTAATTCACTACCAGAGAAACAGGAGTAGAGATGAAAATGGAATTATTTATTTATGTAAATTCCCACTATGTGGCTATACTGTTCTACCAAATGTTAGAGGTACCCAGTAGCAATAACCACACCTTTTTAGCACCTCATAACCCCTTGTAAAGCTACAAAATGGTACTGCTAATATAGGACCATGTAGAATATATTTGAGACTTTGGGATAGGGAAGAACTTTGTAAATCAGATCCCAAAACACAAGCCATGATGATAAAATTTTGATAGATTTGACGGTACCAAAATTAAGGATTTATGTTCAGTGAAAGCCATCATAGATAAACTTATGCAGACAGAGGACAGACTGAAAGAAAATACTTAGAAGATATTTCGGACCAACAAAGAATTAAAACCTAACATATGTAAGGAGTTCCAGCAAAGCAAATGAACTACTCAATAGAAACTGTTAAAGAAATAACACTTCTTAAAGATGGCAGACTTTATTCAGGACCATCACCTGGCTATGGGGACTACTACAATGGGAGTTTACAGTGGGGGAGAGAGACTGGGCTCAACTCCAAATAGAAGATGGGTAAATGGGCAGGGTTGCGGTGGGTGGGGGGAGCAGTCAGTGAATGGAAAATTACTAAGAGGAAAAGCAGGGGTAAGGGATGTTCTGGCTAAATCAAACTAACAAGATGTTTGCTGAAAACAGGCCAAGGTGATCAGACAACACCTGGGAGGTGGTGGAGGCTGAGGAACCTGATCAGATATCTGGTTAAGCTGACTTAGCAGGGTTCTTGCTGAAACTAGATTTGACAAGTGTAGAGATGGGCCTAGAAGAAAGTTCAGGAACCTGATGAAACTTTGGTAATGTAAAGAATCTTTGGTAAAACTTTGACAAAAAGAATATCCAGTTCTCAGAAATAGAAGTCCAAATGGCTAAGAAGGGTTGAAGAGAAGTTCAATGTCACTAGTAAACAGAGAAAAGCATATTAAGACTGTGTGAAATATCACCCTACACACAGATTTGTAAAAGAAAGTTGGACAGTCTTGATTTGGCAGTCTTGGCAAAGATACAAGGAAACAAGGATCCTCATGTGCTGCCGGTGGGACTGTAGATACATACAGGTATTCTAAGAGCACTTTGGCAGTATTAAATGTGTGTGTGTGTGTGTGTGTGTGTGTGTACCAATGCACGTGTGTTCACATGCACACATGCAACCTATGACTTTGAAACCCTCTTCACACTGGTTCAGAAGGAGACATGTATGAAGATGTCAACAAATAAACAAGGTTGTCTGTGGTACAAGGGAGTTAGAGGCAGTCCAGGTGTCCCATCACTAGAGGAATGGATATGTTCAAAGTATCTGACACATGATATGGAACCTTATGCAACAGTTCAAAGAAGCAAGCTGGATGTGTGTAAAGGAACATGGAAAGAACTTAAAAACAGCACTGTGTAAAAAAGCAAGAAACAAGGGGAGGTATAGCTCAGTGGTAGAGCATGTGCCTAGCATGTACGAGGTCCTGGGTTCAATCCCCAGTACCTCCATATAAAAATAAATAAATAAACCTAATTACCACCCCCCCCCAAAAAAAGCAAGAAACAGAATAAGAGCCATTAAACAATAGAGAATTAAAACACATACATTCATAAAACAACATTATAAAAAAAGCAACTTGGGGATTCATGCATATCCAAGCACATATTAAATACATCAGAGTGGCTGCCAATGCTGGAGATGAAAGGGGAAAATAATAAAATAAAATAAAACAAGAAAAAGATAAAGTGAAATAAAACAAGAAGAGACCTTGTATGGATGATCACATAACATCATGAAACTGAGCAGGGTGATTAACTCCAGTCTATGCACTTAAAGTCCAAAAGAAAAAAATAGCTGTAACTACTGTCTTTCTTGAAGTTCTTTTCATTCTGTAAATGAAATGTGATACCTACCTTTTGAGATAATCCATGTGAACTGTGTGTGAACAGCTCCTCCATCTAGCCACACTTGAGCAAAGCACACAACCTCGGAAAGCCACACAATGGGAATTAAATAGAATGGAGGATACACCTATAAACCAAACTATAAACCAAAGCTTAAATGCAGCCTTACTGATGAAACCAGAAGTGCAGTGTGGGACCAAGAATGAACATGTCACGTGTGAGGTCAGATCAGTGACCTCAGCCTGGTTATTTCCATCAAGCAAAAAGAAAAATTATTTGAAATATTATCTAACTATGAAAAGCAGAAGAGAACACAAGTAGCTCCAAGACATCTGCAAAGACAATTTAGTTGGCAAAGGTGGATTATTTGGTGTCATCAGGCGATATAAAATGCATAGTTTACATATGTGTGTGTACATAATTTTTTAAATGAATTAATTTCAGGATTCTATTCGCTTCAAAATGCCTTCAGTCAAACAGGAAGCACAAAGTGCCTGGTCTGATTCCAGGACGCTTCCTTTTTAAGCCTGCCAGGTCTATCCCTGTGCAGGGAATGAGTGCAGGCAAGGCTGAATATTTCTCTGTGTTTCTGAGAAAGGCTTGTCTCGCCCAAATCCTTGCAGCTGCAGACACCACCTGTGGAATGAATCTGCTGCCCTTTTTCAGTTCATTCTTTCTCATCTCCAACTGCCTGCCTAGACAAATGATTGCTGGGAGTTCACATGCCTTTTATTTTTCCTCAGCTCTAAAACTATAGCCATCTAACTTCAATTACACTCTAAAGTTAGCAGGAACTGCTTTTAAATGGAAGCCTAAGAGGTGGGGAAGTGAGGGAGGGAGGAATGAATTCTTGATTCTCTGATGCTATATTATCACCTGATTCTCTGAACTGTTAACTTCTGTACTTAAAAATTCCTTTATCTGGCCATTAAAGTGAATGATTCTAGGGGGAGGGTATAACTCAAATGGTAGAGTGCACGTTTAGCATGCATGAGGTCCTGAGTTCAATCCCCAGTTGTTTCCTCCAAAAATAAATGAGTAAATAAACAAACGTAATTACCTCCCCCCAAAAATTTTTTTAAAAGAGAATGATTCTATAAACTGTAATCTACCAGCATATTTAGATATTTGAACACATTTTTGGCTACCATTTCATAGTGGACTCACTACAGGTTTAACTAAAAGTATATCAAGATAACCTTTAGCAGCATGCCAAATTTAAATAAAATTAGCTTTAAAATGTATATTCACTTAAAAGAATATAACTTTTTAAAAGTATATAAAGACAAACGATTAAAGTAAAACTATCACAAAGTCTTAGAATTTTGTAGGAGAAAAGAACCTTAGCAATTACTGGCCGGTTCTCAACCTCTTTTTCTCTCTCTCGGCCATTGCAACGTGCTCTTACCCAATGAGTCTCACCTGGGAAGGACAAACATCCACACCGTAGTTTGAAAAGATCCCTCTTCTCTGTCCTCACACTGAGTTTATTCATTTTTCAAAGACCATGTGGTGCTAACTGATAATAAAAGTAATAGCATCATTCAGACTGTTCCTGTTTTATGGGCCAGACTCTGCCTCACCTTGAACCGAATGACATAGAGCAGGCATCTATGCAGCTATTGTCGTAAAACAACCGAGTCCCCACCTACAGAGAAGCACTGAGTCCCTCAACACTGTTTATTTCTCCTTTTAACCTTACAACTTAATTCCACACTTCCTCTGCTATTGATAAAAGTATTATTTAGCACTCAACTAAAAGTTTTTTATTGGCTAGTATTAAAGTATTTGCTATATTACCAAAAGCCTATAGTATTATTAATCAACTAACAATTTTTATGATGCAGTATCTGGCTTTGATTTTTTAAAAATATTATTATGCATATTCATGTAGAAATGTTACAAAATAGAGCAAACATTTTGAACAGAAATGAGAAAACAAAAAGGGAAAACATTCTTCATAATTGTGCCACCTAGAAGAAACAGCATTTTCCAGTATATACTTCTAATCTTAAATAAGAATGTTTTCGTCTTAAGCAAGAATATTTTACTTAAAAATTTTCACCCGAACAGACTTGTTTCTACAAAGGTGAGCGTCTGAGAAACAGCTTCTCTTGTGCACACAGCAGGTTCTGCGTTGGGGGAAGGAAGTGGCTCACATCCTGACAAACAGGGCATCATTGTTACTCTATCAGAACTGGCATAAAGCCTTCTTCAGCCAGAAAGACAATTATGTGACAGAGAAACCAAGAGTTGCCCTGTCTTAGGGGAAAGTGGCTTAAAAGCAGATTTTATTCACATACAGAGTATGCTAGGCATTTTCCACGTCTTCTCTCTAATTATTACAACCCAGAAAAACAAGGGGTTGAATCTGAGCTTCTCCTTACAAGCCAGGTAACCACAGATAAGTTCGAAGCCTGTCTCTGCCACATGTTCCTCATCTGTTAAATAGGGACAATAATAGTTTTTGCAGAGACCAATGAGTTATTACAACAGAGCCCTTAGTGCCCGGCCTGCAGTAAGATTTCCACAAACAGCGGCGGCAGTGTTGTTATGGCTGTGGATTGTCTGGAGAATCATGTGAAATACTCTATTTGAACTCCCTGCCACACTTAGGAATTATTATGACAATACTCAGTATTGCAAGGAGAGTTTGTTCTTGACCACTCACCTTTTCACTTGGCAGGACTCCCTTGTTTTTCCTCTAGTCCAGTGCTGTTTAGTAGAACTTTCTGTGATCATAGAAATGGTCAGTAATCTGTTCTATCCAATATGGTAGCCACTAGTCAAATTTGGCTATTGAGCTCTTAAAACGTGGCTAGTGCAAAGGAGGAATTGAATTTTTTGTTTTAATTTAATTTTAATTAACTTAAATAGTCACAGCTAGTTCCTTGATTTCTATCTCCTATGCCCATCTCATCACCTCATTGCCTTTAAGCACAAAGCACATTCATCTGTAGGGACTTCAGTAAATGTCTCCTTATTCACAGTAAGTTTTGAATAACATCATTTTACATAAAACTTTCTGAAATTGAAATATAGGTAACATAGTTCCTTCTTGATAAACAATAAAGTGCAATCATACCGTTAAGAAAGTAGAGACAAACTGGGTATGTATCCAGTGTTAAGCTTCCCAGCCAAATCTGGCTTTCTTTTAAGCACTTTTGCAAACTTGAATGAGAAGAACTTAATAACATTTCCAAAAAAAAAAGCTTGGCAGATCAGTTTAAAAGGCCTTTTTACATGTCTTGTATGATAATGAGATACTTCTGCTATCAAAGCCCTTCCTCACAATATACAGCAGGGTAATTCTTGATCTGCTTTGCTTCTGTGTCTTTAGGTCAGTCTTTACCTCCCTAAGGACTCTTGCTCAGAGCCTCCTTGTGAGCCTCAAAGCTGATGCCTTTATCCACACCTATTGGTGTTGAGCCTGAACTTGACCAGGCTCCCTGATGGCAGCCACTGAGAACTCAGAGCCAGTGACTAAGAAAGGGGCTGGGTCCTGGAAGTGAGTCCACACCCCCTTTTCTGGGTTCCAGGGTCCCTGCTTATTTTCCCTCTGTTATAAAGCCAACTGTAACTTCGAGTCCTCGATAAATCACTTTACACTTACATCAAAGAAAAACTATAAAGCCAAAAAACAGTTTTCATTAGGTAAGACTAGCTCTTCCTTCTCTCCTGGGGAAAGGCTGCCACCTGCTGTAATATGTTAGCATTGGGCTTTTCCAAGGTCACCGAACAACCACTTCCTTCATACAAATTAATGAATGCACAACCCCACCTGCCTTCGCCTCTGTGAGTCAGGGGTGTAAATAGGAGGGCAAACCAGGAGGCATTCCTCTTATTTCCTTGACGTAGGGCACAGAAGCAAACTCATCCATATGAACGGTGGCCAGAAGGATTCGGCATCACTCTGACTCTGAACATAAGAGCATCCTTTCTTCACCACTCAGCAACACTGTTTTTCAAACTAGCTTCTAGTAACCCTCATAAAGTGACCACTGCTAAGAGGCTTATCACGTTCTCCATCCTCCTAGTTCTATGTATGTTTGCTCTTCACAGCCCTGCCAAGTCTTTGGTAGGTGAAAGGATGAGAGAAGAATAAAAAAATTGATAGTTTACAGAATAGCATCCCTGAGCCTTGCACTCTTTCTGCAAAAATCCCAACCTCCCCCCTTTCCACCCGACCCTGATGCCATTCATCACCCACTAACTGTTGTGGTCTACCTACACACACACACACACACACACACACAAGTTTTAGGAGTGGGTTTTGCTTGCCATTATAGTCCGAGCAAAAAGTGCTCCCCTCTCCCACTCCCCTCCCTAAACTATGCCTTTGTTCCTGGAACTTACCAAACTTAGAATTGCTTAGGGATTCCAACATCGAGTAAACTCAAGTATAAACAAGACAACATTTACAACTAAAACTCCAATGTCCAAAAAGCTTGCAATATGAGAAAAATGGAACCAAGAACCAATAACTTTTAAGCAGAAATAGCTGAAAGAAGAATACCTCGATGCCTGGTTTTAGCTTTGTAGGATCCATGCCACTGATACAGATGAAAAATGTCTGCATGATGTTTGCCACCCTCTTCAGGAAACTGTTCTTTTCCTCACTGTAAATCACTGGAGAGCTCTAGATTTCCACCCTGTCTCCTGCCTGCATTTACAGGCAGGAAGAAGCAGGCTATGGAGGCAGAAAAGGACAGAAATGTTTTTGTTGGGTAAGAGAAGGCTTTTTAAAAGTTACATCAATATTCAAAGAAATGAACCCTTACAGTATCTGATGCTGCTGCGAATGTGTGTGTGTCTTTGTGTGTGTGTGGTTTTTAAAATAAGTTTTTTTATGACAACATTATACTTATTGTAATATTTTAAGTACTAAATATTTAAAATTTATTTCATTTTTATTTAGCTTTTATTTCATTTTTCTGCTTCTATAGTTTTTTAATCTGCATTCCTTTTACACACAATTTTGTAATCTACACAGCATTTTTAATGTTTGAACTATTCCTCTGAGCTATTATATCAAAGTTTTCGTAGTTATTCTCCAGTTGAAGATTTAGTTTCCAAGTTTTTCATTTTAATTACTAAAACAAATATCTTTGTAGAAAGTGCTTTTTGCTTTTTTCTAAGTTGATTTCATCATCCATTGCAGTGATGGGCATGTAGTAAATGCTTAGCAAATATTTGTTTGTAAGTAAATTATGTATAATAAATTATCAGAAATGAGAATATGGGATCAAACAGTAAAACAATTCTGGTGTAAACAAACTTGACGTTTCTTGTTATAGATTACTGAATAGCTTTTCAAAAGAATTTTTACTTATTTGCAATGTCATCAGACAAGTTGTTCAGCACAGCATTTCCATCAATACATCTGTTTAAATCTTGTTAATTAACAAGAGGTCAAGATTTGACAATAGTACGGCTAAAATCAAAGGACATGAAGAGTCTGAATCAATATGAAGAGTGTGGTGATGTTTTTCATTGTTTTTAAATACTTAACTATAGTTTAATTATTTCTTTAAGTCCTCATTCTTACTTGCTCGGCAGAACATATAATGGGATCAGTTTACCTCTCAGATTTGAACATCTTAGGCAGTTTGGATTTGTTAGCTTTAACTCAAAGGACAAAAGTGGGAGAGAATTTTTTAGACGGTGAAGTATAGGCTACAGGGAAAGGACAAGAGGAGTAGAGTTACTGACTGTGGTCCCCAGACCAGCTGCATCAGCATCACCTGGGATGTTAGAAATGCAGACGATGTTGGAACATTATCACTTCTTAGAAATACAGGAGCTCAGACCTACTGAATCCGAATCTGCATTTTAACGAGAGCTCCAGGTGATTCTTGCGCACAATGAGTTGGAGAAGCAGTGCTCCTGATGGTGAAAACTGCTGCTGCCAGTTGCCTGGGGGCTTTAGCAGAAAGGAGAGCCCACCGTGAATATTAAGAACATGGGTCTAAGGACAGCAAAGAGCCTTCTATAATGTTAAATTGGGCACTGATTCTCAATAGTATAACCTGGCTTTTAAAGAAAAATATTATGGAGAGTTTTAAATATAAGCTTATTAGGTGTCTCAGTAATTCAGACCCGCTTCTTTTTCAAGTACAGATTTATTTAAGTCATCCTAGCAGACAATGAATTATCTGATTTCTAAAATCCCCTAGAAACGATTTTTCAGCTCTCTTTTCTAAAAGTTTTCCTGCTGCCAATTAAAATAACTTGCTTATTTATGAGATTTAAGTTACTTGAAAGCAAAAAGCTTTGTTTACTTACATCAGAGACTGTCACAGCTCTTTGATCCACTTGCATCCATCCACTCACCTATTGGGTGACTTTAAAAATGCAAACATTTGGGCCTTAATTCATTCCCCTAAATCAAAATCTCTGGGTTTGGAGCTTAAGGATCTGCATTTACAAGTTGGTTTTAACACAAAATGAAGTTTGAAAACCATTGTCTTTCAAGTTTTAGCAGAAAGCTGAACACCTGAGCAGTGATTCTTACTCTTGGATGAAGAATGGAGTCACCTGGAAAATTTTAAAGAAACACTGATGTCTGGGTCCCACTCCCCAGAGATTTTTGTTTATTGACCTGGGCATGGAGAACCACTGAGCAGGTGCTTTAATAAATATTTGTCTCATTGTACTTGTCATTCACTTTGTGTGGAAAGAGAAGCGGCCAGAGGTTTGAATATACATAGTCATGAGCAATGGCAAACGGTTGGCCAACTGGTGAAGGCCTGGAAGAAGAAAGATTGGAAGATCAGGGAGGAAGAGGTCTGGGGTGGGATGCCCATATGGGAATGCGGATAAAGTGGGTGTGAGGATTGCGTGGGAACACCCGCTCAGAGCATCTACCACAGAAAAGGCACTAAACAGCCAGGAGACAAAATGGCTCAGCTGGTTGATTTGGTCAGCCTCCATCATCAGTTTCTACTCCAATCTAATAGCTGTATCCACAGAGCAGCCAAGGGGGCAGGGTGCAGGCTATTGCAAGAGCCCAAAAGCATGGCTCTCTGTGGAGTCAGTTGAGTAGCTGGTTGAAACTGCCTCACAGCCAAAATATTCCCTTTGTCCAGTCCTGCCAACTTCCTTTCGTTTCCTCAGTAATAATCCTTTGATCCTAATAAACTCCCTGCATGATAAGTTCCTTCTCAGAGTCTACTTCTGGGGAAATCAACTCATAACAATTGACAATGCCAAGTGTTGATGACGTTATAGAACAATTCGAATTCTCATACACTGCTTGCGAAACTGTAACTTGATACAAAAATTTTAGAAAACTGAAAGAATCTACTAAAACTGAACGTAAGTGAACCCTTGCATCCAGTGATGGTACTCCTAGGTATACACACAAGAGAAAATGCAGGCATATGTGCAACAAGACTTGTACAAAAATGATCATAGCAGCCCTTTTTGCAATAGCCAAAAATTGGAAACATTCCAAATATCTATCAATATAATGGTTAAAAACCTATGAAATTTTCATACAATGAAATACTATTTTAAACTGAAGGAATTTGAGAAACAACAGAGCAGGAAGGTCACTGTGACCTTCCCCTTCTCACCCCACCTGCCACCCTTCTCACCCCACCTGCCACCCTTCTCCTCTGGAACAGGTCATAAGACTCTCGTGTGAGAGGTGTCCTCTGTCTACCTGGAGTAAAGGTGCATCCTTATCTTGGAAGACAGAGGGACACCAAGAAGCATCCTAACAAAGAGACCTTGTATATTCCCCTCAGTTTACTACATTACCTCCTGCTCCTGAACTGATCCTGTCCCTCCATGACTGTCCACTTTTCATCAAACCTAGAGTTAAAATACACAGCTCTGTTTCTTTGGGTCTTCACTTCATTAGGAAGTTTCCCATGTCATGTAAAATTTATATTAAATAAATTTGTATGCTTTCCTCCTGCTTATCTTTGTCAGTTTGTCAGACCCAGCCACGGACTCTGAGAGGGTCGAGGAAAGCTTCTTCCTCCCCTACAGTATTAACCTGGAGAAGACAGAAAGGGGGCTTCTGGAGTATTGGTATTGTTCTAGAATTTCTTGATATGAGATATACTTACATGAGTGTTTTCATTTTGTGAAAATTAATTGACCCGTAAATTTTAATGTCTATATGTTATACATCAGTTAAACGCCTTTGCTTGTTAGAGAAACATACTAGAGTATTCATGAGTGAAGTAATATGATAACTGAGACTTTATTTTAGAAGACTTCAGAAAAATAGTTAGGCATGGGACAAATGAAACAAAAATATAGAATGTTTATCATTTTTAAGCTGGGTGATAGACACCAAAAGTTTCATTATTCTATTCTCTCTGCTTTTGTGTATTTCAATTGTTTTATAATAAAAAATTTTAAAATAAGTAAAGTTTTAATTTTAAGGTGGAGAAGGACACAAACCTAAAAGTCATGGATGAAAAAATTGATGATGGCTTCAATATCCATTCTAGCCCCCTTCCTACCTGCCTTCCATTGTAAAAGCTGTAAAGTAAAATGCTGGCTTTGTAAGCCCCTGGCACTGAGCCTGGCTATGTGACCTAATACAGTTTACTGAGGTGAAGGCAGAAATCATGCATTATAACTACATACATAAGCAACACAAATCAAAATAACAATGAGGTGTCATCTAGTCTTCACTAATTAGATTGATAAAGTTCAAAAAGTTTGTTAATACCAAGTGTTGGCAGTTCAAAGACAAAGTTGTTCTCCTACACTATTGGTGGAAATATGAATTTATATAAAATATTTTGGAAGGGTAATTTGGAAATACCTATCAAAATTCTGAAAGCAAAAGTAACATTTGGGTAGTAAGAGGTGATAAAAAGGAGGTGAGGATAAGAGTCTGCGCAGAGTCAAAATTGATCAGTTAGTTGACTGATTAAATATGGAGGAAAGGGTCCAAAATTATAGGAACTTTAATAGAAACTGGAAAGTCAGGAAGAAGTTCTCGTTTGGGAAAGCAGATAATTCTGTTTGAGATATGTTATATTTTCTGTTTCTTCATAATGAAGGCAATTTTGGGGGTCCATCCAGATCTAGAGTCTAGATGTGAAGACATACAGTCAGATTAATAATTTCATCAAGCAGCAATCCAGGAATTCAATAGGAAGCAAACTGAGAGAATGCCATTTAACCTCAACTATAAGTAGGATGCATTAAAGAAAATGTATTTCAAATAATGGTTGGAAACCACCCCCTACCCCAACCCCATCCAACTGGTAAAGATTTGAAAAAATTAATCTAGGTTGGCAAAGATGTAGGGAAATGGATACACGCCATATAAGCTGGCAGCAGTTAAGGGGTAACCCCTTAAAAACAATTTTATAGTATATAGCAAAAATCTAAAAGATGTAAGGCTTTTTGAGCCATCAACTCCAATTCTATCTGAAGAGTGTATGCAAATATTTTAATTTAATATTTAATGTTTTTTCATCAAAGTAATAATGCATATGGTTTTTAAAAATTAATTATTCTTAAAGACTTTTGTGGGGATACAGTTGGACCTCTGCTCTATCTCTTACCCATACTGCTCTTGAGAGGCTGCCACTTTCAATATCTGGCTGTTTTATCTATTATTTACCACTTTGTGTTTAAGTAATCTGCTCGTTCAGCTATTTCTTGATTTATCGATTTAAGACATTGTCTACTGACATCCTGTTGTGGTGGTTGAGAATTTAGCTCTTTTACTCAACTTCCACCTCCATTTCCTTTCCCCACCTCCTCCTACTATAATGTCATCATAATCTTTAAATGTCACATGGCAAGACTTTTTGGCAAAAATGTCATACGGCAAAAACGTTTTAATTCAGTAGCCCAGAATTTGTGTATAATTATGTGTATAATTATGTAAGATTTTCAAATCTCAAATGGCTAGCAATATTTTTTCCCCAAATCTCCAAACACAAAATCATCAAATAATCTATCAGTTCCATTTTTTTTCCCTCAAAAAAAAAAAAAATCCCTCTGTCTTCTTGATCTAATCAGGACTGGCTGTGCCCTCAGCTTTGAGGCCTGGTTGTCATCCCAGGACTTCTTTCACCATCCTCTGGGTTTGCTCTCCCATTTCCTGGACTCCTTGTCGTCTTTCTTTCTTGACTACCTTATATCTCAGAGATAGTAATTTTCTTAGAAAGGGTACAAATTTTTGAGATCTTGAGTCTCTGAAATTGTCTTTATTCTATTCTTACAGCATTTATTGGTGGTTGGGTATAAAATTCTTAGCAAAACATGATTTCACCTCATAATGTTGACGACAATATTCCATTGTCTTCTAGAGTTGGGTGATACTATTAAGAAGCCCTTAGTTATTGTTTCTTCTTCCTTTTAATACAGTAATTTCCCTGCTCTTTGGAAGCTCTGATGATCTTTACTGTCAGTGCTCTAATGTCTGGTCATCGTGTCTTTGTTATTTTTTCATGCATTGGATATTTCAACCTGGAGATTTATGTTCGTCACATCAGATAAATTTTCTCGAATTTCATTTATAATTTTTTTTCTGCCTCATTTTTGTTCTGTACTCTCTGGAACTCCAACAGGCTGAACAATGGAATTTCAATTTGATTTTTTTTTTTAAGTTTCTTACATTTTTCTCCTAATTTCCATCTCCTTGTATTCTTGTTTGACTTTCTGGGAGGTGTCTTCAACAATCTCCTCCTGATTTTCTGTAGGACTTTTTATTTCAGTGATTATATTTTTAATTTTCAAGTGCTTTTTTGAAAAAAAAAAGACTTTTTTCTGCATCCTGTATCATCTTTGTTTCCTCCAAGTTCCTTTTTTGTTTGTTATTTATGATATTGTGGGCTTTTCTTAATTGTCTGGTGATTCTTGGGTCTCTGTTGTTTTTTTAGGTGAAAAAAATCAACTGAAGAAGTAAATTGAAAGCTCTTGCTGGGGTGAGGGGAACAGGTCAAATGATGGGCTTCTCCGAGGGTGATCAGTTGGTACACCAGCGTTTTTATTGGCCAATTACCTAATGCCAGTATGTGAAAATGTTTTTTCTGAGGCTATGTAGCTCCTCCATTGAAGAATCCTCCATTCTTCTATCTTAAGTATTTTGTGAGCAAAATGTAGAAATGGACCTGAGTAACATTTGAGTTATTATACTTACTGACCTTGTTTAGGCTGGTGCAACCAAGGAAATTCAGGTTAAACCCACATTAAAAATAGGCGGGAAGTACACACACCAAAATTTTAAAATAGTTGTGGGTGATTTTAATTTTCTACAAAATTAATTATGTGATTTTAAACAATTATTTAAGTAAAACAAACCATAAGACGCAAACCACCTAATTTTTTAATGGAAAAAAAGATTTCAACAGATATTTCACCAAAGAGGATGGATAACAAGTAAGTACATGAAAAGATGCACATCTTTGGTCATTGGGGAAATACAAGTTAAAACCATGATAAGATACCACTGCATACTCACTAGAATGGCTTCTAAAAGCAAAACTAATAATGCCAAGTGCTGGTTGGGATGCAGGGCAATTCTCATACATTGTTGATGGGGATGCAAAATTCTGCAGAAACTTTGGGAGACAGTTTGGTAGTTTTCATGAAGTCACATGCTTACCTAGGAGTAATCCCACTCCTAGATATTTAACCAAGAGAAATGGAAATATATATTCACACAAAAACCTGTATGTGAATATTTATGACAGATTTCTACATCATAGCCAAAACCTGGAAACAATCCAAATATCCTTCAACTGTTAAGCCTCTGTACCATGGAATACAGCACAGCAAGTAAAAGAAATAAATTCTTGATATATCAACAATATGAATGCATCTCAAATGCATTCTGTTAAGTGAAAGATGCCAGACTCAAGAGGCTATATATTATCTGATTCCATTTATGTGACATTCTGGAAAAGGCAAAACTATAGGGACAGAGAACAGATTGGTGGTTGCCAGGGAGTCATGGTGAGGGGATGGGCCAACAAAGGGACAGCATCAGGGAATTTTTTGAGTGATGGCATTATTCTGTCTTGACTATGTAAGTATGCATTTGTCAAAACTTATAATGCTATGTATCAAAAAGAGTGACTTTTATTCTATGTAAATAAATATTTTTTTTAAAAAAGCAAACTATCCCTGTGTATTAAAAGTAAAACAAAGTACTTAAATTAGGAGTAAATATTTCAAAAGGATCCTATATTGTTCCTCTACATAGCAAGACCCCTCTGGCATTAAAATACAATTAAATTTATAAAATTAATTCAGATAAAGATTCTGAAACATATCTATCATATGCTGTCTTAATACTGGCTTTGCTTAGCCCAGAAAGTCATAAGAACTGCATCTTTAATCTTTGAAAAGATGAGACATTGGTCAAAGAGAATCTGGATAAGACAAAGTTACATCAGTGCAACTCCATCTCTATTACTCCATTCATTAAACACAAATGTATAATTATTTACAAATATTTGTTGGTTGCTTAGTATATACAAGAAGGAAATGATAATGCAGAGAATACAGAGATAAATTGCAAATCTTATGCTTAAGTTCGAGTAGGGGAAACAAGCCCCATAATATATACCCATATCATAAGGCAGAAGGTGACTAGCACCTCACAAGAGTTATGGAGGAGGGTTAAAGAGGAGAGGCTTGCTTTTTCTTAGTAGTGAGCTCAGGAATCACTTTCTGGAATAAACTTTATTTTAAAAAGTTTCTTTGAAGAAGAGGTAGAATTCGGATATGCAGAGTTGGGGGTGGGGCAGGTGGGAAGAAGCCCAGGGAAGGTAACCCAAGAAATGGAGAAAAACAAAAGAAACTCAGAGAATTTTTTTTCCCAAGTAATGGGGAAGTAGCTGTGAATACACCAGCTATCAACATCATGTGAACAGATCAGAAATATTGGCAGCTTTTCTCACCAGGCTAATTTGCTTCCAACCTTACAACAATAGTTATTGTTGTGTTCTTCTAGCAGAATCTTCGGTGTTAGTCCACAAGTTCTTGGATTCTAGTCACCTGAAATTTGATTTTGTTGACTTTGTCATTAAATGCTAATATGTGTGATTACTCAGTTAAAAAATATATATATCTGATTTCAGCCTTTTTCTCCATATTTGCCATTGAAAGTAGTACCCCTTTAAAAAAGTCTTATGAAATCATACTTACTTCTCTAGTATTTCCATTAATATTAAACTTTATTTAAAATTTTCTTGCTCATGCATTGTTCAACCAGATTAAGAGGAGGAACAGAGCAAGTTTCATGTGCCCTCTTTGATTGCAATTTTCAGTACCTCAGTCATGTTCCTTTATGGTCTTTTCACTTTTGCAGGCTAAATAATCACTTTGAGTCAGTTGCTGCAGTGAAACTTGAAACCTGATCATTGAAGAAGCCTGCAGTTCAGCAGAAAACAAGACAAACCAGGATCTTCTGCTCCAGCAGCACATTGAGGATTCTAGTCTCTTTTTGAAAATGGCCTTGCATTTCTAGTTGGTTTAGTTGCTATGATTCTTCCCTTAAACAAGTTTGCAAAGTTGTTCTTTTTCAAGGATTTATACTTGCCCACAACTCCTAGGCAGCTCCCTGTAGTCACAGGATATAACACCGCTTAACCACAATATGTGGGAAATGACATGTGCTAGTTAAATGAATTTTCTGGTAAACCCTATTTTTCTATCTCATTACACAATATGGAATTTTGAGTTGCTTCGTTTCTGGAAATGATGCTGTTATTGAGAGGAGGACACATGCTGCTAGTTGTTGTTTTGATGCACCTCTGATAATATTGTGGTGGTGGTGGTGGTGGTGTTGTCATTTGTTTCTTTCTGTTAAGGGCAAATTCTCTCTCTCTCTCTCTCTCTCATGTGTGTGTGCGTGTGCGTGTGCATGTGCGTGTGTGTGTGTGTGTAACTGGAGGTGCCAATTACTGCCAGTTGATTGGGTTCTGGTCAACTTGAGGTTTTACTGTTAGCAGACCAAATTACCCCAGCTCTAAAAAGACCCAGAATAAATTCCCTGATTTTTTTCTCCCATAGTCACTAGGCCTTCTAAACTAAAAAATATTCTTCACAAAGCCATGTCACCAAACTCTTTGTGAAACCATGTTTTTAACAGTTATCAAAAGCCCCTTCAATTTTCTGACTTAATAGCTGCTGGCTCAGAAAGGTAATATCCCTTTAAGTACTAAGAGAGAACACAGACTTTAGGATATGAAGAGGATATGGGATACGAGGGCAGATTTAGCAATGATTTGCATGGTCTAATGCCCTAGACAGTCAGGGAAATGGGTGGTGTACCAAAAAACCATCACCAACACCATTAATTCATCCAGCAAAATTTTTTTTAAGTCTACCATGTGCAAGTCACTGTACTAGGGGCTATAAAGGGACAGACCATGGAGCAATAGTCTAATATGGGCACTAAGAGGCCTGAAATAGCTCGAACAGGAGCTAGTGTATTGTAAATGTCATGTCCAGGGCTCAGGAAATAAATATGACAATTATGAAGAGGAGGATGTCACTTCTGGCTAAAGGATAAAGGAGCATTTCATAAAAGAGATGACATCTGAGCAGATCCTTGAAGAAGGGATAAGATTTTAGTAGGCAGGGTTGGCAGAGCCTAGCAAAAATGAAGAGGCAGGGAAACTCAAGTCTGTTCAGGGCCTGTGAGGAAAGATACATGAAAGTGAGAGGAGGCTTAGAAAGGCAGGTGAGGTCCAATTACAGAAAACTTCTGCAAGCTAGAGTTTGAACCTTCTACAAGTAAATGAACATTTTTGACCAAGGCAGTGGCCAAGAGCCCAGACTTTGGCACCAGATAGATCCAAGCTCAAATCCTGACTCCACTTAACTGTGTGTGATCTTGAGCAAGTCATCTATCTTACCTTTCCAAGCCTTGGGTTAATAATGTCTACCTCACAGGCTGTTGCCAGAATTAAATGCAGTTGGGATATAAAGCATTCATTCATTCAGAAAATATTTATTGACTCTCCACCGTGTCTGTCCCAGACAGTGAGCTTTGTACTGGTGATAAAAAGATACAGGCCAAAGCCTGTCCTCAAGGAACACATGAGGCAATGGGAAAGACAGGTAAGTAAGCAGAAAATTACAGTATAGTGGAGGCAAGCAGAGTCAGAGGAGCTGAGTAAGTTAGATCAGGGAAGGTGCACCAGAGGAGGCCGCCCCTGAGGCACCTGAAAGGAGCCTCTGAAGGGGGTAGAAATAGAAGTTATTTTCCAGGGTCTGATTATTTTTTATATCTTTTTGTTACACTGTACTTCCTAGCAGATGCAGGCCCTTAAAGCTCTAACTGTATTTTTGTTGTGTTTTGTTTGTTTGTTTGTTTTTTGGTTTGGTTGATTGTTGTTGGCTTATCTCAAAGCCAGAGAAGCCGAGAGTACCCTATTTCTCAGTTGATGAAAGGGAAGAAAAGAGCCTATTTGCAATCATGTTAGCAGTGGAAGAGGTAAGCAAGTACAAATCCCTGAAACGTGTCATAACCGAGAAGAGATTAAAGGGAAGTCGACCTAATATGAAGTAGCAAATCTGAGTTTTCACTTGCTGGAGAACCATTGTGCACCTTTCCTGGGTTTTTAGCCCATATTTATTTTTTCTTCTGAAATGAGGCCCAGTTTTGTTTTGTTGTTTTGTTTTCTCTGGAGAATCACATCTTTCCTTATTTTATGTGTTCCTGTGAAGTTGACTCCATTTCTTTCTGGTTTTAGGGTTGGTTGTGACTCAGGCCTGGCCAGTCAGAACCTCATGCTGGCCTCAGTAATTGGGATGAGTGCGCCACTCAATCAGAGCCAGAGAGTGGCAATATGGAACTTTTGTTGAGCCTGTAAGAGTCAGCAAAGAAGGCTGCGTTGGCTTCTGGTTTGAACATGGGAAGTTGTAGAGTAGGAGCTGCTGGCAGCCATCTTCCTATCACTTCCCACCACTGGAGGCCTGAAATTGGAGCCAGCCAGCAGAGACAAGAGCAGGGACCTTTACAGTAGAATGTTAAGTCCATGAGAGCAGGATGCTTGGCTTTATTTTAAAATCTTTTTATTGGTAACATCACTCACATACAGAAAAAACGTGCAAAACAAATTTGAGTAAAAAAATGATTACAAAGTAAATACACATTTAACAACCACCCAGATCAAGAAATAGAACATCACCACCCATACTCCTCCCAATTACTGTCCAAACAGTCACCAAGTACTGTCAATTCTGTCTCCTAGGATACTTGTCAATCTGTTTACTGCTCTTTGTCTTTACCACCACCACCTTAGCCCAGCACCTGGACCACTCAGACACTGTGTTAGTCATCTCAGGCTGCTAGAACAAAATACCATAGACTGGGTAGCTTAAACAACAGATATATAGCAGTTATGAGATCTGGGAAGTCCAAGATCAAGGTGTCAGCAGAAACGTTTCCTGATGAGAGCCCTCTTCCTGGCTTATAGCCAGCCACTTTCTTCCCGTGTCCTCACATAGTGGAGAGACAGCAACATCTCTCTCTCTTCCTCTTCTAATTAGGACAGCAATCCCATCATGGGGACGTCACTCCCATGAACTCATCTAAACCTAACTACCTCCAAAGTTCTCACCTCCAAATAGTGTCACACTGGGGACAAAGGCTTCAACATATGAATTTGGGTATGAGGGGCACAAACATTCAGTCCATAACTTCTAACTGCTAGTGCTACATTTTCTTGGTTGTTTCCACTAACTTATTCTCCAAAGAGTGGTCAAACTAATCTTTCAGAAATATGCTTGTGTCATCCCTTTGCCCACAGCAAGTTCCTATCTACCATGACCTATAAGTTCCTGAATGGTCTGGCTTAGGCCTACTTCGGCCTTTCCTCTGTTCCCTCTGCTTACCTAGCTCCTTCATGTCTTCTTTCTGCTGGCTGTTTCCACTGCCTGGAACTCTTCATTACCACTATTCTGCTTCTCTGGCCACTTCCTATTCATTTGTCAGTTTAAATGCTGCTTCCATGGGCAAGGATTCCCTGTTCACCTATATTGAGTTATACTCATGTTGGCAAGCTTCTTTTACTTTTCCAGGACACATATCTCAACTGTTGTTGAACAATGCTTGTAATTATTTGCTTAATGTCTCTCTTCTATACTCCCTCTCCAGCCCACCCCAGATTGTGAGTGCTATGAGAGCGTGAATTCAGTCAGTCTTGCTTACCACTAGCATCTAGGAGCCAGAAACATCTTTGATAAATACCCCCTGAGTGTGAGTGGATGTTTGGATGTCTACGTGAGAGTGAGGATGACTGCAGGGGGTTAGGGATGATTGGTATAGGAACGTCTTCCCTACCTCTTCATTATAATAAGAGATTTTGAATCAGAATATTCCTTCCACCATTAAGAGGAATAAAAATTTTGACAAAAATTAACCTCATTCTGGGGGCAAGTAGTGAGTTAGCCTCTAACAAACTGGGGCAAAATGAAGGCAGCTCAGGCAGGCAGTAAAGAATCAGGCAGACAGAGGAGAGCCATTTCCCTCTGGATGCCATTAACCAGAGAGAGATGCTGACCACCTGGAATCAAAGCAGCACTCACTGGCACGCATCAGTGAGCCAGTTTAATCATGAAGACAAAGCCATTTACACAGGCTTTTTGTTTGCTCACTGATTTGATATATGCTTGTTGTAGGGATCTGTGGGGGAAATAAAACTATCACTAGTCTGTCTTTCAATTTGTAATAGACACAAAAATACTTAAGTTTTGTAAATGTGTCCTGTATGCAGTGCTTTACCATTTCTTTTGCTGTGCATGTTGAGCTGCAAAGTAAAGTTAGGATAAACTCAGAAGAATGGAAATAGGCTTTTGCATATTTATAAAAGAAGAATACACACAAAAAATAAGCTATACATTTTCTAAAATACTGCATTCTTGCAACCAAATATGGGAATTGTCTCTTGGATTTGTGAATTGGTAAAGAGTACTTAAAATAATAAATTCATCTACATAGATTACTTGTTACTAAGTTATTTAATACTTATTACCAAGTAAAACCTTCCCTAAAAGATTTTTTTTTTCCTTACAAGTAATGAGAGGCTTCAAATTCTATATTTTAGAGAAAGCCTTAACTTTTCTCTGGAGGAGATGTGGAATCTGATAATTTTTTTGGATTCAAATAACAAGTAATTCCCTTTAACATAATTCTTCATTTTTTCAATAATTTGTTGCTGTAGCATTTCCACAATATAATGTGGGACAAAGAATAGGGATGAGAAGTCCCTAAACGTGGCTTCTGATTGGAAGTCATCTGCCACTGCTAAAACATTATCTGTCTCAGCCCTTTGGACCTTTATTTCCTTGTCTGCAAGTGAAGTCTCTTCTGTTCCAAAAGTCTTTGATTTCAATGATGTTTTCTTTCTTTTGAGTTTATTACTTTTATTTTATTTAGATCCTTAAAAGGTAGTAAATACAAGTTTGGAAGGGGAAAGTGCTGTTCTAGATCTAAAGTTAGATTTTTGAAAATTAGACTTCTAGATTGAAATCAGATTCTGATTAAGAGCTTGTTTTTATTAACGCTTGGGAATTCATAGAAGTAAAGAGAATAAAGTGAGAAAACACAGACATTTTACTTCCTGGTAGAATGGGAACCAAAATGACCAGACAATAGCATGAAAATTAAATGGCCTTTCTAATGCATTTTGATATACAAGGAAAGTCTATTATGTAATTGCAATCCATTGTTATGTTGTTAATCTTTTACTTTGGATTATGTTGTGAAATTGTCCTGGTTTATTGATACTCAGTGGGTTTTTTTCTTGTCTCTGTTTATTTTGCTTCTAAAATATTTCCTGTTTGATTTTTTTCCCTTCTATTTAAAAGTATTACATAGCAGTGTAAGAATTTGTTTTCCTGCTGCTTAGGGAGTTCTTTCTGAGCAATGGCTGTGGGTGAGTCATGTCACATACCCAGTTGGTGAAGAAGCTGGTTCTTGAGGAAATCCTTTGAGAGGCCAACTATGACTTCTATTTCTCTGAAAATGTATGGCTTCTAAATTGACCACATTTTTCCTCAAAAAGTTTTAAATGAAATTTCTTCCTTTCCTAGGGAGGTTTTCAATGAAAACTTTTTTCCTAATAAATGTTTAACTATCCTGTCTTTATACTTCATTATAGAATTGCATATTTTAAAAATAATTTCCTGTAGTTATTACTTAAAATACTCCAGATGTAAAATAAGCCAAGTCTGTCATTATTCAATAAATTAATAGCGGCTTACAAAAATCTTAAGCCCTATAACATATCAGTGGCCAGTTGTTTTAAGACATTAGACTAATTGGTCACTCTGCTTAATGTATGGGAAAAAATGGTTTATGTTTATAAGCACCAGTTTGTCTTTATATTTCATTCATTATTTCAACAAGTATTTATTGAGCTCTCAACTCACACCAGGCACTGTTCCAGGTACTGGCGGGGGGTGGGGGTAAAGCGGGAAACAAAGGAGACAAAACCCTCTGTACTCATGGAGCCTGCTTTCCTGTGAGGGAGAGACAGACAACAAATAAGTAAAACATGGAGGGGTTAGATGATAATAAAGGCTAAGGAGAAATATAAACTCGAAAAGTAGGCAGGGCATGGTGTTGCAATGAAAAATACAGGTGTCGTGGAATGTTTCACTATGAAGGTAAGACTTGAATAAAGATCTGAAGGCGGTGAGGGAGTTAGCCATCTGGATATCTGGGGTAAAAGTATACCAGGCAAGAGGGAAGAGCAAGTGCAAATGCTCTGAGGCAGGAGCATGCCTGGCATCCCATGAAAAGTGAGGAGCTCACTGTGACTAGAGCAGAGTGAGAAATGGGGGGAGCAGGAGGAGACAAAGTTAGAGAGGTAAGAGTGGGCTTTTAGTATGAGTAAGACAGAGCCACTGGAGTCTTTTAAGCAGAGGAATGACATGATCTGACTTAAATTTTAGTAGGATCAAGCTGACTGTTTTGTTGAGAATAAACTGGTAGGGGACAAAGGCTAGGAGACTTTGTAATAATCCAGGCAAGTAGGATCACTGCACTACACAACTCTAAGAAGCATCATTCACTGTTCAGTCTCTGTGAATGGGACTTCCTGTCATGAGCAGTGTACATAGTCCAGTAGCTGTAGTTAGCAGCCCTGCAGGCAAGATGGACCAGGATGGATGCAATGTGAGCGGTGCTAACTGTTTAGTCTAGATATATTTTGTAGGTAAAACGAATAGGATTTTCTAACATGGTAGATGTGGAATATGAGAGAGTCAAGTATAATTTCAAGGTCATCTATTAATTTCATGAATTATTAATATTCATTATGCCAAATACCATTTACTAAGGGGGAGTAATTCATATTTATTTTTTAATTCAGTAAGCATTTATTGAAAGTCAACTATTAGTATATTGTTCCAGATTCTGTAGGATATGTTAAAAAGTACAATAACAGCAACAACAGAAAATCCTGTCCTAGAAATATTTATCACTTAGTTTGTTAGACAAAACTTCCATAGATAAAATAACCAAGTGAAACAATAAAAGACCAAATATTACATGAGGCAACATAGAAAAAATATGATATAGGATTAATAAAATGGTATATGTATAACCACTTCTCTAGGGAAATGGTCCAATTTGAAAATAATTTTACATTTGTCAGGATATGCCCACATTTCCAACTACTAGACTTTAATCTATGCAACAATTTATCACTATTTTCCAATTGTAACAGGACTCGTGTGTTTCCTATTCCAAATGCTGGATTAGATGTGTTCTATGGTTGACTTCTGCTCCAGGAGAAAGTACATAAGAGGCTTCATGTCTGAGGTTTCATGTGATCATCTCTTGCTAATGTCTTAGGTTGCATTCCTCACAGTTTGCAGTTTGGTTGTTCCCTAGTTCCTATTTGTCCAAGTTCTGACTTGCAAATTTTCATGCTTCTGGCCACTTACCTAACATATTGGCCTTTTTGTTTTATGAGGACTTTTGAGATCTCGTGGGTTCTCATGCCTCACTTCACCCACCTCATTCATAGTCATGTGTTACTGCTTCCTGTTCAGGGGTTTTCATTAACACAGCTTTCCTAATAATAATAAGATAGTAAAGATTATAATGATAAGTATGATCGCTAACAATTTTAAGTACTGATTATGAGTTAGGCACTAAGCGATGCTATTTAAGTACACTTTAAATGTAATCCTTACAGCAGGTCTGTGAAGTGGGTACTATCATTCCTGTAAGGAGTTGAGCTTTAGAGAACTTAACATGCCCAAGGATACTCAGCTAGGAAGTGGCAGAGCTAGGATGCAAACCCAGAGAACACGGATACTACTAAGCTGTAACATGTCCTTTTGTACTATATGCATATTAAACATGATTCAAAGGGAGGAAAAAAAAGCCAATCCCAACAAAGTTCTCTAAACTCTCAAAGCCTCTATGTCTAATAATTGTCTTTCTAATATTATGGATTTATCAGTTTTTAATTTTGCCTAGTTGAAATTACAGATACAATTTGCAATATTTTTATAGATTTGATACTAGAGTTGATTTTGCACAACCCTACTCACAGGTATACACACATGTACTCTACACACAGGCTAACAAAGTAGCAGCTGCAAGTAGAAATGACAACGGGGACTTCCAGTAGACCAAGATTAAAATAAAAAAGAGAAGAGGGAAAAGGAAGAAAACCAGTGTTTATTGAGCCTTCTGTGTTAATCTTTTACTGGGTTAAAATGCTTATTTATTCCTTACCACAATTTTATTATTTATCATGAGAAAAATAAAGTAATAAATTACTTCTATTTGGCAGATGAAGACACAGGGAATTAGAAATGGAGATCAAAGTCATATAGTTAAAGTGTCAAAACCTAGCTGAAAACCCAAAGTTAGCTTAATTCCAAAGCCTGTGTATAATTAATCACTGCAGGTGGTAGACAAACTTTAGGGTAGCCTCCATGATTCCCACTTCCAGGTGTTCACAACTTTGGTTAATCTCCTCTCCTTGAGTGTGAGCAAAACTTGTGACTTGCTTCTAAATCACAGAGCGTGGTGAAGATGATAGAATACCACTCTACTGATAGCTGACTCACTTTAGAGACTTTAGAGATACTCCTTGCTGGTTTGATGAAGTAAGCAGCCATGATGAGAAAACCTATGTGGCAAGGAACTGCAGGAGGCCTCTAGGAGCTGAGGGCAGCCTCCATCCAGCAAGAAGCTAGGGTTCTCAGTCCTGCAACCACAAGAAAAGGAATTCTGCCAACAACATGAATGGCCTTAGAAGCAGATTCTTCCCTAGTCAAGCCTACAAATGAGAACACAGCCTGACTGATACTTTGCAGCCTTATGAAACCCTGAGCAGAAGACCAAGGTAAATTGTGCCCAAATGCCTGACTCACAGAACTATAACATAATAAATATATGTTACTTTCAACCACTAAGTTTGTGATAATTTGCACACAGTAATAAAAAACTAATACACCATGCTACCTTGGTTTTCCGTATACTTGGAGCACAGTAAATTCTTAGTAAGTGGTAGTTGCTATTATTAGGGTAATCAAATGAAAATTTGGAATATCAGCGTTAAAGAAAAATGTAACAGAGTTAAATAATTGTTTCTAAATTAATCAAGCAGCTGATTTAGAAGACACAAATAAATGATGGTATAATGAAAACATGTATTTTACTCCCAGTAATGATTGAGTGTAGTGTTACCACGTGAAATATTATATTTCTATTGTTGCTTCTACCCACATTTAGTTTTAGTGTCTTATACCATACTGGAAGTAAATTGGAAAGTTTTCCAATAGTCTTACATTAGATATGAGGAAATATTAAAACATAGTTTCAGGTTCCTTTCATATTGTTATAAATTGTGATTTGAAAACACTTTAACATTTAGAATAGCTTAAATATGATGGATTAAATAATTCAGAGCATTGAATCAAAAAAACAAACCCGTATGAGAAACAACTACCAGCATAATACTTTCAGTGCATGAGTACATGTGGATTTTGCTTACTAAAGGTATTTTATACTAAACACACAATGTAATTATACATATTTAGCTATGGAGTAGGTTAGAGAACTTGAATGGGTTTCTATTGGATAGATTTAAGTTTTGCTATTGTGGAAAAAAGAGGGGCTAGTCTAACTAAACTGCAAAACAATTTTTCTTATTGTTCCTTCTACGAGTGCCCCCTTTCTCTTCTGTATTTATATTGGCATATGAATGTATAGTTTCTGACAAACATTAAAAATGGTATTCATTGACTGAGTAAACATGTTAACCTCACTACTGCCACATACACAAATATGTGCTGATCATATAGCAAAGATAAGCCTAGGCCTTTATAGGTGTTGCAGCATTAGAAAATTTGCCTGTTCTCCATATAATGAGAATACATGACCCCAATGACTATTCCCATTCATAATTATTAACAGATTTAACAAATACTATTCCAGACACAACATTAATAATAGGGTAGCTAAATATTTTCTTCATATTTGCTTCTTCTGAGGGCAATGATGATTTCCATCAGTTTTTCTTAATTTTCTGTGATCCGTGCTTTCTGAAAATTTAACACTAATAATATACCTGTACATATTTATTTGTGACTTGGCTTTTCTTTCTAATACTGAAATGATTCAAGGTATAACAAGTGAGCATATTAATTAATTTGAAATTTATCTACTTCTAAATTAAATTACTTGCCTAGTTAACAGTTTTTGTTTTGTTTTGTTTTTGGTAAACCAGATCATTAGCATTTACTTTTATGTTTAGATTCATGATTATAAATTATTCTGTGGAAAAGGAAAAGTAAAATCATGCTGGATCCCTGAAAGAACTAAGTGCAATACTCAAATGTGTATTTTCTTCCTATGGTATGTTATTTACAGATGGATAATGAGGAAAGCAAACCAGTTGGTCTTGTTCTAGTGTCTGAGAGATACTTCATGGCTATTCTCTAATCCACGTGCCAACTAGAGCAATTTAGAATTTTTTCTGGAATAAGGTGGGGTATAAATGCAAATACTTTTTAAAAGGCCAAACCACCAGGTTTAAGGCGGCTTTCGAACTATTGTTGACTTCCTGATGTGGTTTCAAAATAAAGGAACCTGCCAAATCCATTTCTTAAGTATAATCTATGAACTGATTCTAGACTTAAAGTGAACTTATTTTTGTCTCTGGCTTTTGATAAAATTTGGTGATTCTTTCTTTGGTATTTTTGTGAGATCTGGTTTTATGTGAGATCAGAGATTTAGGAGGATTCCTTTATTTATAGTTATATTTATTTCATATTGGAGATTGATACTCGCACTCTCCTTATTACAAAACTGTAGAGAAGTGAATTTAGAAAAACGTAATGTAAAAAATCTGTTATTTTTGTTGCTTCCTTCTCTCTTGTCCTTCCCATCCTCCAATTTTAGTTCTTTAGTGGGTAAAATTATTTTACAAAGAGTTACGTTTGCAGTTTTCAAAATGACTTCTTAGAAGTGAAATTTGCATCAATTTTTTTTTTCCAATCCCCAACTGTGTTACATTTTCACTTTTGATTTGTTAAAACACAGTCTTATAAATGCCTGAAACTTTGAGATGTTTTTAGGCAAAGAAATGATTTGAAAACTGAAAGAAATCTTCCTAAAATTAAGACACAAGCGCTCTAATGGCCCTGATCTTTCTTTCAAATATTCTAAACATTCCGTTTCTTGAGGATTGTATTTTATTAGATTAAGATCACCAGCCCTCTGAAACCAGGCTGGATTGGATTACTGTTAAGAATCACAGTGAGGAGGTCTTGATAATACACACATTTCAAGTATCTCAGTCAAATAGCAGGAATAACTGATTTCAGAGCCAGAGAAGTTTGATAGGTGCCTGGGAGAAAGGCCTGGAACTAGGGAAAGACTTAGGGGCACGACGTGGTGGGGGAAGGCCTCGCTAGAGAGACGATGCAGTTTCCAGAGTCCAGTGGATTGTTGGGGAGGGGCTGGCCTTAAACTTATCGAAGGATACTTATTCGGGAAACTCTCAACAGCCTTCACTTTGAAGGGGTGAAAGGACAGGTGGAATGTTGTGGAAGTATCTGCTTAAATAGGTGCTGGGTGACTGAGGGATGTCTGGAGTTCGATGGGCCGGGGGGTGGAGGGTGGTCGGGGGCCACGCTGAGGGGTCGCCGACCAGTGCCCGGGCAGGCGGCAGGCGGCACCGGGCTGCTCGCGAGAGCACCTCGGGGTGGGGGAAGGGTCGTGGGGGAAAGTCGAGTTCCGCGTGGATTTCTGTCTGCGTGGAGGCCCATTAGAGGAGGCGCCGAGCAGCTGCGCGGGGTATTCCGTGCTCCGGGGGAACGGCGGCGGCGTCCTCACCGGCCCGGCCCTCTCCCGAGGCAGCAAGCGCTCCCCCCGGCCCGGGCCCGGGCCGCGGCCCTCCCGCCCCCGCGGAGCCGCGCGGTGGATTGTGGGCTGGGGGCTGCGGCGGCCTCGCGGCGGCCTCCGGCGCTGTCTCCCCGGAACCTAGCCGGACCTAGGCGGGCCGGCGGGGCGAGGGGAAGCAGTGGAACTGGGAGCAGAAGCGCCGGGGGTAGTGGTCGCGGCGCGGCGGCGGCGGCTCCTCCGGAGGCCGGGGATGTGGGAGAGGCGGTGGCAGCAGCGGCGGAGGCGGCGCTGCGGACCCGGGGGAAACTGTTGGCTGACAGGACACCCGGGAGAGACGTGAGGGAGCCGCCGCTACCGCCTCTCACCCCCAAGCGGAGCTGGGCTCGAGAGGGCGGCCCTGTGCTCCCCCGGCCGACCGGCCAGCCGGCGCGGGGCGGAGGCGGGAAGCCGGGCTCGGGCCCAGCCGGGCTCCGGACGGCGGCGGCCGCGAAGCAGCAGCCTCGGCGCGACGTGGAGGTTTGGAGGCGGCGGCGATGCACTAGGCCTTGCTCTGGGGCGGCTGCCCGGGACCCGCAGGTAGGTGTCGGCCTGGCCCTACTCGGCCCCAGCGCTTCGCGGCCCACCCTCACCCGACCTCCCGTGGATAGAGGGACCGAGCCCCCACCCCTCTGCCTCCTCCCCGGCCCGCGCCGGGCAGAGTTTCGGTCACAACTGACCAGCGCCGTAGCTTCCATCTCTCCCGGCCACCTCCTCTTGCTAAGTCTCCCTCCGGGGTCGGGGCCAGCAGCCGGGCTTCTCACCTCCGGCCGGCGGCCCCCATGCCGCTCTCGCCCCTGCTGCCCCTCTCGGGGATCCGGGCTGTGGAACTTCCACCACCCTCCTTAGATGCTGCCCCAAAACTTTCCCTTTCTTTTTCCTCCTGGGCCCTTGGCCTCTTTTTGATCCCACTGGAGTAATTTAAATTAAAAAAAAATCACTTTTCTTCCTGGCGAAGGCCAACCCAAAGAATAACTCGGTGTTTTGCAGTTTGTCAATGTCGCTCGCAGTCATTTGTTCAGTAGTTAATTTTCTTCGGTTCTGCTTCTTTCCATCCCTGCATTGATACAAAGGCAGGCCTCCCCTGCCCTCCTGTCGTTGACAAGGGAACTTTTGCCTCCCCATTATAACTAACCACTTGGTTTGTCCGTGTGCTGAGTTCAGGATGGTATTTTTAGAATTTTGGCTGACCCGGGTTGCAATTTTAAAAAAAAATTCCCTTTTAACCAGGTTTACTTTTGTCCTTACTGAGGCGCTCCTTACTTTCGAAGAATTAAATTGGAATGTTTTTGTGTTTTGTTTTTAATTGGTTCTGTTTCTGATTTGTCAAACCCCAGGGCAATCTTAATAGTAAATGCTTACAAGGCAAGTGATGTCATGATAGTATACTGAGAAATGTGTTATTGTGGTAATTTAAACTGCAGATTTTGATAGACATTCAGATTGACTTTTATAAATATGACGGAGAGTTCTAATTGGTAGAGTACCTTGAGAGCCTTAATGCTTTCTAAGCAGTTATGATAGAACAGATGGAATGATGGGATTTGTTTGCTTGACTGTATTTGTATTGCAGTCAGTCTTATTTCCTAGAAATAGGTGTTACTTGGTGGTTCATAGTGGTCATCACTGCTTATGATAGGTTTTGGTAAAATTATTAATATGTGCAAATTTTGGGCGATTGATATTTGTGGTTTGGGGGATTAGATGTTGGCAATTTTGTTGTGATTTGGCTATTAAAATATGCTCTGTTAACTTCAGAAATATTGCGCTATTAGGAGAGATTACAATCTGAGGATGACTTTTAAAAGAAAAGATATTTTTGTTCTAATAAATTTTGTTCTTGGAGAGGTATTGTTACTTTAGCATTTGACTCTGAAATGTTTTTCATTGCTTTCAAATTATCCAAAGTTTACTAGGAAAAAAATGATTAAATTTGCATGTTTGTTTTCTGGAAATGTTAAAATTTATTTCTGGTTAGGTGTTAAATTTTTATGACAGAATTAAAACCAAATCTTACATAACTCATGAAATGGCAAACTTTGCAGAATTTCTTAATCACATTCCTTTTCCTATGAATAAAAGTTGATTAAAGTTCCTTTTTCCTGCTTTTAGCTTTTTACAACTTTATTGAGTAAAATACACTCATTTAAAGTGTTAAATTAAACAATTTTTAGTATATTTACAGTGTTGTGCAACTGTCACCATACTCTAATTTTAGAACATGTTCATCACCCCAAAAAGAAACCTCTGCCCATTAGCAGTTACTTCCCATTCTCCCCACCCCACCCCACCCCCAGACCGAGGCAACCACTTTCCATCTCAATATTTGCTTATTGTGGTCCATTCATATGAGTAGTATCAGCTGCGTGAGAAGTTTTTCTTTTAAAATCAATTGCCACGTTTAAAATATTTTGAGTGAGGGAATAATCAGCTAATCACTGGTATTAAATAAGCGATGTTTTAAACAGTTAACATACTGCTTGGTTGTATTCATCATAGAGTACTATGAAGAGTGGAGAAAGAAAAGTTAGCATGAACGAATTCAGTGATCTCAAGAGGTGGCCTAGTCAGCTGGGAGTCAGTAAGTAAAAGTTGAAGGAGTATTTTTGCCATTGGGTGTTAAGGGTTGGGAAGGACCTTAAAGGTCATCAGCTTTCTTCTTGCTTCACAAATAGATGGTAGGAACCAGATGAGAAAATCTGAAGAGCAGAAGTTTGAATCTCTAGGATGCGTGGCTCAAGAACCATAGTGCGGCCATGTAAGGCAAGAAATGGAGATTTGCAAGTTAGAATTGTTTAGGTTTTATGTATGTATATATTTAACATTTTTACTAGCAGAATAGGCAGAGAACTGGACATTTCCCCATCTTTGGAATGGAACGGAAGTGGGGACTGATGTATCTCATGTAGATGAGATCGTTACAGAATCCTCCAAAATGCTTTGACCTAAAGGAGGATGCCATGTGTATTATTTAGGTATCTTTTTCTACTGTTACCATCTTGTTTTTAAAAATCCAAATTTAATTAAAAAAAATTATACTGGGCTGGTTGGAGGCCTTCTTTTTCAAAGACCCAGGGTGCAACATCTAAACCAATGGTACTCAAACAGGAATAATTTTGCCCTCCAAGGGACATCTGGCAGTGTCTGAAGACATTTTTCGTTGTCACAACTGAAGGTGGGGTGCTATTGGCATCTAGCCAGGGATGTTGCTAAATATCCTGCTATGCACAGACATATCCTACCCCATGCTACCCTACACAAGAGAGTTATTTGGCCAAAATATCAGTAATGTTCAAAACTTACAGTTTGTGTGATTCTGGTAAGGGCCTGAGCTAATGTTCTTGACTCCCACCAGGTGGGAAGATACCCTCAGTGGTCATTGGTGGATTAGATTAAACTTTACGTCCTCTAACAACTCTCTCTTTGCAGGGGAGGCAGTTGAGGGAAAAGTGAAAGGAAATCTATGACATAATGCAGATATTCTTTAGTTTGTTAGTTTTCAAATCTGAAGTAAAAAATTTTTTTTCTGAAAATGTCATCCTTATTTTACTGCAAATTTGAACTATTATGTTTTGAAGTGTTCGTTATTGGTGCATAGGTTTTTTTAAAATACATTTATTGAAGTATAGTCAGTTTACAATGTTGTGTCTGTTTGGCATAGGTTTTTGAAATTGGACATAGATAAATAATAGTGTTTTCTTTATCTAGATTTTTTCTTGGTAGCTTCAACTGCACAGAAAGGAGAAAAGTAAGCTGTGTTTAATTAGTAACGTATGTTGGCAATCCAGAAAAATTCAGAGCTATACTGAATCTCATCTCTTTTTTTTCTTATAGGCCCCACTTTTAAATTTCCTTTAAATAAACTTAATTTGGTGATGAAAGAAGAAAAGATTGAAGAGTTGGGATCACTTTTGCTCTTTACGAGCCTTTGGCTTTAGATAAATTACTCAGTCTTTCTGAGCTTCAGTTTTCTCATCTATAAAATAGGAATAGTGATAATTCCTGTATTATAAAGTTATTGTGAGAATTAAGGTAATGTTGTATTAAGATGCTATATCAACTATAAAATAACTATGCAAGTTAGTTACTGTACCTGAAACCAATATGTTATATATCAATTATGGCTCAATTTATTAGAAAGAGTTACTTATTTCAGAAGAATCAAATAAGAAAGGGATATAGATGGTGCCAAAGGCAGGAATATAGATAGCAAGGCAGAAAACAGTGACTGCTGATAGCCTCTCTAGGGAGAAGAGAGAAATTCTAAAAATGTATTGGTAATAAACTAGTAAAAGAACTAGTTATTATCACCATAATCTGAAGGTCTCTTACATAGGGACAAACTGACTTCCTTCACTAGCACCTGAGGGTATCACTGTTACTATGCAGTATAAAACTGATTATTAAAATGGTGAAATTAAGTTATCAAGAAAAGGTTACCTTGTTTTCAAAATACGCTGTTTGAAAAGTCATAAAAATATATGATTAATTTCAGAATTAAAATGTTCAGAATTGCTTTATTTGTGCAAAAAGTTTTAGTCTTATCAAGAGTAAGCTATAGTTATCTGGATCATTCCATTTTTGGGAATAATTCCTTCTATCTTCATTTAGTATTCGTGCCTTCCTTTATATTTGAAGACTTTTTCTACCAGTGGTAATTTCTCTTCAAATATGAAGATTTAATGGAAGAAATAGAGGTTTTTAAACTTACTCACTATTCGTAGAATCTCATCTCCTACGTTTGTTTCTTTTTGTATATTTTCAACATTCTTTTATACAAAAAGAGATGTTTCGATTTGTCTAGTAGTCCACAGTTGTGCTGTAGCATTTAGAGTTGAATTAACTGAAATACATGAAATGAATGGGAAAAAAATGTAATCTCTTACAATTTTGTTAACTGGTCAACTTTCCTTCACAACCATACAGAAGTAAGATTGCAGATTAATAGAATTCCACTATGCAGTGAAATTTTTCTGGGCTAGCAGGAGGGTAGAATAGTTGGAGACAGTATTCAGAATAAGTCATGTCGTGGTATTGGTAGGTTTTCTTTTCTTTTTAATACGTTGAACTTAAAAAAATTAGATTGTAGAAGGTGGTGACAAGTTTTCATAGCAAAATGTGCTACTGATTTGGATAATTTTATATTCAAATAGCTTTTTGACTAAAAGTAAGTTCAGAGAATAGGTGTTTGTGTATGCATATTGTGGTAATGCATCATATTTTACGACATTTTTCTCCTGCAGAGTGAATGAATGCAGTAAAATTTTGAAATTGTTATAATTATGTCGAGAAAGTTTGTGCCTTGTTTTTTGTTTTGTTTTGTTTTGTTTTGTTTTGTTTTTCAATTTGGCTAAATAAGATCCTGAGCTACAGCAGTGGCAGTTAGATTGGAGAGCAAAGGATGGATTTGTGGTGAATTTGAGAGATAGAATTCATACTATGGGACAGTTCAAGTTGGTATAGAAATTGAAAAACGTAGAGAAGTCAGGGAGTTAAGTTGGTTCTTGTGTTTATAGATTGGGAAACTACATAGACAGTGTTGCTATTAACTGAGCTAGAAAAGGAATAAATTTGGGGCAGGTAGAGGAAGAGGGTAAAGATGGTAGATAATGAGTTTAAGTTTTGAATATATTAAATTTTAGATATCTCTGAGATTTGTAGGTGAAGATGTCCACTAGGCAGTTGTACATCTGGATGTGGGACACTGAAATGAGGTTAGATGTGGAGAAAGATATGGAATCTGTCCAGTTTTCACCATCTCCTCTATTTTTATCTGAGTTCAGACTACTGTCATCTCTCCCCTACATTATTACAAGTTTCCTGTCTGTTCTCTTCTAGTCTTAGTCTTCTCCAGACCATTCTCAGTGCAATAATCAGCAATCTTTCTTAAGGGCAAATTTGATCATATCATACCTCAGCTTAAATGATTTCTGTGACTTTATTTTATCCTCATGATGAAATCTACATTTCTTATTCCTTTAACGAATTTATAAATTCATTTAAGTTTTTTTCCCCAACTTATCTCTCTAGCCTAGAGACTCTCCATGACTCCCTGCTCTCCCTAAATACATAATTTTCTCACACACATTGAATTACTTGTGGTTTCTGGCAATAAACTCTCTTTTCTCTCTAAGCCTTTGCACTTACTCTTCCCTATTCCTGGAGGGCTTTCCTCAGCACACCCTTCCTTCCCTCCATTTGTCTGACTCCTTTCTACTTACCTTTAGTTCTTGGTAAGCCTTCATTGATTTATTATTATTATTATTTATTGAAAAATTTTAAACCCACAGAAAAGTCAAGAATAGTAGAGTGGACACTTACACATACACACACACACACACACACTCACTCACTCACTCTCACTCTCTCTCTCTTCCCCCAGCACACATACAAACATACACTTCCCTTTTGCCAAACCTGAAAATGTGACGTAAATATCATGAGGCTTTACTCCTGTATCTTAAGCATGCATCCCCCAGTTACAGGGACATTCTCTTACACAGCCACAGTGCCATTATTATACCTTAGAATATCAACAATTACTCAATAACATTATTCAGCATATAGTCCATACTTAAATTTTCCCATTTGTCCCAAAATTCTTTATAGTGTTTTTTCTCCCTCTAATGAAAGATTCGATCAAAATTCATGCGTTGCAATTGGCTGTATGTCTCTTCAGTCTTTCCCAGTCTGGACTAGTCCCACTGACTCCCTCTCTTCTTTGGTTTATCCTTTAAAAAGTAGATGTATTTGTCCTCGAGTATATTCCATATTCTGAATTATGTTTCTTTATGATTAGATTCTCGTTGAATATTTCTGGCAAGAATACCACACAGATAATATACATACCTACCACTTTATTGTATCAGGAGACACATAATGTCAGGCTGTCCCACTGTTGGTGATTCTAGCTTGATCACTTGGTAAAGGTGAGAACTGACAGAGCTCTTTACTATTTAATAAATAATTGATAATGTGGTAGGTACATCATGGCCAAATAAATATCCTGTTCTTAACAACCTTTTAAACCAGTGGTTTTAGCATCCATTAAATGATCTTTGCTTGAATCAGTTATTACATTGGAAGATTACAAATGATGATTTTTCTGATTCTTTCATTCCATCTACATTTATTACCTTCAATGACTTTTGAGAGCATTGAGGTCAGGTTAGATGAAGACTGAATATAAGCAATTGATTTTAGAAATCAGGTCATTCCTCAGCTTTTCCCAAGCCAAGTGAGTGGTGAGAATGGGAGACAGATTTCTAGGAGGTAGACCAAAGAGAGAATAGAGGTCTCCTAGTGAAGGGGAGGCAAAAGTAAGTAACTTGAATAGATGGAGTGGAGGGAAAGAATTTTAGTTTTAGTACTTGAAAATTTTTTTTGATGGACTGATGAGATTGAAGATGAGAGAATCAGGGAATAATTAATAGAACAAGGTCTCACATGAAATGGAGAAAGGTGAGATTCAGAACAGCAGGTTGGGGAATTAACTCTGGAAAAGAGTAGACACCATACTGTACCTCAGAAAGTTAGGAATTGTGTGTAGGTAAAGGTTAGGTACCTTTGCATAGGGATGGAAGAAGTCATATCTGAGGACTTTTTTAAGTTGGTGTGAAGTAGACAGTTACTTTTTGAGCATGAGATTGATGAAGGTAAGCTAGGGGACATGGTAGTAATGAAAGTTTGCCATAAATACTGTAGGGTTTGAGAAAGAGAAGTGTTTCAGGATAAATAAGTGAAAGGACTACTGAGTAGGGGGCCTCACTTGATTTTGGAGCTCATAAATGTATAATCTGCATGTTTTACATAAATTTTCTCTGACAGTGTTCTGCAGCCAGGAACAAAGCATGGATGAGAGAGGAGAGAATTGAACATGCAAGGGAAACTATTGAACTAGTTGACCATGGGATCCAAGCTAAGTAGAGAAGCTAGTAAGGCAAAATTGGGCTAAGAGACCAAATCAGTGGGGAGAGGTATAGAGGTAATGGTAACCAGTGATTAATTAAAATATTAATTTATTGTTGGCTTGGGGTTATTGTGCTAATGAACTTTATAGTTATTTACTTTATTCCTTAAACTAACATTTAATATTTTCATTCTTGAACCACTTACTGACTTACTGCAGATGAGTTTCTAGCTATTTTGCTTTATTTTCTTTAAAATTTCTTGAAAGCATCATCTTTATTGTTACTTAACATTTATACAGTACATACTTGTTTAGATTATTTAAAGACCCTCCCCTTTAAGGACCAAGATATAAAATATATTTTATTAATAAAAATAGACTTAGCACTAGATTATTTTTACCCTAAAAAACAAAAAGCAAGGCAGGGATAACCCGAATCAGTGGATAAATCCAAGTGTCTTTTTTGTTCTCTTTAGGAATATATTAATAAATAATTTTCTTCTAGCACCTGTTTTCAGGGTAGGGTAGATTATACAAGTTTTATTTTAATTTCTTTCTTTTTTTTTGGTGGGGATAGGTAATTGGGTTTATTTATTTATTTAAATAGAGGTACTGGGGATTAAACGCATGACCTCATGCAGGCTAAGCACTGAACTATCCCCTACCCGCCTAGATTTTATTTTAAATTTATTCTTTTTGTAGCCATATTAATAAATGCCTACTGGTTTACATATTTAAGACATTTGTATTCTCCAATAACTTTGAATGAGTGATTTTGGGATTTATTTGCTAAACTTTGGCCAAGACACCAGGAACAGAATACCAGTGTTCTATTCTGATTTACTTTGACAAAGATTTCACTAGTAGTACAGTAATATCAGTGGCCCAAAAGAGTGAAATAAAGCATCCAAGTTATATTTTGTTTTAACTGAATTTTTTACATGCTGGAGACAGATTTTATCACTGTAGAGTTTCATCATTCAGTTCCAGGCCTGTGACCCTTAGTTAATTTCAGGCTGCTATATTAAGTTGCTGATTAGTGCTAGGGAAAAAAGACATTGCTTTTATTTTGAATAACATCTAGATTTAAAAAATATATTTTTATTGTTTTTTGAGGATATTTATGATTTTTATTCCTGTTAAGGGTGTCACACATGAAATATCACTTACAGCCATTTAAAAATATGTACATTTAGTATTATAAATATTTATACTTTGTAGCCTCCTAGTTAAGGTTCTCTCTTATTGTTCCTTCTTGTCACTAAATCAACAGTAAATAAGGACCTTCAGGAAACACATGTATTCAGAGTTTCCTGCAAGGAACAGGTTTTCATAAATGTCAACTGGAAATGTAAGGAAAAAGCAAATTAGATTAGTGCAGCCGTGTTCTTATCTTCCGTGTTCCTTTAGCTTCGACTTGATTTCCCCCAATTTAGAAATACTGATAGAGGCAAGGAAAAAAAAAGAAAAACCACACTGTAATGTCCAACCAAAGGTCGATTTGATAGAAATTTGTAGAGATTATTTTTTAATCATAGTAATTTAAAATATCTCAATCTGTCAAATTCTAAGAAACATTTCCCGTAACACTTCTTGAATTTTAAGGGTCAATTTCTGATAAACGGTATAGTTAAATTTCTTTCATATAGCCAAGACACAAATAACAATATATTTCTACACTATTTAAGTATATGATTTATCACCTGACAGAATCCAATCTAATCATAATTTTTAAAAGTACTTAAAAATTAAAAAAATTATTTATCATATACTTATTGCTCACAATGATCTCAATAATGAAGCTAAAATTTAAACATAAAGATCTGGGTTTCAAGAAATACTAACAAATTAAGGCTGTCATAGAAATAAGTACTTGTCTATGCATCTTGATGGCACATAGTAGCATATTTATCCTACATTGCAGCTCAGGAATAATCTTTTTACTAAGAAAAATAGTAAATTATATTGATGAAAGTGTATATTATCTTTTTCCCTGAGGAATAATTTTCTGGCTGTCCCAGTTGTACAAAATTCTTTGAACCTAAAACTGCTTTTAAAAAACAGTCTTAAAAAATTATCACAATCAAATGTTATTGCTGTCATTTATTTTTAATACAAGATGGACTTAAATAATAATTATTTTTGTGAATAATTGTTGTTGGATCAGTAATTGACCTGATAAGGAGAAAAAGAAGACAGAAAAGTAAGCCACTGGGTGCCTGAAATGGATGGGAGGCAATAGTGAAAAACTTAGACGTTGTGTTTTGTTTTTTTCTGGAAAGGCAATGTGGTTTGGTGACAGAGATATGGAATTTAGAATCAGAAGATCTGAAAATGCAAATTGTACCTTCACAGTCAGCTAGTTAAGTTGTTTGAAACCAAATTACTCTTAAACTTGTTTCTTTATCCATATAATAGGAATCATTGATTCATTCAGAAATGTTTTCTTGGTAGGCTTCTTGCTAGAAGACCAAGAAAATAATGTGAATGAAAGCAAGCAGTTATGAACTGTATCGTGTTTAGTCATATATTAATAATGATGTAATTCTTCTTCTTTTCCTTCTATTGCTTCCCTCTCCTCTGCCATCCTTTCATGGATAACATATTTTCAGTAATCTTAGGACTTAGATTGTCAGAACTAGTGGTGGAAGGGAGGCAATCCAGGTTCATCCAAGTCCCAGCTGATCTTCCTGCCCACCCCAGATAAGGGCATTAGGCACAAGAATAAGATGGAAGGGACTTTTCTGGATCAGCTTGCTCATTTTCTTACTGTTGCCTGACAAAGTCCTGTTTTTGTCAAGGTGGCTCTGCCCTAAGATGCCTCATAGTCTCTGAGTGTGGTATTCTCTGTTTTTTTGTTTTTTTTTTCTTCCTCTCCACCCCATCCCACCCCATGCCGATGAGTATCTAACTCTTCTGTCATCTCCCACTCCTGTCTCTTAGAAAGAAACCTCTCATCCCAGGGCATCAGGTTGGACCACTGGCTGGTGCCCAAGCACTAGAATGCAAAAAAAAAAAAAAAAAAAAAAAAAAAAAAAAAAAAAGAAAAAAGAAGAAAAGAAAAGAAGGAAAGAAAGAAAGAAAAAAGATTGTGTCTTTATCTCACCCTACAGTTGATTTCTTGCTATTTGCATACGAATACACTCAGATCTTTGTGGTCTAAAAAAATTCTTGCTCAAGTCTTAGACTCTTTTCTTTCATCACCAAAAAGATGTTGATATTGTTGCCTTTATTATTTTATCACGTACTTAATTTATTGTGACATGGCTTCTGCCCTGAATACTGTCCTAAAGCTGTTCTCATCCAGTATCCTTCCTGAAGTTAATAACTTCCTTGACCTCTCTCTTTGCAGTATGTTGACACTACTGTTCATACTTTCCTCCTGGACACTTCTCCCTTGGCTTCTGTATGGATAGTTTTTCTGATTGCTTCCTTACTTTCCTCTTAAATGTGTTTGCCCCACCCATTGCTCTGAGCTCTCATTAGCCCTCCTTTTCTCCACTTTCTTCTTTTGTAGTATTACTTTCCTGTGACTAGAATTATTTACTCTATTATTCCTGTAATGTAATTGAACTAGGAATAATGATGCAAAATTCAGGGAGGCAGGATTCTGTTTACTACAAGAAAGAGTGTTTTTTCCTAAAGCAATTTTAGTTGTTTTATAGTAATGATCTATTTTTGAACTAGTCATTTCTCCATTATTGAAGGTTTTCAAGTCGAGGCAGAAAGATCCCTTGTAGAAAGGATTCATATATTGGGTAGACAGTTAGTCAGGTGATCTTTTAAAGTAGTGTCCATACTTACCTTGGCAGGGAAGATACCATGATCATGAAGGTGGTTTTCCCAGGGTGAAACTTATCCATTGTATTCTGGTTATGCTGACCCTTGCAATTTCCCATATTTGTGGAAAACTCCGCTGCATAACTTGTGGTAGTGGAGGGCTGCGTTTGAGCATTCCCCTGAAAAAAAAATTAAAAAATAAAGTCCCATCCAACTCAGAGATTGTAATTTTTATCTCATGCACTCCACTCCCATGGATTGAACTTTGATCTTTATTCAGATGCCTTCCAAAGACATTTCTAGCCTCTCTGCCTCATCATCCTTCTTTTCTCCCACAAACATAGTTTTTGTCCAAAATTGCTTCTGTTTTACGCCTTGTTTTCTAGTTTCATCATCATTTTATAGTATTATTTTTTCTTTCCTTTTACTTTCCTTTTGCTGGCATGGCTTTGAGGACCACTGTTCTAGGCTTCGGCTACTTTTCTGATAGGAAATTAATGTAATTATCCGCCCATATTGGTTTGCTGTCTCTTCTCCTTCCCTCCACTCAAACCAGGTGCACTCAAGCAAAGGACACCAATAAAGGAGGCTTGGGATCCTAAAGTTTAAATTTACTTTAAAATTTTGTATGGCACAGTCCAAATGTTAAGGCTTAAGATGTTTATAATAGTAATAATAATAAATAGTAGTGGTTGCAATTATTTATTGAATATCTACTGTGTGCCAGGTATTGTGTCATGAGCTTACAGTGGCTGTGTAAGTTATATTTCATTTAAATATAACAACACTCCTATGAGGGAGATACTGTTGCCTCTCATTTTACAAATGAGGAAACTGAGACTTAGGAACGTAAGAAAGTTGTCAGAGGTCACACAGCTAACTGACAAGAGATCTAACTCATTTTATGGCCAGTTTTCTTAACCAGTGTATTATATTGTTTAAGGGAAGGTAGAGATATAGAATCAAATTATAGAAAGTCAGGTAGTGTTATACAAACAAGGTAACATATTTTTGACAGGTTTTTAGATTGCTTTGAATATACATGAACTTAAATGGGACACTGTTAGTGGCTTGTGTGTGCTTACCTCTTTTTCCATGATAGTCATTCATTAGTTCATTCATTCATTGAACATTCATGCAGTTCACTGAGTGCTTAGTCTCTGTACTGGGTTTGGTATAGGAAGAAGAATGAAATAAATATAAATTTACAGTATAGTGGGAGAGACAGGAAATAAGCAGGTAAATAAGTAATCATTTATGATTTGAGAAAGTACTATAAAGATCACAAACCATAATGCTAGTAAGAAAATTACAGGATATATATGTTGGATGGGGCATAGGGTAAGGGGAGGATATGCTTAGATACTATATGGTCAGGAAAAGCCTGTTAATAACCACTCTCAACATTTTGTTGTTTATCGTTTCATACATTATATATAGCTATAAAACGTTTCTGTATCAAAATGAGATTGTACTATATATTTTGTTTGTAATCTCATAATTGGGTCTCTTGAAACAATAGCCATTGTGTGTTAATTTCCTCACCTTCTATCCCACTCCGTCCACTGCAGTCAGCTTGCACCCCTACTGTTGGACTTGATGTTGCTTTCCTATGTGATTGGTCACTTCCTAATTGCCAAATCTAAAGGAGGTTTTTTCCTTATTATTTTATTTGCACATTCTGAGCTGATTTTTTTCTCTTAATTTCCCCCCCACCTTCTTGGATGTTCCTTTCCATCTTTATCAGTAGTTTCTCTTTATATTTTTCTTTCATTTCTTTCTTCAGCGATGTTTGAGTCCTCTTAGGTTCTGTACTTGGCCCTCTTCACTAATTGTCTCCAGAGTGATATAATCATCACCAGTATCTTAAGTCTATAATGACTCACCACAGTCTTGTGCATTAAGTCCAAACTCCTTATAAGATTCCACCCAACTTAAGGACTATTCATTTTTTGTCTAAATAAAAAATTAATGAACCTTTACTAATATTTATTATGAGGATTGATACCAACATCTACAGTCAGTCCTTATGTTTATTTATCAGATAGTCACATTATATAGATCAGTGAGTAAACTCAACAGATTAACAGTGGTATCCTTTACTTAGTTCATCCTTGTGATGTAATAGAGCTTACACGAGTAGTTACTTCTGTTTATAGATTGTTATCTAGCTTTAACTAAACCAACTCTCACAGAATGTTTAATTAACCTAAAATGATTCCTGTAGAGAAATCATATCTTGGATGAATACTCATAATGGAACTGAAAGTAAACAACAAACCACAGAGTTGGATTCTCCTACTCTTAGTACAGGCTTTTCCACAGCCATACATAAAAGTACTCAAAGGAGTTGTCAAACTTAAGAATATGTTATGTGTTATTTTCTTTAACAAAAATAAAAAGCATTCCAAATTTGCTGATCTTTTTAGAGATGGCATATGACTGACAATAATATTTAACCAAAAATAATGAAACACACAGATACACAAACATATTCAGTCTGTTCCTGGAGGGTGGTTTTTTTTGGTTTGTTTTTATTTTTAAATAATGAATGAGAAAATATAGTAGTTGATTTTCTAGAAACACTCATGCTATAGTAAATCTATTTTGAAAATGGATGTTTGAAAATATTCCATCATTATGTTATTTGGTTAAACGATAAACTTGTTAAAAACCCAGACTGGAGTTTTCTAACTTGTTTTAAGAACCTCAAAATAGAGAGTTTAGAAAGTGTGATCAGTGATTTCTTCCACTTGGTTCTACACACATTTGTGAAGTATCCTTTTTTAATTTTTTCTTTAACAGGCATTGAAAGCCAGATTAAAAAAAATAATAAATTAAACTCAGAGCCAAACCTTTGAATCACCATTTCATAAAGTTTAAATCAAGATTTTTAATAATAATGAGGCATAGTGAGTCACATGGCTATCAGTTAAAGATAGAGTAAAAAGGTGTTTTGCCATTAATTAGTAAACTACATTATTTTAAAGTCTTTCCTTTTTATCTTTTAAAAATTTGCATTTAGCATGTTTTTATATTAAATACATTAATACAGTGGTACCCTACGTAATTGGTAAATGATGATTGCTTAAAAATTTTTAACTGATGGGATTCAGGATCAAAAAAGTTTATAGACTGCTGATACAGACAATAAGCATCCCAAGTTCAAAAGAAAGCCAGTTTTCTGTGGGTTATCATCATTAGAAAAGATTCATAGTGGAGGTAGGTGTAAGGCTGAAGGTGAGTATTTGCAGTTTAATAATAGCGTTGTTGCTGATTAGTAAAGTGTGGTGGTTAATTTTGTGTCAGTTTTATTGGGCTAAGGGATCCCCATGTAGTTGGTAAAACATTAATTCTAGGTGTGTCTTTGTAGGTGTTTCTGGAAGAAATTAGCATTTGATTCAGTAGACTGAGTAAAGTAAGATCTGCCCTTGCCAATGAGGGCAGGCATCATCCTTATCTAATCCTTTGAAGGCTGGAATAAAATAAAAAGGTAAAGGTAGGATGAATTTGTTTTCTCTTCTTGAGCTGGGACATCCATCTTCTCTGGCCCTCGTGAATCAGAGCTCTTGGTTCTAGGCCTTTGTACTACAGGACTTAATACCAGTGGCCCCCTGGCTTTCTAGGTCTTTGGCCTTGGACTGAATTTTACCATCTGCTTTCCTGGTTCTCCAGCTTGCGTAAGACAGATTATGGGACTTCTTGGCCTCCATAACTGGGTGGTGAGCCATTTCCTTGAATAACTCTTTTATAAGTATCCTGTTGGGTCTGTTTCTCTGGATAACCCTGCTAATACACAGATAGTAATTTGTTTTCATAGAAGAACATTTGGAAAATTTAAAAAAGCACAAACAAAAGTACAAATTTCTTGGAATTCTGTCACTTGGAGGTAACCATTTTTAATATTGTGGTATATGTTTGCAATTTTTTTTTGCAAATGTGTATTCTTACTTCAAAGTAGAAAATTGGGGTCGTACTCTACATATTGTTCTGAAAACTGTTTCCACTTAACAATATATGTTACACATTTTTATGTCTTTAAGTATTCTGTAATCCTATTTCAAAAAATTTTAATTGTAAAAATATGTATTATATAACATTTATCATCTTAACCATCTTTAAGTGTACAGTTCAGTAGTGTTAAGTATATTCACATTGTTGTGCAGCCAATCTTCAAAACTTTTTTCATCTTGCAAAATTGAAACACTATAACCCATCAGACAGTTCTCTATTTCCCCTCCCCTGGCCCCTGACAACCACATTGTGCTTTCTGTGTCTATGATTTTGACTGTTTAGATACTTCATGTAAGTGGAATCATACAGTATTTGTCTTTTTGTGATTGGCTTAATTTCACTTAGTATAATGTCTTCAAGGTTCATCCATGCTGTAACATAGTCGGAATTTCCTTCCTTGTTAAGGCTGAATAATAATAATATTCCATTGTGTATATGTACCACATTTGTTTATTCATCTTTCAATGGCCACTTTCCTTGCTTCCACCTCTTGGCTATTTTGAATAATGTTACTGTTACATGGGTGTACAAATATCTCCCCAAGACCCTTTTATCAGTTCTTTTGGGTATATACCCAGAAGTAGAATTGCTCCATCATATGATAATTCTATTTTTACTTTTTTGGAGAATTGCCATGCTGTTTTCTGTTAATGGCTGCACCATTTTACTTCCCACCAAGAGTGCATAAGGCTTCCTGTACCTCCACATCCTTGCCAACATTTATTTGTTGTTGTTGTTGTTGTTGTTGTTGTTATTATTGTTTTAGGTAGTAATCATCCTAATGGATGTGGAGTCTGCAGTTCTATTTTTAATGTTTTGGAGTGTGTATGTATTTGTTTTCTTAAGATACATAATCTAAAAGTGAAATTTGAAATGACCTTTGGAAGGACAAGAGGCATTAGATAGGTACAAAGATGGTATGAATACTCCAGGAAGGGCACAACCATAACAAAGACTAGGAGACCTTAATAGCATGATGGATTAGAGGAACAGTTAGACCACGATGTCTGGAATAAAGATTATCCATGGGTAATTGGAAATAGGGTTAGAAAGGAAGGTAAACATCAGTTGTGGAAATCCTTGAGTACCAGCTTGTGAAGCTTGACATTTGTTTGGAAGTTGATGAATAATATTAAAGGTTTTTGAGCTGAAATATGACAAAATGAAAACTTTCTAGAAGATTAATCCTAAAGCAATGTGTAGAATGATTTAGATTGGAAGCAGAGAGACCAGTTAGAGGCCCACAGTATGATCAGAGGACGATAGACGGCAGGCAAGTTTAGATTTTATTAAGTAGGGTATATTATAAAGTAGAGTATCACTTTTGAAAAATAGGAGAACAGAAGTAAAGTGGTTTGTTAGTTTATCTGTGTTTTAACCACTCTGGTAAAATGTTTTGTATACATTGAAATGGTAGAGGGGAAAAAGACTTTTGCTATTACCTTACCTGTAATAGACAATTTCATGAATAGTTCAGAGTTGACTGTAAATGATTTTGTAATATCAATGCTTCCTTTAAGCAGTTAATATTACAGTGTAGAAGCAAGGGGATAAATTTTTGCACAGTATCTGGGTAATGCCTCGGTAAATGTTTGTCTCAGCTGCCTTCTCATTCAGCCTTTAAGGAATTCCAGTTTCTATATGTGATATTACTCTTCTGCAACTTTGAAACTTGATTGAAATTTATTGATTTTTTTCTTGCATATTTGAAGTTGTACAATAACGCCATCTTCAGGTAGATTAACAGTTACAAATTGCATGTTTTCCCTTTTCTCTGATACTTATATTTTGCATTATTTGTCTGTTTAACATTGACAACTATGTAAAGTTTCTATCCCCCAACTTTTTATTGTGAAAAATAAAAAACATACAGAAAAGTAAAAGAACATGTTACACTCATATGTATTTCACTGAGATAAACCATTTTTAACATCTTGCGTTATTTGTTTTATCTGTGTGTATTTTTTTGCTGAATCATTTGAAAGTAAGTGCATACTTCACTTCTAAATACTTCAGTGTTCATGTCCTGAGTATAAGGACATTTTCCCATACTCTCAATACCATTAATATACCTAAGAAAATTAATAATAATTCTAGAATATCATATAACATCCAATTCATATTCAAAAATTTTCAGTTGTCCCAAGAATGTATTGGAGCCATTTTTTTTTTCTTCTTTAACCAGGATCCAGTGAAGGCTCACATATTGCCTTTAGTTGCTGTCTCTTTATTTTAATGTAGAATAGTTCCCCACCTTTTAAAAATGACATTGATCCAAGTGTCCAGACCAATTTTGTTGTAGAATGTCTCATATTTTCAATTTGTTTGTTTCCCTGTGTTGTGGTTTAAATCTCACTATCCTGTTTCCCTCTTTTTTCTTATACTGGAAGATAGGTCTACATCAGAGGTACTTGACCTTCGGTTTACATAGTCTGTAGGGTCTGTGGATAGAACTGAGGGAGTCCGTGAACTTTAAATGGGGAAAAATTATATCTTTGTTTTCATTCACTGGTTCTCAACTGGGATGATTTTGTCTTGTCTCCTCTTTTCTCCCACCTAGCAATGTTTGGCTTTGTCTGAAGACATTTTTGGTTGTCACAATTGGCTGGGAGGCTGTTATTGGCATCAGCTGGATAGAGGCTAGGAATGCATCTAAAGATCCTACAGTGTACCGAGGGGAGCCCCCAAGAACAAAGAATTGTGTAGCTCAAAATGTCAGTGTCAATGGTGCTTGACATTAAACCCTGCTTTAACTGAATTTTAGTTAATTATGAGTGTAGAAAACCCTTCATAGGGTTGTTAGCACTACCTGTAACTTTGTCACCAAGAGAAATTTCAGATGTCTTCATATTACATTAAATTGTTGCAGGTATCTTGAAATATTTATGTTCATTTATTGCTTAGAAATTTAGATTTGTATTAATCAAGAAGCAAAAATTTTACTATATTACAATTTTAAAAGATAATTTGATAGCTGTAGTTCAGTATAACTGTTCATTGTAATCTTATGTATTTTATGGATTATAAACGTTATTTTGGAAATGGGTCTGTAGACCTTACCAGACTGCCAAAGAATCCACAGGACAAAAAGGTTTAACCCTTGGTCTAGAGGCTTGATTAGATTGGGTTAAACATTTCTGGTGAGAATGCTTCATAGGTAATGATGTTTATTTCATATTTGTCATTTCATGAATCACATAATATCAAGTTGTCTTACTATTATGAATCATGTCAAGTTTGATGACTTTAAGTTAATTAAAGTAGTGACAACTAGATCTTTCCATTCTAAAGATACATTTTCCCCTTTACATTGCAAAATAATCTGTGAGGTAATATTTTGGCAGTGGTGAATTTTCTGTTTCTGAGCAACCTCTTACCTAATTACTTCAGCATACATTGATGATTTTGCCTAAATTGATTTTTACATCAGAGGTTACAAAATAGTGATTTTAGATTTCAGTAATTTCTTCATATTTATGGCATTCTTCTGTAAAGAAGAGATTTCCTTTTCCCACCCCACTCCACTCCCTTTTCCTCATCCCTCTCATTCCTCAAATATTATATAGTTTCATTATTTTAAATTTATTCAATATGTTACACTCAATTAGAGTTTTGTTTTGTTTTTGAGTGCTCAACTTGTCCTAAATGTAGCCAGTGGAAGCCCCTTTAACTTGGTGCTTGGTCCTTTTCACAGATCCTACTGGTCTTAGCGCATTTCCTTGCTTTCTGACGCTACAAGAGTTCTCAGGATCCACTTGTTCTTTCTGTGCTCCAGGTTTGGAGTCATGTATTTCTTCAAAAAAACCATGGTTTCTTTTTGGGGAATAGTATTTAAAACCAGGATCTGAGGACTTGATGTGCTCATTGCTTGTGGAGTGACACTGCTTTTAGGCCCTTTTAATAGAAGCTTTTAAATAAACTTTTAACATACGAAAGTATTTTGAGCTATAAGAAAGAAAGTCAAATGTTTCTGATTTACTTATCCTTGCAGATTCTTTTGGAATGAATGAGTTTGTTTGTTCCTTTATTAGTTAGTCTAGACCCCTGCTTTTATCTACTCACTCAAGAATTTTTGGTAGCTATCTAACTAATCTATTTTACCTATCACCCATTTCATTCATCTTTATGTAATAAATAATATTTATTATTTACTATCTGTGTGCCAGGAACTGTGTTAGGCATGTAGAAGACACAGGAAAATGGAAACATCAAGAAGTTCACAGTCTAATAAGGAAGACCTATATGAAAACCAAAATTTCAGTATGATCTGTGCAAAAATAGAAATATATAAACAGTAAGTGTAAGAAACCAAAGAAGGCTGAGTAGATAATGTCGGAGTATGGTATTGATATAATTATGAGAAGATTACCATGTGAAGAAAGGTAGAACTATTTGTAAGTTCTCATTGTTGGTTACCATTGGTTTAATGCCCAATTTGTATCTAGATGTGTAGGTATAAGTGGAAGTATTAGAAATCAGGGGTTACCTGCATTTAGTGCTGAGAGCTGTCCTTTCTCCTGTATCCTGTGTTTTTTGTTTTTATTTTTGCTGATTTTTTTTTTTTCTGGGTAGGTAAACTATTCTTTACTTACACGAATCATCATTTCTGTTCTTTAGCCGTTCAATGAAAGATTATTCCTTTGCTGGTATTAATTTGGTTTAGAGGCCATTTGGATTTGCTATATTTGTTTATACATCCAGGCTTTCTGAATAAGTGCATCATGTTTTATTGCCAATGACTGCACTTGCCGAGTGTTTGCATCATACTTGGTATGTGGTTATTAATCCAAAGTTTGATTCTTACTGTGGGGAGATTATCTTAATAAATACAGAATCATGAGGGAATTGGAAAGTCAGATCTTTAGAAATTGGGGCTCACCTGTGTAGGCAGTACCCTAATTTTACATAGTTCCTTTAAAGCTAGAGATTATCCGTCTTTTCATAAGAATTAGAAGGGTGTAGGAAAAACAGAAAACTTGTACATGTTTCCCAATTCAGACTCTTTAAGGAGTGAATAAGGTATTTTCTTTCGGTGTGTAGATACAGGAATAACTTACAGGAGTCTAGAAATGTTTTTCCACAAGTCCTCATCTTCCTAAGTATTTCTAGCTTCCTAGAATGGGAATTAGGTTTTCTTTTTGCTGTAAAAAACAACATAGTGGTAAGCAGAATATATTGAAGTGGTAGTGTGGTATTTTTGAAACCACTATTTATCTGACATCAAGAAATAGATGTTCAACATAAATTCATTTTCCATGTGTTTGTAGCCTACCTCTTTAAGTGTCAAAGTTTGTGTATTTTAGCCATTTTCTTTGAGGAAATTAACAAAAAAAGACAAACAGACTTCATGTTACATTTAGAATTGTCTTTACCAAACACCGTACAGGGATTCCCTGTTATCAGTGTTTTCTATCCTTTAGATATTTCTTTTCTCTTAAATACGCAAATGCTTTTATACAGAAACAACCGTACACTTCATGTGTATGGATATGATTGCAGCAGGCCAGTGAATGCCTTTCAAACCAAGGCCTGGATTAATTTTCCCAGATATTTTCATCATAGTACTCTTTCACCTCCAAGCTTCTAAAGGCTCCTAGAGTCTGACCATACTGTGTTTGCCTGTGGGTGTGTGTAAATATGATTAATTTGTCATTGCTTTTGTCAGCATTTTGTTAGCAAACATTTCAGTCTAGCCAGGTCAGTTTCCACACAGTCTTATGATTATTCCATGTCCCTTATCCCTTGTTCATGCTGTTGTTTCCTTTCTGTTCAGGGACTTTGAGGAAGTTATGTATCTTTGTGCATTTTCTTGACAGCTTGTTTCTTACGGTCTCAGTGATAGTATAATTGGATTGTTTCCTTTGCATTAGAAGGACTGAGACAGGTATGCAAGGAAGTCTAGAAAATGTAATTTTTAGCTTTCCACCAAACTAGAGAGGAATTAGAGAGGATGACTTTTGTCACCAGTCCTAGCCTTTTAACTCTGCTTTTTATTTCTCACCCTTATTTTTCTATTCACCAGATTTCCTAAATTGGCTTTAAAAAAAAAAAACTTGTAAAGCCACATCTATTTTTGTAAACCACCTAGTCCTTCTGGGCCTTGCTATACTTACCTCTGTGGGGAAACTTAGAGTAGGTGATCTCTTAAGTTTCCCACAGCTATAAGCTTCTGTTTATGTTCATTTTTTTATTCTTTCATTAAAAAATATTTATTGAATGCCTGCTCTTTGGTAGATATGATCAGCCATATAAGATTTTCTACCCTCCAATAATAAAACAATTCATGTTCTCAGTATCGAGGTTATGTACTGCTTCATTTATAAAGTCTTACCCTACATTGTAGCCTATATTATGTCGTCTTGCTTCACAAATTGCTTCAGCACTTATTAAAAAAAAAGACATAGATTACCTTGTGTTTTGATTATTTTGATTACTTAATGTAATTGCAGGTACCTCGAAGAATGATACTCTTTTTATAATCATTTAATATAGTGCTAGTCACACAGTAATTATAATCATAATAATAACTAACATTTATGAACACTAACTTTGAGGCAGGCATTGTTTAAAATGTTTTCCATATATCCATTCCTTTAATGATTATAAAATGCTTGTGAGATGAGATCTCTTTTCACCTCCATTTTTACAGATGAAGAAAGCACACAGAGGTTAAATAAATTTCCTCAGGATTATATTGCTGGTAAATGAAGCCAGGATATGAGCACAGACAGTCAGATTTAAAAAACCCATGTACTTATACATTTTGCTATAATGTGTAATTATTATATACTTGTTGAATGAATGGAAATGTTTTTGTTTTTAATATGTATTGGTTACACTTTTGGTATATTTTCACTTTGGATAAAGGACTAAATAAGGATATTTCACTCTGAATACTTTTTTAAAATGTATTATTTTATATTTAATTTTACTTTAATTTGGGGAGGAATTTGGTTTATTTATTCACTTATTTTTTAATGAAGGTACTGAGGTTTGAACCCAGGACCTTGTGCAAGCTAAGCATGCACTGTACCACTGAGCTGTACCCTCCCCTCAGAGGAGAATACTTTTTAAATAAGGACAAATAACTTACCAAACTGAATATAGTGAATGACTCTCACAATTAATAATGAATATTCAAATTGTGTAGTTACACTTTGAGGGATTTTGGATAATATATTTTTCAAAGAAAATTTGTGATATGCGTAATACTTACAGATGAATGTTGCTTTGTATTAAGTGTCTTGATTATTGTTTGTTGCTCATTTTCAGTTGAGTGGTGATTTTATGCAATGGCTTCAAGCCACAGTTCTTCACCAGTGCCTCAAGGAAGCAGCAGTGATGTTTTCTTTAAAAAAGAGGTAGATCCAACAAAACACATTCGACCTGTGCAGTCACTGCCAGATGTGTGTCCCAAGGAACCCACAGGTAATGCCTTTTTTGGGGGAAGGGGGATTTTTACTGAGGATTTGTTTTATCTTTAAATGAAGATTTCGTATACTTATCTCAAAAGAGTACATTTTATGATGTGGAAACTAAACACATATAATTTGGAAGTAAGTTGATTGAGAAATTGGAATATAGTTCTTTTCATGCATTTCCATGAAAAAAGTCACTTATGTAAACTGAAAAAATAATTTAAAAAATGAGAGTACAAGTTGAAAGTTCTTTACTTAAACATAGAACAGTCAGTCCTCATTGTTTGCAGATTCCATGTTTGCAAATTTGCCTACTCCCGAAAACTTGCTTGTAACCCCCAAATCGATACTTGTGACACTTTTGTGGTCATTTGCAGACATGCAGAAAGTGAAAAATTTGAATCTACTGATCCACTTGAGGTTGAACAAAGCAATATTGTGCCTTCTTGTTTCAGCTTTCATGCTGTAAACACATGTCCCTTTTGTGGTCTATTTAGTGCCACATTTTTTTGGTGTTGTGCTTTTTGTTAGTGATTTTGCTGTTTGAAATGGTTCCCAAATGTAGTGTTGAAGTGCTTTCTAGTGTTTCTTAGCACTAGAAGGCTGTATTATGTCTTATGAGGAAAATACATGTTATATAAGCTTCATTCAGGTATGAATTATAGTGGTGTTAGCCATGAGTTCAGTGTTACTGAATGAACTATATATTAAATAAGGTGTCTTTAAGCAGAAATACATACAAAACAAGATTCTGTATTGATTGGTTGATGAAAGTATTATGACCGGATTTTCAGAAACCTAACTTTTGGTATCTTCCCTAGGAATAAAGGTTCAGTATTTGCTTATTAAGTGTTCCAGTGACTTTGTAGGACAAAACTGTAAATAACGAGAACCAACTGTGTATTTTTCTTTCCTTTGTGGTTAGTGTCACAGCAGCTTTTAGGTTATCTAACTTTAAGCTGAATAAAAGCATATTGGAACCAGGAGTGTCTGCCATAATATAATAGAAAAAAGGCCTACCTGTGAAAAAAAACTGGAGTGTTAAAGGATAGAAGATATACAATAGAAGGTAGAAGAGTTTTGATGTTGAAAAAAGATAGAGAAATTGTACATTAAGGAATTAATGACTTTATCATCCACCCCATCTTGCAACTACAAACCCTCAATTTGCATATCCTTTATCTTGTACATATTTTTTCTCCCCTTGGCAATTGATGCTGGAAGCTGAAGTTTATTTAATCAAATTGACTTTTTAAAAGCATTTGCTATAGAAGAGGGAGTTTAGTTTCTTTGTATAATCTAAGCATTTTTATTTTTCTATGATATACTTTCAGACATAAAACTTACTTTACAGAGTTCTCTTGTTTACTTTTTGCAGGTGATTCAAATAGTTTATGTGTTGCCCCATCTCTAGTTACAGATCAACATAGATGGACTATATATCATTCCAAAGTAAATCTCCCAGCAGCATTAAATGATCCTAGATTAGCAAAAAGAGAATCTGACTTCTTCACAAAAACATGGGGATTGGACTTTGTGGACACTGAAGTCATACCTTCATTCTACCTCCCACAGATCAGCAAGGAACATTTTACAATATATCAACAGGAAATCTCTCAGGTAATATCCAGTCTTGCAATTGGTTATAGTCAGGTCAAAAGAAGTATTTTTAGTTTGATTTATTATAGATTTTTGACCAATAATCTTTGATGAGCCTATGGTATTCTTTTCTGTTCTACACATTCTGTTGTCTTGGGTTGTATTTAATTCTTTGCTTAAATATATACTTCTCTTACAGTAGTGAATTTTCAGAGTGACCCATTCCTAATAGTGCTAAGATTCAACCTGAAACTCATCCTACCTACCAAGGAGAAAAAGGTTCTTTTAGGCCTGTAAAGCCCGGATAATTTGTGGGGTTTAAGAAATGAGTAGTGGGATTGTTTCTATGTCTCTCAGTCACCACAGACAATTCAACAGAGCATCCTAGCTCTAGCAGATTTAATACGTTGTTTTAAGCTTGGTTCTCAGAGCAAGAACTGAGTGCAGTGCTGAGTTTGAGATGGCTTGTTACTCATTTTTAGTAAGTGACTATTATCAATATAATTCTAGTTACCATTTCAATCTTTAAAAAATCATCATTAAACTGGTACAGGGGATTTAAAAACTTAAAAAAATTGAGATATAATTTATATATATATATATATATATATATATATATATAAAAAAATATTAGCCTAGGTGTACAATATAATGATTTGATATTTGTGTATATTGTAAAATAATCACCACAATAAATCTGATCAACATCCATCATTGTATGTAGTTACAAAAAATTCTTTTTTCTTGCAACAAGGACTTTAAGATCTGTTCTTAAAGTTCTTAAGATCTGTTCTCTTAGCAACCTTCAAATATTCAGTGCAGTATTACTAACTATAGTCATCATGCTTTATGTTACATCCCTGTGACTGAATTATTTTATAACTGAAAGTTTGTATAAGGGATATTTATTTATATTCTTATAATTTCTTTTTATACTTTTTAAATTAGCAAGCCTAATTTGCATTTAGCTCATTTTATTTCATTTGATTAGTTTGTTCTTTTTATTATTTGGAAATAGGCTGAATATGGCTATATTATTTTCATTAATACTATATAGTATCTGGTTCATTTTTAGTACCACCCAATATTTTTGTTCAGAAACTGTAAATGTTTCCTTTTGTATGTGTATATTGCCATATATTGTCTGGAGTTTTTGTGTTCTGTTTTAAATGTTCATATCTAACTGTCTGGATGTTGTTAAATATATGAGCTTTAATATTCCTTCTTTTTGATGGTTTCTAATCTCATACCTTTTAACCTAAAATTTGGCTTTCTGTTTGTTCATTTATTGATCAAATATTTATTGAGTGTCTTCCATGTGCCAGGCACTGTTCTAAACACTCGGGATATAGCAGAGACCAAAACAAGCACCAATTCCCTTCATTACAAAACTTACATTTCTAGGAGGCGATACAAGCAATACCTTAAAGCAAACACTAAAATAATAAAACGAAGAATTACAGCTAAGAAGTCAGTGAAGGAGATGACATGAAATTGAAAAATTCTCAATCCAAACAGACAGAAGAGTAAAAAGGAAACAAAAAATACATGAGACAAAAAGAAAATAAACATCATGATGATAGACTTAAACCTAACCCTGTCAATAATCATATTAAATGTAAATGTTTAAGCACTCCATTAAAAGGCAGAGATATGCAACTGGATGGAACAGCAAGACCCAACTATATGCTGCCTATAAGAAATGCATTTTAAATACAAAGACATAAAACATTTGAAAGTAGAAGGATGGAAAAGGCTTAGCACCAGTCAAAAAATAGCTGGAGTGACTATATTAATATCAGCCAAAATAAATCTCAGAGCAAAGACTATTACTAGGGATGAATGTTGTTTTATGATAAAGGTGTCAATTAATCAAGAGGATATGATCCTTCTAAATATTTACACCCCTAAATACAGGGTTTCAAAATACATGAAGCAAAAACTGGAAACTTTATGAGTGAAATAGGCAAATTCACAATTAACGGTTGGAGATTTCAGTACTCTCAATAAGTGATACAACAAGCAAACAAAATCAGCAAGTATATAGTAAGCTTGAAAACACAGTAAGCCATCCTGACTTAACTTGAAAGAACATCTTGAGAGAACATTTCACATGACACAGAAGAATGCATTTTCTTTTCAAGTTCTCATGGAACATTTATCAAGACAGACCATAATCTGAGCTGTAAAACAAATGTTAATACATTGAGAAGCCTTCAGGTCATACAAAGTGTATTCTTTGACCACAATAGAATTAAATTAGAAATTAATAACAGAAATTCACAAATATTTGGAAATCAAAACTTACACTTCTAAGTAAAACATGGGTCAATGAGTAAAAGGAAATTAGAAAGTAGTTTGAAATGAATAGAAATGAAAACACACATACCAGAATTTGTTAGATGCCACTCAGGCAGTACTTTGGGAGAAATTTGTAGAAGTAAATGCATATATTCAAAAAGAATGATCTCAAATCAGTGACCTCAGCTTCTACCTTAACAAGCTAAAAAAAAAAAAAAAAAAAGGAGCAAATTTAAACCAAAATAAGCAGGAGAAAGAAAGCAACATCAAAGTCAAAATCAATGAAGTAGAAATCAGAGAAACAATAGAGAAAATCAGAGAAACCTAAAGCTGGTTCTTTGAGAAGATAATAAAATTGACAAACCTCTAGCAATACTGATCAGGAAAAAAAGAAGATATGAATTATGAATTATAAGAATGAGAGTAGTGATATTACTGCAGATTCTATAGAGATTAAAAGGCCACTAGTGGAATATTATAAATAACTTTATGCTAATAAATTTAACAACTTAGATAAATTGACAAACTCCTTGAATGACATGTATTACCAAAGCACTTTCAAGAAGAACTGGATAACACAAATAGCTTTATATTTATTTTAAAAATTAATGTGCAGTTAAATAGCTTTCCACAAAGAAAACTCAAGTCCACGTAGCTTCACTGTTGAGTCCTACTAAATACTTAAGGAAAAAATAATACCGAGCCTACCCATATTCTTTCATATTTTGATGAGAATGTGGAGGACAAGGCCAGTAGTGAGATGAGGCAAATGAGGTGCCTAAAGTGTAAAATGTGAAGGGGCTCCAGAATCTGAGAGTAGGTACCTCCTTAAATATTGCACTCTGGGCTCCTTGGTTGCCTCACCCTGCCAGCCCTGGTGGAGTAATTAGAATCCTCCTATACTGTTGGTGGGAATTTAAAGTGTACAGAGCTTTTGGAAAACAGTTTGGCAGTTTCTTGAAAAGCTGAAGATACTTCTGGTCCAGGGTGTAAGAAGCTTGGAAGTTTTTATTCCTGCCTTCACAACAGGAAAAAATCAGAACAAACTGGAAGTCAGCAACTGGTCACGGATTCACTAAAAGACAGATCTGAGGACTAGAGAATGCTTCCTTGCCGCCCATATTTTACCAGCACATCAGTAGGGCACGCATATAATAATAGGGGAATACAACTGAAAGAACTGCGAGTCTCAGACTTTATTTATGAAGAAGTCTCTGAAGACAGCAAATAATGGCCAAAAACTTCCAAATTTAGTGAAAGACCTATAGATTGAATCAGTTAAACGAACCCAAACAGATAAACCCAAAGAAATCCAAGGCTCTCAGATTTTAAAACTAAATTCTATCTACCTGACTTCTAACTATTAATTTCCAGAGGAAATTAAGTATGTCCTATGTAATGGCTAAAGAATTAGAATATAGAAAACATATTTGAGTAACCTTAAAAATCTATAAGCAAAAAAGGAATAGATAAAGGGAAGAAAGACATAAATTCTATAGTCATGGTAAATCACAAAATGTGATTGGCCAGTAAATACATATGAGAAGAGAGAACTCAATTCACTTGTAATTGAGGAATATACACACTGCATCATTCCAGAAATTGGGTTATAGGTATACTACATTCTACTGGTTGATCAGAACATATTAATATAAATTGGAAAGCAGTTTGGCATTATCTGATAAAGTTGAGTGTATTTATTGCCTGTGACTGAGCAGTTAACTCTACTTCTATGTATAGAATGGCAGTAAGGAAAAAAATACAGATAATTTTTAGAAACTGAACCTCCTTCATTAACTTTTGTGATTTACTAATGGTGCAGGTCTGCTCAGTGAAAATCAGATACACACACTATCCCTGATGACATAACTCTACAGATTACATGAAGGAATTGATGTAAATGCTTTATTAAGGCACTTTGTTATACTACAGTTTTGTATAGCACATGGAACTATGTATTGTTAATGAGACACAACACACTGATTGTATGTAATTTCTTCAAATACATATTTTATTGTAATGTGATATTAATACTGTTTACTGTATACATTAGAAAAGACATATTGTAAAGCTGCAGTAACATACAGCATGATTATGACAGAATAGTCATATAGATCAAAGGAACAAAGTAGAGGGCTCAGAAATAGACCCAAACAAATATACTGAACTGATTTTTGACAAAGATAAATACTTGTAAAACACAAACGGTAAAGGACTGGTATCCCAATTATGCAGAGGACTCTTAAAATGCAACAATAAAATACGGTGCAATTAAAAAACAGGCAAAAGACTTGAATAGACATTTCTCTGAAGAAGGTATATAAATTACCAATAACCACATGAAAAGATGATCAACATTACTAATGGCTTTATTTTTTGTTTTTTAATTAAAAATTTTTGAAATATGGTTAATGTACAATATTATGTTAGTTTCAGGTGTATTACATAAATGATTTGACATTTGCATACATTATGAAATGATCATAAGTCACATAACTGTCTCCCAGTCTCTGACTTGTCTTCATTCTCTTAACGGTGTCTTCCGCAAGTGGAAGTTTTTAATTTTAACAAAGTCCAACTTATCAGTTTTTTTCTTTCATGGATTGTGCTTTTGATGTCATTTCTAAAAAGCCATCACCAAACTCAAGGTCATAGATTTTCGCCTATGCTAACTTCCAGAAGTTTTATAATTTTTTACTTTACATTTAGGTCTATGATCCATTTTGCGTGAATTTCTGTGAAAGGTGTAGGTAGTCTGTGTTTAGATTGCTTTTTTTATTTTTATTTTTTTGCATGTGAATGTCATGTTGTTCCAGCATCATTTATTCAAAAGATGCTCCTTGCTCTATTGAATTGCCTTTGTGTCTTTTAGAATGGCAAAAATCCAAAACACTGTCGACATGAAATGCTGGCAAGGACGTGGACTAATAGGAACTCTTACTGTGTGTAGGAATGCAAAATAGTACAGCCACTTTGGAAGACAGTCCTGTAGTTTCTGACAGAACTACTATCAGAACTCTGAACACTGTTAGCCCAGGATTTTTTCCTAGCCACACTCCATTTTCCCATATGTCATATGTATGGTATCTGAAAAGATAACAGTGTTGTTAGTGGTCATCTAATGTGAAATCAGAGTGGGGTTTCTTTCTTTCTTTTTTTTTCTTTTGACTCACAGAGGAAGTATCAATTAATACTTTATATCTTTGGTATATAGGTTTCACAATTTCCTTTTTTGTTTAAAAAAATTATTTTCTTAATTGATTTCTGTTATAAAAATAAGAGTTTTTCATTTGTTTTCCTACTTCATTCCAAGTTTGTGGAGATTTTACTGAACCTACAGAAAATGGGATGAGTATAAGTATATATACATTCATACATCTTAGTGGTATTTTGTTTATTAAGCATACTTGTTATTTGTATTTCAGTTCAAGAGGCTAGTGATTTCATATTAAAAAATTTAGAACTAATTTTGTATATTCTGACATTCTGTTGTGAGACATTTTGATGTTTTAAATACATTTATCACATTATTTATGTAATTGTCTTTTTATTAGAGAGAGAAGATTCATGAGAGATGCAAGAATATTTGTCCTTCTAAAGATGCCTTTGACAGGACTCTCTTACATACTCATGGTATGAATATGTGCTGATTGTAGTATAGCATAAGTATTAATGAACAGATTTTAATTTGGGGACCTTGTTGGCTATCATATCTAATTTTTATTTCTAGTGAAATTTTTATAGCCTATAATCTTGGTTTTTTCTAAAAGCTTTGACGAGAAAAATGAGTCTGATGGTAGTGCTATCCTTCAATTCAGCAAATACTTATTTAATATTTGGGTGCTTGGTACTTTGCTTGTTGCCTAAAAATAGATGAATAAGTAGTCCCTATCCTCAAGAAGCTGATGGTCTCTTGAATAAGGTTAAACAAATAAACCAACAATTGCAGCACTATATATCAAGCAGTAAGCTTGGTGTTGCAATACTGTAAAGTTCCTAACTTAGCCTTATAAGAAGTCCTAGAGTTAATGAGGATTGCCTGTGTTTTAAACTAGCTATTGAGAAATATTTATGTGGAAAAAGGCATGTCAGGAAAGGGAATAGTTTATGCATGCCATAAAGTCAAGAAATTAGCATGTTCAGGGACCTGTGAGAGTTTTTGCTGGCTCTACTGGTAGCAAGAAATGAGCTGAAGAAGTAAGGAGTCAGATCACAAAGAGCCTTGTGTGCCATGCTAAGGAGTTTTTCTTTTTTGGAAGCAGTCCAGAGCTACCAAATATTTTTAGCCAGACATGATCAGGGTTTTGATTATATGTTTCACTGTGAAAACAGTTGTAGATAGGAAATTTATGGATGATGATAAAACTAGAGGTAAGAAGACTGTTGGAGGCTATTGCAAAAATACAAATGAGAAGTCATGTTTCCCCAGTAGCAGTTATAATGAAGATGGAGAGGAAATTAAGCCTTTGAGAGATGCCTCAGAAATTGAGGCACAGGTTTTGGTGATCAATCATTTTGTCAGTAATGGAGCAAGATAATTCAAAGATGACTCCCAAATTTCTTGCTTGGGCAGCTGGCTAGGTGAGAGGTAACGATTTGGTGAGAGAGGCAGCATTGGAGGAGGAATTTTGGAGGAGGTGCTGCTTTAATTGAAATTTTGCAGGAAAGATGTTTGGTATGTAACCCAGAGCTCAGGAGAGATTTAGGCTGGAGACACGGGTATGGTAGACTTTATCATAGACAATATGCTAGGCAGTAGCATGGTAGTTGAATCCAGGGGCACAAGTGGCATCACCCAGGGAGGATGTGAGTAATGAGGAGAAAAGAACTGAAGATAGAACACCAAGGAAGCTGTCACCTTTAAAGGGTAGATAGAAAATGAGGTACCTATGAAGGAGACTCAAAGGAAATAGTCAGAGAAATAAAAGAGCGAACCAAGAGAAAATTCTACCTTAGAAATGAAAGGTAGAGTTTCTAAGAAGTGAGAATGATTAGTCTATAGTGTCAGAATACTTCAGGGATAGATCAAGTTTGCACACTAAGAAGTCTCTGTGGATTTGGTAATTTAGAAGATCTGAGGGAGAACATTTAGGCTGGAGTGGTGGTTACTCAATACTATGTTTTAAGGAGTGAATACAAGAGCAGGAAGTGGAGTCTACCAATATGGTTGTGTCTTGAAGATTTGAGATTTAAGGTATTGACTAGAGGGAACAGAATCCCTCTAGTTTGTTTCTACTAATAGTTTGGTAGATAAATATTTTTGCATGGTCAGGATTAGATGAGACAAGAGAGGCATTTGCATAATCCTGAGGGTGAGTGCTTTCTTAAATTTTGTACCTGAGGTCCTCCCTTGTCTCAAGCTAGATTTGGGTCCTGGGTTTCCTCTTTCTCTTTCTCTTTTTCCTTCCTTTCTTCCTCTTCCTTCCTTCCTTCCTTCCTTTCTCTCTTTCTTTCTCTTTCTTCCTTCCTTCCTTCCTTCCTTCCTTTCTTTCTTTCTTTTTCTCTTTCTCTCTCTCTCTCCCTTTCTTTCTTCCTTCCTTCCTTCTTTCTTTGATGGGAAAGCACTGAGCATGTTTATATGCAGAAAAGAAAGAGCTTTTAAAGGGAAAAGGTTAAAGATATGGAGAGAGGCAGAGTAATTGATGAAGTGGACTCACAAAAGAGCCAGGAGGGGATAGAGTCCAAGTACAGAAAGCTTAGTTTTGGAAGGGAGGGTACCTTGTCTGAGAGCCCATTGGTGAGATGAAGATGAAGTAGGTTCATTTGCAAGAACTTTGTAGATGATACAAAGAAAGATATTTAAGAAGAAAATTAATATGGTATTAAAAAATCTTTGATCATAAGAAATTCTAGATGGAATGCCGGATATTTTGAACAATAAAAACAGTGTTTCTATAAGATAGCACCAAGCTTTCTGTGTCCATTTAAAAAATACCTGCAATGTATTTAGTTGTTTTATTGATATTGTACAGTTTTAAAATTATTTGAAACATACATTTTATTCAGTGCTCTGCCTGCTTACTGCTAGGCATACAGGAGGTGTTTGATAATTGTTGAAGGAAGAAACTTAAGTGGTTTATTTAGTTGTCACCTAGTATAGTGTTGAATCTGTCAAAATATATTTTATGGAAATAAAACAAATTTTTAAAAATTACATTTTCCCTTTTCCTTTTTTAAATAGATAAATCCAGGACAGATCTGGAGCAAGTACCTAAGGTAACAAAGCCTAAAAAATGAGAATACTGCTTTTTAACATTTGATTTTTAATTTTCCCTTGTAAGAAGCTTTCATTTGTCTGTTTCCTGGCACTTTGACCGCTTTGTCTCTTCATTTTTCTTCTCTCTCTGTTGCATCATCAATCTCTTTTTTATCACCAAAATTTACAAATAGGTTTACATCTCTTCATTTTAAAAAAGAATTTTGTTGATCTTATTACCCCTCCAAATTATTAGAGATATTTTCTTTGTATGAAAAATGTTGTAGAGATATGTAATGGATGAGATAAATAAAACTCTGGATGCCATTGTAGAGGGTTTGGTCTGTGGGTCATGGGAATCCATTGAGAGATTTAAACAGATATTAATTCAGTTATACTTGCATTTTAAAGATATGTCTCATAGCACTATAGAGGATAGATTGAGGAAGGGCATCAGTAAGAAGCCATTTACTATAATCCAGAGATAATGAAGAGCTGCAGAAATGCTGTAGAGATAGGAGATTCAAGTGATATTGAGGAAATATTAAGGGTAGGGTTTAGTGCCCAGTTGGATGTGGTATATAAGGGAAAGGAAGGAATTCGGTTTTATAAAATTGAATTTGTTTTAATTTTAAAATTTAGTATATATCTAATCTAAAATAATTTTGAAAGAATTTTGAGCAGGAGAAAATAGAAATATAAATACAGAGAGACTGATATTTGGCCTTTTTGAAAAACCACTATCAGTGGAAAATAATATGGAAATTTTATGTGTGATAATATCCCTCTGGCATGTGCTTAGTCGGATTGCACCAGTGAATTTGACCAAGTAGTAAATGGAATGATCATCTCCTTTGGTAAAGACAAAAAAAAAACATTTTTCTATCTTTCATGGTCATTTTTAACTTGATGAAACATTATTTATACAGTTTTTCTTATACAGATTTTTGTATAAGTAACTCAACCTGTTATCACTTGTTTTTTCTGTATATGCCTGAGATCCAAGTTAATTATTATTTAATGGTCTTTATGATGTTAGAAGGGTTAATGAGTGTAGAGAAAATGTTTATCTAATTGAGGGAAATGCATTTTTTTAATAGATTTTTATGAAACCAGATTTTGCCTTGGACGATTCCTTAACTTTTAATTCAGTTTTACCATGGTCTCATTTTAATACTGCTGGTGGAAAAGGAAATCGTGATGCAGCTTCTTCAAAGTTGCTACAAGAAAAGGTAATTCCTTTTTTACTTTTTCATTTAGAAAAGTATTTTACTTAAGTAGTACTATTTGTGTAGGTTCAGATTTAGTTATTTAGTAGGTGCTACTTCTTTTAATTTCATCTTTATTGTTATTGATAATTATAAGCCTTCAGATCTTAACTGTTAAAATAATAGCATTTTTATTCAGTGCAGTACCAATGTGCTACTAAGAAAGGAAAAGCTTATTGTTTGAGTGCTTGTTATCTGAAACAGCAGTTGATGGAATTTCAATTGAAAGGATATATTAGATAACACAGTTAATTGTTTTTATTCCAAACAATATATTGGCTAATTTTATATTCTTTATGACTTAAAGCACAGAAAATCACTTTTCCTGAGGTACTCTTTTTCCTCATTTACACATAGTAACGATGATTATTTTTAAGCAAAAATATTATAATTAAAAAACACAGTATTCCTTTAGCTTTGCAAAACTTTTGCAAAGTCTAGTCTTTTGCATGTTACTAGTCAGCAGTTTTTCAGAATTTTACAATGTTCCATATTTTAGAAGTCAACATCTTGGAAATCATTTAAGATGTATAACTTTAAACATATCGTAACTCATATCAAGACTCTTTTAAAATTTGAATAGGAAGTAAAAACCTTTGATCTCTGTTTTTTCTCAGCACTCAGTTTAGAGCTTTTCTAAAACTGTGGTTCTTAAGCTGAGATGAAAGCATTTTGTTTCAGTCTAGTGATAACTCTTGGCAGTCTGAAAGCTTGTTTCGGGTATTCAGTAAGTTGGATCTAGTCCACCTCAGCAACTAAAAAAGGACAGGCTTAAGGAGGAGAGAAGAAGAAATGTAGGTAAAGAATCATGAGTATTCCTTTCCTTACAGTTGAAAAAGAAAATGAACTCACTTTTTCTTTTGGCAGTATTTTTACCTATAAAGGTTTTCCTTGAGTAAGAATAAGTTCATAAATCTTGTGAAAACGATGGATTTATGGACACAGGCTCATGCCCAGACTGCTTTTTTGCATTCCAGGTATATCCCCTGGTAGAATGATACCTTAAAAGAGAAAACAACAAAAGCCAATAAAAATCTCATCAATCTATATAGATACCTTTAGGAATACTTTAAAAATCGTTCCCTTTTATAGAATTTTAATAGGAAATGAATTATGAAAATCTTCAAAAGAACAGATCAGTGGAATATTGATGAATTACAGAAATCTTTGAGATTCAAATGGAAGAATGTTCTCATACTAAATGTTTCAAGTGACTAAAGTAATAGAATTTTTTTTGTAAGTTGCAGAATCAGCTTTGTTACATTTAGATTCTGTCTCCTCATTCTGCTATGTTCTTAGAAATGGAATGGAAGACAGGATTCCAAGAGAGCACTTTCAAACTCCCTGTATGATTGACAACAGCTGTTTTATTTTGCTAGCTTTAAAGAGGGGATGCTACAACAAGGATTAGAGAAATTTATATCTTACTGTAGTGCTGCTACCCAAAGTGCTGGTCTTTGATGAGATAATGAGTTTGCTCTAGAGTGTAAATCATGGCACTGCTTCCTTCAGTAAGAAAATCTTTCTATGAAAAAGCAGTACAATGAACTTAGTGATAGTGATGTAGTTGCTTTACTTTCCAGCAAAGTTCCTCATTTTATCACAGATGTATTAAACTGTACGCACACTGGCAGCAGCATATAAACTGCATTCTGAGTAGGGCTGTCCTAAAGGGGTTACCCATTCTCTTATTTTCTGAAAATCGAGTTCACTTCAGCTTGTAATGTACCCAGGTACCTTCGTCCTTATGTTGCTTTTTAGGTAAATTAATGAACAGCCTTTGAAAATAAAAAGAACAACAAAAGTGTATAAATGCAAGAGATTTAAACTATAGAAGAATATCTTGTTTCTAACCAGTTATGTATTATAATAGATTACTGAAGGAACCTTATTGAAGATACGCATGATCCTGCATCGTTTTAAGGAAACAGGCTTGGTGATCAAATAATCTTCTAATCTTATGAGTCCTAAATGTTGAAAGCCCATTAAACCTTTAATACTGCAAATTCTTCTGAGATGTTCAGAGATAATGCTTAAAATTTGAGCTAAGTTTGAAGAATCTAAAAGTACAAGCGTGGGAGAGAAATGGAGAGATAATGTAGCCAAAAAAGGCACATGCAGTTAGGAAGGAAGAAAAGGCATGTCAAGTTTTAGAAGTCTATATTTGAAATTAGAAAGCATTTTTAGTATATGTTGCTCTAGGAATTAATTTGGTAGTGTTACAAATAAAATATATGTGAACTAATTGTTTCAGGCATTTGTCAACTTTTTAAGAAGAAAACACATTGGAAATAAACTGAGTTTTACAAATTGATAAATGTAAAATTAGCAGCCTTAAAAAAAAGATAAAAATAAACTCTAATACTTTCTATAATTTGTGGCTGGATCACCAGTCTGTCTTTCATTAATTCTTTTGTATTTTGAAACAGCGTGGTGCAGTAGAAAGAATTTCAGTTTTTGAGTTAGATGGACCTGGGTTCAAATTTTAGTTTTGCCGCTTACTAACCATATGACTTTATTCGAGTTATTTAATGTTTCTGAGCCTCAGTTACCTCATCTGTAAAATGAAAATAATAATAATTCCTATATCCTAAGATTGTTAAAATTAGAAAATTATGTATATATATAATTTATATTATATATATTATATATATATATATATAATATATATAAAATACCAGTGCCTGGTACATAGAAAGAGGAAGTCAATAAATGGTAACTATAATTATCTTTTAGTCAGATAAGCGATACGTGAAGGTGGTGATGGCAATGAAGTATAGGGGTTGAAATGATCATTCCCGAGATCTTGGAAGTTCTAAAACTAGATTGTAATCTCAGATGACTGTGGGTTAGTCTTACTTTCTACAATATAGTTGGTGTTTGGAGGGCAGTAATGACAGAAGCAGAGGAAGAAGGTAAATCACCTTCTGTGCTTTTGTCTTACATTTATTAATCTTTGGATTCTACCTTTCATCTCCTTCCCATTTTGTATGCGCATCACATAATCAGTTTACACAATGGGATTTAAAATACATGTCAAAATACTGTATCATTTCAGAAAGTATTTGGATAGTTAAGGTATACTTACAATACTTCATTAAATTTTTTTTCCTTCCGTCTTAAGCTGAGCCATTATCTGGATATTGTGGAAGTCAACATTGCTCACCAGATCTCTCTACGTTCAGAAGCATTTTTTCATGCAATGACCTCTCAACATGAATTGCAGGACTACCTCAAGAAAACTTCCCAGGCTGTAAAAATGCTTCGCGATAAAATTGCACAAATTGATAAAGTAATGTGTGAAGGATCACTACACGTTTTAAGACTGGCACTTACCAGAAATAATTGTGTTAAAGTATATAATAAACTGAAATTAATGGCCACTGTACACCAGACTCAGCCTACAGTCCAGGTGTTGTTATCCACTTCTGAATTTGTTGGAGCATTGGACTTAATAGCAACAACGCAAGAGGTTCTACAGCAGGAACTTCAGGGCATTCACAGTTTCCGGTATGTCCATAAGTAAGCCATTAAAAATAAGGTTAGAACTTTTTAAAGGATAAATTTTAGGGTGTAATGTTAGCTGAAGAAATATGAATGTATTTAGAGTTACATGGTTACTTTTTTTCCCAGACTGATCAGTTTAATAATACTATCATTCTGATATTTTAGTGTTACTAAAACAAAAACTGTAAGGACCAATATTTACAGAGACATTTGGATGCAGAAGCAAAAACATTTTTCTGGGAGATGAAATCAGTGAAAGACAGTCACAACTTTGAAAATGATAACGTTTTGAAAATGTTTGAAATAGTTTTATGTCAACATAGTAGATTGGGATGGAGAAAGGAATAACAGTATATCTAAAATTAAGTTCACTTTAAAAGCCCTTGAATAGCCTTTAAATTAAATAATTATTAAAATTCATTTCTGATTTGCAGCCTGTTTATCACATTGCAAAAAATTCCAGTTGGGGGTGTAAAAGATCCAATTTCTTCTACGTTTTCATTTTGAAAATGCCATTAGGATTAGGGTTTTAGTTATTTTATGGGAAATCATGTCAAATGTTTAATTAACAGATTAGACCAATTGCAATACATCAAAATTTCATTCAGTTAAGCAGACTTGCAGTGTCCTTGTGGAAGTTCCCATTTGCAGGGAAACCCACTCAAACCTTACACTACTGAGTAACTACAAATAAGTTTTATGGAAGGTAACTTAATAGTTACTTAATATATTCTGGAAAGATTGTCTTCAATATAAGTTTATTTTAATTGAATGATAAATTCTTATTGACTAAGGGTATGTAATTGGAATATTTATTTAGAAAGCATTTTTTAAAGTTGGCCCAAATTTAATTATGCAAATGAATGATTGATTCATTTATTCAAGAAATGGTTATTGATCACCTGTTACATGAGACACCAGGCAGAATACTGGGAATATAGCCATAAACAAAGCAGAGATGCTTTCTGCTCTGACTGTTCCTACAATTGATTTGGCAAGAGGGAGATAGGTTCCTGGGTAGCTGTGATACAGTGCAGTGCAGTGCAGTGCAGTGCAGTGCAGTGCAGTGCAGTGCAGTATGATGATGAATGTATAGAGTGCTGTGGGGCCTAACTTTAGGGGAGGAACCTAATCCAGACTTGGATGTTTACAGAAAAAGTTTGAATCACAGATCTTTTTGAGAATCTTTTAAAAGCTATGGTTGGACCTTCTTCCCATAAAAATATATGTGTACATAAAATTCTGCGAACAATTTTGGGTAGTTTGTAGTCCTTTGAAGCCTACTTTGGATTTCCCAAGGTGAAACCCAGGGTGACTAAATGACATTTAGTTTCCCTTTTACCTCTGAAATTTTAAATATTTCTCTTTTTTGAATGTGTGTATGGAATATATTTTTTAAATAAGTAATAATTTTGTCATTTTCGCAGAATGGCCTTCTGTGATGACAGAAGCTGTGTTTTTTCCCTTGTCACTACTATATAATGGGAATGTTGAAATATTGGGAGCTGATTCTATGCAGTAGAGTACTTGATCCTCTAAATAGAGAAACAAAAACAGATGAAATGCTTATCTGCTTAACCCAAATTCTAAAACTGTTTAAATGTTTACCTCAGAGGTCATGCAGCTTATTTTATTTCATTTTCCTGATTCATAAGTTTATACTGAATAATATTGATGAAAAGAATAGTTGTCCAAAGCTATGTGGAAAATACTTAAGAATAGGGTTGAATATTTATTCTCAGTAGATTGTGATTTATTGGGAGATAGAATGAAAATTTTATAATCTTATAATTATCTTGAGCTCAAGGAAAAGTTTACCTCTCTTTTCAGTTTTACTTTTTTTGTGTGCCTTAGCTCAAAGGACAAAATATTCCTTAAAAAAAGCATATATGGTTTTTAAAAAGACTTCAAACATTTGGATTGTCTACAGTTTGCTCAAATGTATTCTACTGTAATTTTAGAACCTGTACATTTGTAAAGAGTGTTTCTTATTCATATGAAATATGAATATATTTGAATCTTGATATCTTGCAGTTTTAATATAGAAAGATTATTACCTTGAAATTCACAGATGTAGTGTTATTTGCTCTTTCTTACTGTAAAGGTTTATGTAGAAACTCTTTGGTTTTTGCCATTTTTTTTCCTACTAACTACCACCGTTACTCTACCACCACCCCCACTATAAAAGCTAAGAACATATTTTGAATACTTTGGTATTCTGTACCCGGTACTGTGCAAAGAATATTGCATGTATTATTTGATCCCCCTACCCCCTCCAAAAATAAACCCTCTATGAGATAGATAATCTTATGCCCATTTTAATAGATAGATAGATGCCAACTGCATCCTCATGTTTAGCATGTTTTTCTTTTGCCTGTATTTTCTATAAACTAGGAGTTAGATTTAAAGGCTTGATCAGATTTAAGTTTTAATTTTTGGCAAAAGCACCTAATAAGTAGTGGTATATATTTCAGTCAAGAGACATGTGTTTGATTGTCTCTCTTTTTACATTAGCAGACATTTGATGATCATTGCCCAGATTTGTCATCTCATTGTTCCTTGTAAATCATGATACTCTAATTCTATGCTTCCTTATTCTTTTATTAACTTGAATATTTCTATAAAGTGGTATTTCCCCTGTAATAATTATTTGGTAACTCTGAAGAGCAATTTTTATAGGGATAGGCAGGATAAATTCTAGATTCTTTCCCTTTATTTAGCAGTTTTTGAAATACTGAATTGCAAATCTAGTATCTTCCAAATGTTTTATAAGCACACAGATTTATATATATTTGAAGTATTCAGTTTTTGCTATTTTATTTTTATTGATGTTCATATTATCCTATGTTTTGTAGAAACCTCAAGTCCTTTTGATATAATTCTGTGAGTAGTCATTGATAGTTTTCTTACTTTGTGTAGGACAGGATATTCATTTTATACATTTTCTGCCCCAGATTTGTAAACTGCTGTTTCTCGAAGGAGCCCTAGTTTTTTTTAGTAGGAAATGGTATTTAGAAATTACAGTCTGGGTACCAGAGGTATTCCTTGCTACTGGATTGGTCATTATCTCTAGTCCTTTATAATGGTCAGAGTTAGAAAATGCTTTTCCCTTTTTAAAGAAAAAACATGAGTTTGTATTGGTAGTTCCAATTTAAATTCAGGACTATAGAGTTTTTACTTCTTCAGTTTATTTTATATATATGCATCTCCTTTCAAACAGACTGAAAACTGTGGTTCCTAATGACACCAACAAAATCACTCATTTGTTTTATCAGAACTAACAATATTGTTACTACAAACACCTAGGATTTCTTTTCTTTTTCTTAAGGTATATCCCTTGTGGGATGAAAGAATAAATTACAATGTCTTAAAAGTCACTGGAAATAATTCCTCTTTGTGGAATTAGATCTGCCACTAATTTGATACATAGTTAAATTCATTTGTTTCATTTGCTTTTGATTTTTAAGGATTGAATCTTTTTTAAAGTAATGTTATTTTACAACTATGTTAAATAGTTAACATGATTCTAAAGTCAAATATATGAAAACTAAAGATATTCAGAGAAATTTAACTCCTGTCTTGATTCAGATCCTCTCTACCTACACCTATAAGTCACCATTTTAAAGTTTTAGTTTATATTTATTATTCATCTCTCTGTTATTCATTTTAAATAAGCATTAGCATACTGTATATACTTTTCTCCACGTTGCTGTTTTTATGTTACAGTATATCCTGTAGGTCACACTATAATATGCATTCTCAATTGGGGATATCACCCCAAAGGGGAAACAATTGGGAAGGGTTGAAAAAAATCTTGAATTTTACGGTGGTTTGTGGCCCTCCAAAGGGCCATGGTACATAAATAGGTATATAGTGTATCTGTGATATTAAAACTTCATGGGAAGGTGATTAGGAACAAATATGTCTAAAAAGACTTTTGGGGGGCAGTAATGAAAAACAGGTTGAGAAACTGCTCTGTAGCAGTCTTGGTATTCCTCAATTCTTTGAAAAGTGTATAGGGTCTATTATGATATATTTAACTGGCCTTCTATTGATCAGCATTGGGTTGTTTCCCATTTCTTTGCAGTTACCAACAGTGCTGCAATGAATGTATGTTATTTTGTATTTTTACCAGAGTATCTTTGAGACAGATTCTGACAAGTGAGATTCCTAGGTCAAATGCTAATTGCCTATGTCATTTTGCTAGACACTGCCAAATTCCCCTTAAGGCAGTGTTTTAGTTTGTAACAGTGGATATGTTCTGAATTAGTTTATTATGAGATGTTGATGCCATTTATGAGATCCTTATTATGTCTTCTAATTAGCTTTAAGAAATATAATTTTCATATTATAAAATGCAAATTTATATATTATTTCACTTATGAGTTTTTTTCAAAATTATCGCTACACTACTTGACATACGTTGTTTATAAAAGAACAATGGATCTGTCTAAAAGTCACATGGTTTAAATTACTTTTTTTTTTAATGTACTATATTTAGTCTTAGTAAAGACAGTCGCTGACATTAAGGATTTGTTTTTCAAGTAAATGAAGTATGAAATTTTTAAGTGTTTTTTTTTGCTTAATTATAAATGTTTTAAGTTTAGTAAAATATAATATAAATATTAAAATATAAATGTCTTTATGTTGCCCCCAAAGATAGAGCTTTAAAAATTTTTTTATACTGAGGTATAGATAAACGTATTTCCCATTGGTCTATTTCACTTAATTTTTGAGCCAACTAGATTACCCAGGTTTTTTCAACCCATTGGTTTTATGAAGCTATTAGATTGTGTGGCAAAAATCCCTTTGTATATGAAGGTATTCATCCATAGTGCCCATCAGAGCAAGGACTATCTATGTGTGGCCATTCTTGTCATTTGGACAGTAGATGCTTTTTCTAGGGAAAAGGTTCCAAATCCCTTTAGTAGTAATACTTGCCTTTGCCATCCCCACAACTCTTCCCAAATTAGAGTCCTTCTCACTTTAACTTCTAAGACCTGCAAATATTAAAGAGGTAGATTAAAAAGGAACATTATATTCTATGAGAAAAAAGTTTCCATGGATAGATTGTAGCTCAGTATTTTTATATTTTTGGTCTTGTGTTCTAATGGCTTTCAGTTTAATGACCTGAGGGCTATTGCACACTAACTCAAACTCATGACAGAGATTCAATTGATTCAGTCTCTCCCTGTAGTCCTTCAGATGGTTTTATGTACCCAGAACAGATACAAATAGTAAGTGTTTATATTTATGAATAAATGAATGGTGGCTAGGGAGCTACTGGCATTTATATAAAGAAAATGGTTAATGAGGAAAGAACTTACAGTATCTGAATATTTTTTTCTGTGAAAAGCAGACTGAAAAACAGTCATGAAATTTCTAGAACCAGATTTTCTACAGCACATTTAACTGTTTATTTTATACATAGTGTATATCTGTTAATCCTATTCTCCTCATTTATTCCCCTCCTCTTTCCCCTTTAGTAACCATAGGTTTGTTTTCCATGTCTATGAGTCTGTTTCTGTTTTGTAAATGAGTCCATTTGTATTCTTTTTCAGACTCCACATACAAGTGATATATAATGTTTGTCTTTCTCTGACTTCACTTAGAATGATAATCTATAAGTCCATTCATGTTACTGCACATTTCACTCTTTTTATGGCTGAGTAATATTCCATCAGCTCTGTGTGTGTGTGTGTGTGTGTGTGTGTGTGTGTGTGTGTGTGTGTGTGATCACATCTTCTTTATCCATTCATCTGTTGATGAACATTTAGGTTGCTTTCATGTCTTAGCTGTTATAATAGTGCTGCTGTGAACATTGGGGTGCATGTATATTTTCAAATAAGAGTTTTTGTTTTTTCCAGATACATGCTCAGGAGTGGGATTGCTAGGTCATATGGTAATTCTATTTTTAGTTTTTTTAAGGGACTTCCATACTGTTTTTCATAGTGTCTGCACCAATTTACATTCCCACCAGTAGTGTAGGAGGGTTCCCTTTTCTCTACCCCCTCTCCAGCATTTATTATTTGTAGACTATTTGATGAAAGCCATTCTGACCAGTGTGAGGTGATACCTCATTATAGTTTTGATTTGCATTTCTCTAATATAAATTTGGGTTTTTAATAAATATGGGTAATATTTTTCTCTTTCTTTGTAGGCATTTGGGATCACAGCTTTGTGAATTAGAAAAATTGATAGATAAAATGATGATTGCAGAGTTTTCTACTTATTCTCACAGTGACTTAAATAGACCATTGGAAGATGACTGTCAAATTTTAGAAGAGGTATGTCTTTTGAACTATGGGATGAAATTGATGTCATTGCTTAATGTTAATTCCTAATAGTCTTGGTTTAGAACACATCCTTCTCAGGTTAGAGTGAGCAAAATTATCTTCAGTTTCAAGTTCTGTGAGACCTATGAAATCCTTCACAAAATACGTGACTTTAGGAAGCACCATAGTTGTTCATTATCCTGTGAAATTATAGAACCAATAATTTTATAGCTTAATTAGAAATTGGAGTTGAAGGTCTTTATATAGCTAACAAACTGAGTTCAAAATAAAGATATAGGATGAATTAATGTCTGTCCATGCATATGCATGTACTGGGGTGTGTCTTTTATAGAAAGTGATCATTATTATATGGTAACTTTTCTGTCATTTGCATTCACTGTGCACCTATTATGAACATGTTTTATGTATAGGCATATACAAATACATCATACTTGGTAACTTATCTGTTAACTTCTCAAGGCTGGTTACTCCCAATAACTAGTAAAGAATCCAAAAAGCCCTGATAGCAGCTTAAGTAGTTAAGGAGATTTTTATAAATGTTAGCAGTTAATTCCGCACGAACAGTCTAGGTAATCATTCCAGTCCTTTAGACCCGTAGATAAAAAAAGCACAGGAATCATGGAGTGTTTATTGGTCATCAGGGTTTGAGAAGAAGACTTTCTACCTGTTTGTTGAAGCTAGGCCAAAATATATTGTTTTGCCTCCAAACCAGCATCATTTGATCCACTGTAATAGAATAGGATTTACCTGTTTTAGAATACTGACTTCAAAAATCTGATGACAAAATTGCTGTAGAAAGGGATTTTTTCAGCTTCTAGAAAATACTATATGCAGGATAGAGATCTGAGGATCAATAAATCAATAAAATCCTTGATGTTGATTTTTTTTCTACCTCTAAGTGGTTTTATTTTATATTAATATGTGACATTATATACTCTTCTCTTATTTTAATAGGAAAGACTAGTGTCACTTGTATTTGGACTTTTAAAACAAAGAAAACTTAATTTTTTAGAAATATACAGTAAAGAAATGATTATTACAGCAAAGAACATCATTAAACAGGTAATTATACATTGTTTATTTGATACATTTTAGTCTGGAATCTTTTGTGAAATTTATTTTTACATGATCCTAGTAATAATATATACAGTATAATAGTAATATTTTCTCATTTATTTAAAAATTTTAAATATAGAAAAAAGAAAGACAAATATAGCCCTACCAGTCAAAAGATTATCACTTTAAGAATATTTGAGTCTTAGTTGTTACTGGTGTTTTTCATTGATGCTATCATACTGTATATATAATTTTGAATTGTACATATATTTCAGTTTGAATCATAAAGTAAGCATTTTCTCATAAAGCCTTCAGCAACATCATTTTTGATGGTTGTATAAAATTCCATCAACATTATGGTATTTAAACCTGTTTAACCTTTCTTCTATGTTGAATGTGTACCTTTTTCAAACACTGACTAAACCATTGTATTTTAAAATTGTTACAACCACTCAAAAATTGTTGGTAACTAACACTAAATATACACATATGTTATGTCTCAGCAATTCTACTTCTAGATAATTTACCCATCAGACATGCATACATAAACTACCAAAGACAGCACAATAATTTCATGACAGTACTATTTATAGTAAAAAAAAAAAACAAACAAAAAACTGGAAAAACCAAATTCTATCAGTAGAAAAGATAAGTAGAATTATAACATAAGTATACAATTGAAAACTATACAGGAATGAGAATAAATAAATTACATGGAACAACATGAATGTTCACATACATAATGTGAAATCGAAGAAACCAGGCACAACGGAATACTCACTGTATGATTCCACTTACCTAGCATTCAATTAGAAACAAAATTAATCTATGGTATTAGAAATCAGGATAGCAATGTCTTTTGGGAGGAAGTAGTGACTAGGAGGGGAGCAGGAGAGGGACTTACTGGCTATGTTCAGTTTCATAATCTGAATTCTAGTTACATAGGTAAACTCCATTTTAAAAAAAAATTGAGTTATTTTTATAAACATAATTTGTACAGTTTTCTGTATGTTATACTTTTAAACAGTTTTTAAATACTGCTGTGTTTTAATTCCCGGACTTCTCCTGAAGTCTGAGCTTTTTTTTTTTTCAACTTTAAACTGTTGTATGAATTTTTTTGGAATTTTATTGTGGAGTTTTATTGTTCCTAAGTATTACAGTTCTTTGGGAGTTTTGTGTATGTTTATGATTTTGAACAGTTTTAAATAGTAGGGGATTTTAGTTAATACAGTTCAAACATACTCTGGAATAATTGTTTAATAGAGTAAGGGTAATGCTGCAGTTTTTTAAATACCTTGAGATGTAAGAGACACAAGAGAAGTTTGGTAAAATGATTATCATAGTCATTGAGGCCCTCATTAGTATACAAATGAACATTGTAGTACTTAGAATCCTAAAGACATTAATCAGATTGTTTTTTTTTTCCCTCAAATTTTGCAGTGTGTGATAAATAAAGTTTCACAAATAGAAGAAATAGACACAGAGGCTGTTGTAAAGTAAGTATAAATATTAAGTTGGGTTTATCAGAGAAAAGACGACACAGAGTAATCTAAGGAGGATTTAGTTAAGGAACGGTTTCCTATGGTATGGGCAGAGTGTAGCAAAATCACAGGTGATAGTGCAGGAACTTTTAGGGACAAGGAAAGAAAGCAGGAAATAGAATTCAGAAGGAGAAAAAGACATAGTAGTTGAAAAAAAAAAGTCTTGTAGTAGTTGAAGTGAACTTCAGTGGAACCGGGCAGTCGTTCTGAAGTAACCCCTCAGGGAGGGGGATGAAACTATTAGCAGCTTTCCTCCTTTTAATCTTTGCAGCCTCCTCATTGGCCAAACCAAGCAGCTCATCCTCCCAGGGCAGAGAGAAGGTGGAGAGGATATAGTGCAGACATGGAGGCTGGAAATTGAAGAGGAATAGCAGTGTTAAATTTAAATTATTTAGCTATATAATTAAAACCCAGTTTCTAGTTGGCTTTGAGAAGTTTGGGTACATGATTTTGAATTGCCCATGTATGTAATATTTTGTTTTCACCCTTCTTTTGAAAAGAACAGTGATAAATATTTTATGACTGTGAATTACTCATTCATATAGATATCTAAACTTCATTAACTGACCTAAGAAATAGCAATATGGACAACTGTGAAACTTCTCTGGGCCAGACTCACAAAATGAGGATTGTGGAGTTTTAGTTTCCACACTGTTACCTAGTGAAAACTCAAGTTTCAGAATTAGCTGAAGCAATCCTAATAATGCAGAGATCACTAGTAGATGGAAAAAATAAGTTTGGGGGACTTTGCTAAAAGCCCTCTGAACAGGAAGAGTCAGTTATTTAAAAATTTTCTTCCCTAGGGAATTTTCTCAAATTAAATAGGGAACGTCCTGTATCCGTAGTATGTAAGAGTATCTTTTGAGAATAAAATCCTAGCTCTAGCAACATTAATTAAAAATTTAGAGTAAGAAGTCTGTAATACTATAAAATATCTTTATGTAATTCCATTCTACATTAACTTTTATCTTAAAATTGTTGATTAATATTAGCTATAAAAATATTGGCTATTCTCTTCTGCATTGTACAAATATACTATTTAGTATGTATATAATATATACTAGGTGTATATTATTCTAATACAATGTTGGCTAATACATAGCACCTTTTTATGCACTGTGCATTGTTCTGAGTACTTCTTACTACTCGGTTAATATTCACAGCAACCATGTAAGGTAGGTTTTTATCACTTTTCCCATTTAAGATGAGAAAATTAGAACATGGAGGGGTTAAATCACTTGCCCACAGTCATACAACTAGTAAGTCTCAGGGCTGGAACTTGAACCAAGGCAATGTGGCTCAAGAACCCATGCTCTTAGCCACTCTGCTATATTATCCTTCACATATAGAAAAGTACTTTTTAGTTTGTAGTTAGAAAAGTAGGTTATTAAATTTATTAAGGGAGATGTTATATTTTTATTTTTATTCCAGAATATATCTTCTCCACTTTTAACCAAAATTTGTTTATTTCTCTGTGGTTTTTCATCTAACAGTCATGAAGCATGTTCACATGGACTTATTTACTGTGTGATAAGAGTCATAAGTCAGTATACTTGACTAGTCTTAGAGATGTTTAAACAAGAAGTTGTTTGGTAATTGACCTCTTCATCTTAATTTTACAGTTTTACTTAGGTATTTAGATTAAATTGCGTTTTATTCTTTTGTTACTACACAGTATTTAGTACAGTTTCCTCTAGTTTGTAGATATCATCATATTGGCCCAAAGACAATCATCATTTTTGTTTGAATTATTTTCTAGGCTTGCAGATCAGATGAGAATGTTGAATTTTCCTCAATGGTTTGATCTGCTAAAGGAAATTTTCTCTAAGTTTACAGTTTTCCTACAGAGAATTAAGGTAAGCGTATGTGATTATCAGTTAGTCCGGAGTATCCCTAAAATTAAGTCAACTTTCTGGATATGTAATAAACACACAGGATTAACTGATTATAAAGCAGAATTTCTTTGTTTTTGTAATTTTTCTAAAGGGGCTTGGTTTTAAATAAGACTTGGAGTGCTTCAGAGTATTTTGGTGCCTTTTTATAATTTTGGATGATTTAAAAAATATATAATGCTTATTTTGCTTTAAGTATTGTACAATAATATTTCCTCTTGTGCTTTTGTGATGCTTGAATGTCTCTAGATTATTTTAGAGGTACAATATTGTGAAGCACTAAAAAATCTGTCCCTAACCACTTAATTTTTCTAGAAACTTAACATTGATATAATGGTGTTTTTAGCATATAGTTCGCATTTAAATTACTCTAGTAATGTTCTTTATTGCAAGTTTTTATTTCATTTTTCAATTTGGGATCCAATCAAGTATCATGCATTATGTTTAATTCTTTTACCTCTTTGGTCAAACCACTTAATTTTAAGTCAGTCATTGTAGGGAAAAGAACACATGACACATACCATTTTTCAGAAGAAAGATGTCACAGACTCTAATTCATGTTGGTTGGGATTACCAGCATGTCATAACTGTGTTTTAATAAGATAGTCATTAGGAATTACTGAGTGTAACAGGCTGTTTGTGAAATTTGATATTCTTTGAAATATCAGTATTGTGCTGTATGTTATAGTTAAGATCCCTGGCATCTTGAGTATCTTGTTAAAAATGGTCTGGAGGACTTTGGTACTTATCTATGATGTGAATTCCTTACTGACATTGGGGTGATGCTCTAAATCATATATATAAGCTTTTCAATCAGAGTGGGAAAAGTTTTATGAAAGATGATCCACTGTACTTAATTTAGACTGCTACCAAAATGTTGATCTTATCCGTTGATAGTGATGGGTAGCAAACCTGTGTCTGTGAATTGCTTAATAACTAGCATATTTTCACTTTTTTAAAATATTCCCACCATCACCTTATCACACACACATTTTTATTATTGCATGTCTGGGTGTATAGAATTCCTACATTGCCTAGTTAGCATTGGCCAACTTTTTGCCAGTAATTTTTAAAGTAACTATTCCACTTTCAGGTTCTATATTAGTTAAACTAAGCCAAATTATTATCTGACGTATGTACAGTATGGGAACAGTGATTTTTCATAATTGTAGCTTCTCCTTTTCACATTTAGGCCACTTAAACTAATACAGTTGTAAAACATCTTTGAAGATAATGATAACCTTTAAATAGAAAAAGAAAAAACTTGGAAAAAGTTTGTGATTCTATAAGGGTACGATTTCACTGAAAAATAATGATAATTACAAGCTGTTCATTTTTAATGAAGAATTTTTAAATACTACAAATTGGAAAGAACCTAAATGTCTAACAGTAGAGGAATGGTGAAATAAGTTATGCCTGGTATATTCATTATCATGGAATATCATATAGGCAAAGGTTTTTACCGTTTGAAGAAAATGCATACATTATAACATTAAGTGAAAAAGCAAGACAGAGACCTATTTATGTAGTATGATCTTAGCTATGTTGAAAAGATTTTTTTTATCTCTTCACCTTTCTAGACCAGGGAGACAGCTTGTCTTTGTGGTGGTTATCTTTATGTGGTAGGATTATGTATAATTTAAATTTGTTACTCATTTTTTTCTGTTTTTCCTAAATTTTCTACAAAGAGAGGTAATACTTTTTAGTCAGAAAAGGTTGTTTTGTTTTTTATAATAGTGTTTCCTATGTTACAGGAATAAACTATTTGAAGCTCTTTATTTAATTTACTGGGTTATTCATTTACTATTCTACATTCTTGTATTTATTTCTCAAAAACAAAGGATATTCTGTATGTCATTTTAGTTATAAAGTAAATTATATTTCTTAAAAGAAATTAAATCTTAAAGTTTTAGCCAGAATATTTCAGTAATATTTTTAGTGTAAATAGAGAAAAAAATTAAAAGTTGGGGGCTTGAAAACTTCATATTTGAATAATTATTAATGACTTAAGGATTCATTGCTATTAACCATATTTTTAAAATATTTTTATTGTGGTAAAATATTGCTAACATAAAATTTACTACCTTAACTATTTTAATTGTACAGTTCAGTGGCATTAAGTACATTCACATTGTGATACTGTCACCACCATCCATCTGCAGAGCCGTCTTCATCTTATAAAACTGAAACTCTGTACCTGTTAAACAATAAGTTCCCATTTCCTCCTTCTTCCAGTCACTGGCAACCACAATTCTTTTCTGCCTCTGTTAGTTTGACTACTCTAGGTTCCTTCTATAAGTGCAATTATATAGTATTTGTCCTTTGTGACTGGCTTATTTCTTTTGCCTAATGTGCTCAAGGTTTATCCATGTTGTAGCATAGGTCAGAATTTCATTCCTTTATAAGGCTGAATAATATTCCATTATATGTATAGTCTATGTTTTGTTCATCCATTCATCTGTTAGTGAACACAGCTAGTTTCCACCTTTTGGCTAGTGTGAATAATGTTTCTATGAACTTACATATGCAAATATATCTTAGCTGCTTTCAGTTCTTTTGGGTACATATCCAGAAGTGGAATTGCTAGATTACATGGTAATTCTGTTTCTAATTTTTTAAAACAGAAAAAAAATGTTTTCCATTACAACTGCACAATTTTACATTCCCACCACAAGTGCACAAGGGTAACAGTTTCTCCACATCCTTGGTGACACGTGTTATTCCTCTTGTTAGTTTTAGTTTTTGTTTTTTTGTTTTGTTTTGTTTTGTTTTTTGATAGCAGCCATCCTAATGTGTGTGAGGTGGTATCTCATTTTGGTTTTAATTTACATTTTTCTGATGTTTAGTGATGTTGAGCGTCTGTTCATGGCTTATTGGCCATTTGTATGTCTTCTTTGGAGAAATATCTTTTTTGCCCATTTTTTTTTACCAGATTTTTTTTGCTGATGTTGAGTTGTAGGAGTTCTTTAAATATTCTGGCTATTAACTTCTTATGAGATATATGATTTGCAAATATTTTCTCCCATTACCGTTTCACTCTGTTGATTTGTGTTCTTTGATGCACAGAAGTTTTAAATTTTGATGTAGTTCATTTTATCTGTTTTGTTGCCCATGCTTTCTGTATCATATCCTAGAAATCATTGCTAAATCCAATGTCATGAAGCTTTTCCCCTGTTTTCTTCTAAAAGCTTTATAGTTTTAGGTTTTACTTTTAGGTCTTTTATCTATTTTGAGTAAATGCTTCTATATAGTATAAAGTAAGGATCCAACTACATTCTTTTGCATGTGGATAAGAATGGAAAAGAATTTCCCAGCATCATTTGTTGAAGACTGTCCTTTCCCTATTGAATGGTCTTGCACCCTTGTCTAAAATCATTTGACTGTATATGTGAAGGTTTATTTCTGGGTTCTTTATTCTGTCCCTTTTGTCTGTATGTCTGTGTTTATGCCAGTACCACACTATTTTGATAACTGTAGCTTTCTAGTACGTTTTGAAATAAAAAAGTATGTTACCTCTAACTTTATTCTTTTTTACTGTTAATTGTGTATTTTGAATTTTTATTAGAATTCTTGTTTGTTTTTATACCCCAAAGATAAGGCTGATTTGTATAACTAAAAAAGAAAATAATTCTTAAATGCAGCTTACATCCTTTTCAAGAAATTTTTAGCTCTTAAGTTTTCATTTTGTTATGTGGATAAATAATTCTAGTCTGTCATTTTAGAGACTTACCAATATGGTTACCAGATTATTTCATTCACTGTTCTCAAGACTGGAAAAATTTATTTGGTTTTTAGCTGTTCCAGTCTTGAAACATGAACTTGACTATAAACTGCTTTATTAGGTAAGCTTAGAAAGTAAATCATGTACCTACTGTTGAATCTATTATATATTGTGAAGTCCTCTGGCATCCTTAAACAAGAATGGCTCTGGACTTGGAAAAGAATAATCAGCAAACCTTTAAAACTGTAGGTATTGTGTAAACAGTGAAGAAGAACCTCTAAGAGAGCACCTAATAATACACTGTATATGGAAACTTTATTGTATTGGCTAAGGTGGTGTCAGTTAAAAGGGCCAAAATATTCATATCAAATAATTTAAACAATAAAAGAAATGTATTGACTTGAGGAACTTGAAGTAGTCCAAAATGAGGTTAGTCTTCAGTCATGGTGTGGTCTTTGTTTTCTAGCTTAGTTTCTCTGTTTAATTCACTTCTACCTTCCTTTGTTGGCTTCATCTTTGGAGTAGCTAATCTAATTGTAGCAAAAGGCTGTACATAACAGTTTCAGATCTTCCATATTTGTGTACCATACTGCCTAGAACAAGATTTTTTTCTTCTTCAGTCATCAAATGAAATCCTTGGCTTTAATCCACTGGGCTAAGTTAGGTCACATACGCAGTTACTTTGACCAGGAAAATGCCATGCACTGTTTGGTTTGGGTCTGGATTATCTTCTCATCTCTGAACTAATCATACGGCAAGGAGATAGGGTATACTGAATAGCCTATTCAGACTGACACCTAAAGCTGAAAGGGAGACTCAGTTTTGCAGGGTTGTATTCCTGTGTGGGAGATGCAGAATAGATGTTGAGAGAAAGAACTTGTCTATCATGTCCAAAGATCATGACCATGTTTTATTAAAAAAAAAAATTTAAGAAAGAAAATCATCAAGACAGGAGCAATAAGGAAGAAGAAAGGCAAAATGAAGATGGGGGAAATAGCACGTCAAAGATTAAGACAGTGAGGATTAAAAGCATCAGTGATGACAACAGGGTCCTCCTGTATAGCATAGGGAGCTTTGTTCAATATCTTGTAGTAACCTATAATGAAAAAGAATATATGTATAGCTGAATCACTATGCTTGTACACCAGCAACTAACACAACATTGTAAATCAACTATACATCAATTAAAAAAGAAAGAAAGAAAAAGCAGTGGTGGAGTGTAGCAAGTAGCAAGTTTGTGACAATAGAGAAGTTACTGATCAATGGAGGGAAAAAAAAAAAGCAGTATCCAAAGACACTTGAAGGCACAGAGCCTCTACTGTATACTGTATCAGTATATCAGGCTATTGTATCATTTAGAGTGCTTTTAGTTCCAACTAACAGGAAACAACAGTCAGAGCATTTTAAACAATTAAGGGGATTTATTATCTCATATACTGAAAAATAACCAGAAGTAAGTTAGCTTTTAGGTGCTTGATAGAGAGGTTAATGATGTTATCAAGCCTTGGTTTTGTTTCTCTGCATTTCTCTCAGTCTGTCTTCTTTAGCTTTAAGCTCAGTTGGTTCCATGTGCTGATTGGACTAGTTTAGACCCTTATCCTATCTTTGGAGACCTAAAATTGGAGACCGTTTCCCTAGAACCATGTAGTTCCTAAACAGAGACCAAGGGTTTTGAGAAAGGGGCAACAAATTGTGAACATGCACCCAGGAATGTTAAAGTTGGAATGCAGCCCTTATTTCTTAGTAGTCCATAAAGACATTGATTTACATAAATTTACTCTTAGTTCATCTAGCTTTCAGTATTTATTAAGTACCTCCTACATGCCGGCTGTTTACTGTGCTAGGTAGTAGGATGCAGTATCTCATGGAGCTAACATTGTAGTGGAAGGAGACCTAGAATTAAAAAAAACTAAAAGTTAGTGATAACTGTTACTTTTTAAAAACTGTGTCTTGGGTAGAGTTGCTGGGAGGGGTCAGAGAAGGCCTCTTTGAGGAAGTGACATTTGTGCAAGAACATGAGTGATGAGAAGGAAACATGTAAGATGAAAAGCATTCCAGGCAGAGGGAACAGCAAAGACACTGAGATGGGAAGAGTAGAATTTAGAATAGAAAGAGAACTAGAATGTCTGGAGAGCAGTGAATAAGTGAGAAAAGGTGTGAGATGAGGAGAGAGATATATATAAGGGTAGACATGGTAAGGAATACAATTTTTTTTCTTTTAAGCAAGCGCATCATTGAATATGATCCTCTGACAGGCAAGTTATATTACGTTTAGTGTAACCTACTTAGGAGACTAGAGAGCTGAGCAGTATATTTTAGAAGGATTTCCGTTTACAAAATTAAAGTACAGAACCCTTTGCCTCAGCTTTAGGGAACCCATATCTCTTGAGCAATTCTTTTTCACAAGTCACCTTTACTGTGTAATGAAAGTTAGGTAGAAATTATGATATGCATGACCTTGACTCTATTGTGAGATGTTCAAAAGTACATACCCAGAATTAACTTTTGGAAACTTGTAAGTATAAAAGATTTTAAATCCTTTAAAAATGTATCCTGCTTTCTTGTAGGCAACTTTAAATATCATTCACAGTGTTGTTCTCTCAGTTCTTGACAAAAACCAAAGGACTAGAGAATTGGAGGAGATTTCACAACAGAAGAATACTGCAAAAGATAATTCACTGGACACAGAGGTGGCTTATTTAATCCATGAAGGCATGTTTATAAGTGATGCATTCAGTGAGAGTGAATTAACACCTATAGCAATTGACACCGCCTCTCAAAGAAATGCATCTCCAAATAGTGAGCCCTGCAGTAGTGATTCAGTATCTGAACCAGAATGTACTACTGATTCTTCATCCAGCAAAGAGCAGACATCATCATCTGTTACTCCAGGAGGTGTGGATATTATGTGAGTATGGTGGCTGCTGCCAAGTTAAGATTTTTGAGTCATCTTATTGATGGTTTCAGTAATATTGATTAGTTTATTGAAAAAACATGTAAACTTTGGTCTTGGAATTTAACAAAAATAAATTAATTTTCTGAAGCGTGTATCTTTTTGAAAATATATGGAAGGTAAGGAGGTGAGCATTGGAAGTAATTGAGAATTTGTAAAATTTTAAGGCTAGAAAGGGGCCATTTAATTAAATACCCCAATTCAGAGATGTAATTTAAAGTCATTAGTGGCAGAACTTGTCTTGAAACTCAGGTCAGTATTACCATAATTATGTTTCTTTCTTTTACTGTTACCTTTGTATTTTGTATATGCAGTGAAGGTCTTTTTGATTTAATAATTTTCAGTTTTTCAGAGATACAAATTTCCAACTGGATCACACTATCTTTTTAAACATTACTATTTTAAACTTATTATTTTGAAATAGTTTCAAATTTACAGAAAGGTTGCTGGAATAGTACAAAAAAACTCATGTATCTTCACCTTGATTATCCAGTTAACAGTTTACCACATTGCCCCCTTTCACCCTCCCTCCCTCCCTCCCTCTCTTGCTCTCTCTTTTCTTTGTCTCTCATGTTAACATTTTTTCTGAATTATTTGACAATAGGTTGCATACTTTAATGTCCCAGATACTTCAGTCTTTGTTTCCTAAATACAATAACATTTTCTTAAATTACAGTACATATGATAATTTTTTAATTAGAGAACTTACCTTTTATTCTTCTTCCAGGATGCCTTGGATATTTTGCAAATCCATATACATTTTAGATTTGTTAGTTCTCTGTTGCCTTCACATTAGTTTGTTCATGTTTTATCCTTTTTTTTTTTAAAGAGCACAATCCAGAATTTACATTACCACATCCTAGTGGCTAGAATATTATCACATGACTATATCTAGCTTGAGAGGCTTGCGAAATAGAGTCTATAGCTTGTTGGCTATTTTATAGCTAAAACTATTGTGGCAGAAGAGAGAAAAGACATTGAAAGATAGCTACAAGTCTGTCATACCATGTAAGATTCCTTTAAATTAAATGCAGTCTCATAGTTCTTCTCTCTCACCTTTCACCTCCACTGCAACTCACTATACACTTTGGAGCTTCTCTGGCTTTCCCCAGTGATATGCTCCCACAGCATGATAAACAGGTTCTGTGGGTGGTTCCTTCTATGTTTCATAGGCACATAAATGTCTGGGAACCACCTGGTCCAAAGGGGCAATAGATTGACTGAGGTATATTTATACAGGTGACCTCTAACTTGTTATTCTCACAAAGGCTCTGGCTGTTCTTTCTTCAAGTGTTTGTCAGTATATAGTTGTGTCACAGATACAGCATATGTGGAATTGATTTTTGGGTTTTTATCTTTGTTAATGGTAGATTTTCCTTATTTTCTTAACATTGTCAAAATAATCTACAATTTTATAAGTTTATTACAATGCAGATATGAGCACAAAAGAGTAAATAATTTCCCAGGTAGGAAATGGGAAAGGATTAGAAATGGAATGGAAAGGACTAGAAATCTTTTTGGGTTTAAAAAAAATTTAAACTGTGGTTAGAAAAAAAACCTATATCTATATCTATGTATATATGTATATTTACTTCAGACTCTGACTGAATGTTATATATATATAACATTTACCATCTTAGCCATTTCTAAGTGCACAGCCCAGTAGTGGTAAATATATTCACATTGTTCTACAGCCAATCTGTAGATCTTTTTCTTCTTGTAAACCTGAAACCCTTGCACATTAAGCAGTGAGTCCCCATTTCCTCCCCCACCAATCCCCTGGGAATCAGCCTTCTCATGAGTTCAACTACTCTAAGTACTTCATATAAGTAGAAACATACAGTATTTGTCCTAATTGTCCTGTCTTGTTTCACTTAGCATAATGTCTTTAAGGTTCATCTATGTTGCATAATGTGTCAAAATTTTCTTTCTTTTAAAGGTTGAATAATATTCCATTGTATGTATGTATATTCCATGCACATTTCATCCATTTATCTGTCAGTTTGTTTCCTTCCATCTCTTGACCAATGTGAATAGTGCTACTAGGAACATGGCTGTGCAAGTAACTCTTTGAGATCCTGCTTTCAATTCTTCTGTGTAGAATTGCTGGATCATGTTTTGAGGTTTTGTTTTTTCTATTAACATAAAAAAGATCCAATTAGACTTGAATTTTAAAAATCTTTTTAAAAAGTGAAATCACAAATAATGAAGTAAACATTTCTTTTAGAAAACCAAACTTAACTAGCTTTTTGTATTGTCACCTTACTTTTTTAAAGACTCAAGTTTTTCTTGTTTGCTATTTTCTGTTTCTGCCTTTGTGAATTAGTAGCATATTGGAAAGAGTTCCAAATTCTTAATCATTCTTTTACATGGGGGCAAATTTTAGAAATCCTTCAGAAAATAAAATTTTATTTCAGTTGTAAATTTGAACTTTGAAATTTAAGCAGTTTTGTGGGAGCTGGTATTGCAATAGTACTTGGACTGTTTATATAGAAGTAAATGTTGGATTAGAGGAAGCTTAGCAGGTTAGAAGTAGAATTAGACTAATTCTTGGTTCTAGTCCCACCCTCTTAACCTTATGACCTTCGATAAGTCACTTAAAATTTGAATATTCAGTATCCTCATCTGTAAAGTAGAAATTTATCTATCTGCCTCAGAGTGTGAGAACCAAGCAAGACACTGTTTGAGAGTATTTTAAGAATATTAATCCCTCTATTATTTTAAAGTGCTAGTAAGTAAATTTAATAATTTTGAAGGGTAGCAGGTAATAACTTTCTTTAATACCATAACCCAGTTGGAGTAGTGGTTTGTGTCAAAGCAGTATACATTAGAACCTCTTTGTAATATCTTTGAGAATTATTTTATTTCAACTGAAAGGGAGAAAAATTATGCTAAGGCAGTTTACTTGGTTCATGATAACACCAGACTGAATTTTTGGTACAGAATCAGTGGTCTTTATGTATACCTTGGGGGAAAATGTATAAAAAGCAGAAAGTCTTAACTTTCTTCCTCAAAATTGGAAAAAAATGCATTATATTTTGTGCATACTTCTATTTGATTGTTAAGTTCCTTAAGGGCAGCAACCTATTATATCCCTCCAGTGCCTCACAAACCAGTAAATGCTCAGGAAATATTAGTTCAGTTGAACTGACTATTAATAGTCATTCATAATTATAAGTAAAAAGAGGAGCTGTTTATTTCTTCCATTTCTTCCGTCTTCTTCCTTGCACTGTGCCAGCCTAGGCACTTGTGGACAGGCCACCACAGCTACTACCTTGTACCTAATGAGAATTTGTTTTGCTATCATTTTTGTAGAATTTCCAGTCAGAGTCTGAAGTAAGTATTAAAAATACTATAGCAGAGAGAGAAAATTATTCTTACATGATATTAGGGTAAAATACATTTGTATTATCTGAGCTTGTTTATGTGATACTCCATCACACACACACAAAAAAGTATGTGATACATGACACAATTTCCCTCAAATGTGAATTTTACAGCTTTTTGTTTCTTATTAATGTATCACGTGTGGAGAACAATGTGTTTACAACTTTCCTTGCCTTAATCTCTTTTTATCATTTTCAGGGTCAATGAAGACATGAAATTAACTGACTTAGAGCTAGGAAAGCTGGCAAATAATATCCAGGAGTTATTATATAGTGCCTCAGATATATGCCATGATCGAGCCGTCAAATTTCTCATGTCAAGAGCAAAGGTTAGTTGTTTTGATAAACTTTAGACATTTTACACATAGTATACTTATTTTGAAGATCTAGAATATATCCTTACTTGTGTCCTTGTTTTGCATAATGCATGTTGTATTTTTAACACTTAATAATAAAGTACTAGTGTTGTCTGCTAGGGAGCTGTTGAAATGTAAAATAATGCAAATAAAAGAAATATGAAAACTTAAGCACTGTTTTCAAATAAATGATTAGAAGATTTGTTTTGAACTATAATTCCTTAATAATTAATTTGAAATTAATTTGTTGTTTTAGATACATATATGTGTATAATTAGCCAAATAATTTATTAATAAAATTAGTTGTACTCTAATACTGTGAAAATTATATAGTATGACCTGAATTTATTTGAGCTACTGTGTTATAAAAGGATCAGAATAAAATTTAGACATCTTAAACTTTTTATGTTCCATTTCTGGGAATAAAGGAAATTTCATTAAAAGTGATTTTTAAAGAACTTTTAGGAATTAATTTAGTTTATAACTGTTATAAAATAATGTAATTAATATTAATATTCGTTGAACTAAGTTGGTTTTATAGCTCATCCATATTTGGTGTTTTACTAACTCTCATGATTTTTGTGTTATCTTTAAAATTTAGGATGGTTTTCTTGAGAAGCTAAATTCTACAGAATTCATAACACTTTCCAGGTTAATGGAAACATTCATTTTAGACACCGAACAGATCTGTGGAAGAAAAAGCATGTCATTACTTGGAGCACTTCAGAGTCAAGCTAATAAATTTGTGAACAGGTTTCATGAAGAGAGAAAAACCAAGCTCAGGTATTTTTACCATGTCCATTCTATTCTTCCATTTTTTTCCTTTTCTTTACAAAGCAGTTATATTTAAAAGGGGAAACTTCATTGATTGGCCAACTAAAATCCCTAACAAATTTTTTTCTTTTTAATTGAAGATAGATTGTGGAATTAAAATCACATTTCTCGGCTTTTGAAAGTGGAGTTAGAATGTTTATTTCCATTAAAGTACTTTCAGGAAGATTTAAGAGATTGACTTTCCTTTACCACTCAAAGTGAAGTTAACTATATTTCACCGCTCTTTCTTGATTAGGCTAAGAGACTAAGAAGAGAAATATTTTCTGAAGGTATTCATAACGTTTATAAGTGACTTCAATTTATTAAGATGTTCAGCATTTTTAAAAGTCTTACATAACAACAGCTAATGGCCATTACTGTTTAAAAACTCAACACCATAGGCTCTACCTGAATTTCACTAAGATGCATATAGTCTTTATTATTACTAAAATGTGTAACAAAAGTCTTATGTACTCACTCAGCTTTTTTTTCTCTTTTCAAACAAGGAGATGGTGTTGAAGTGTTATTAAAGTTTATCTTCCTTTCTTTTTACTTTTGAATAGCCTCCTCTTAGACAATGAGCGCTGGAAGCAAGCTGATGTTCCTGCAGAATTTCAGGATCTTGTTGATTCTATATCAGATGGAAAGATTGCTTTACCTGAAAAAAAATCAGGGGGTATGTGTATTCTTTCACACTCTTCAAATTTTATATTGTTTGTCTCTTTTGTAGGAATGCTTAATATTTCTTTAACTGACAATGCCTCTTGGAAAGCCTAGAACTAATACTCCAGCTTAGTTAATGAGTCATTGACTGGGAAAGTATCTGTGGTAATGTATAATAATAATTTCAGATATATATTGAGTGTTAATCATATGCCAGACACTGAACCAGGTGCTTTACATGCATTACTCCAGTTTCCCCTCACAACAACCTATGATAAAGATATTATTGTTATCTCATGTAACAGTGAGGAGGTAGGTATGAAGCTTCAAGGGGTTAAGGAATTTGGTACAAATGATGATCTGGGATTTGAAACCAAGTTTATATAATTTCATAGCTATTTTTTAAAACCGTATCATTTAGAGATGTATTCATTCGTTGAGCCCTAGTAAGCTTCTACTGTATGTCAGATATTGAGACATTAAATGAAAGTGTAATTTTTTACATAGAAATATTTTTAAATTGTGTACTTACATTTGCATAAAATGCAACTGCACTACAAAAGAAAGACTGAGTAAAATACAAATAGCAGTCACTCGTTTGACACTTGGAGATCATTTGCAATCTTAGTAATTGGGTGGAGTGATAGAGTCAGATGGTAGTTCAGTGCTAAGTAATTTGAAAGATGAGGAAGGGTAGAGAATTATAAGCCTACTTTTTTTGAGCAAGTTTGGGGGCGAAGAGAAAGTGAGCGATGAAGTGGCAGCTAGAAATGTGAGAGAAATTAGAGAGATTATTACTTTTCAATTCATTCAGGGAATTGGGAGTTGAGAGAAGAGTTTTAAAGTAGGAGAAGCTAAGTTATATTTTTATGCTTAACAGAAAGAGGAAGAAGGTTCATTTAGGATAAGAGTGAGATAGAGTGATTGTGGGGCAGGGACCCTGGAATTGAATCCAGAGTCTAAAAGAAGGGCTACCTCTTCTACCACTGTAACGAGAGAAAGGGTTAAAGACAGGTGTAAAATAGAGTAATTCCATATAGGGCAGAGAGAGGAATTGTAGGAATTAAGTAAATTTCTGTTTTTTAGTGACCATTTTTAGCAGATAACAGGGTTGAGTGGTGGTCTCAATTTTTTACTTGATTGTATAATATCAAAGCAAAAGCGTTCAAGTAGCAAAGACTGAAAGAAAAATAAAACACTCTGATCACACTAAATCACAAGTTTAAAATTATGACTTATTACTTATTTTTCAAGCTACATTTGATTGACTTCCCACTGTGTGAGGTGCTGTGCTAGATGACTGAGACATGTTGTTTGTCCCTAGAGAGTTCACAGTCTTGAAGTCTGCTGTCATGCACACATTATAATTTTTGAATTAAGACAGTAACTATAAAGTGATTGAATTAACCATGTATTTTTTTCCTGCAGAGTGAACTATTTGTTTTCACTTCCTCTTTTAGGATACGGTCAGTAGGCGGTTTCTCTTATGAACCCTGCTTCTATCCCAACCGTTTGTTCTCCTCTGAGAAAGAAGAAAGTATATGTTATTAGAAGTTCATTAACATTTTACGAGTTCATACCAAGTTAACAATACTTGGTTATTATTCATTCATCCACTATCTATTTATTGAATACTTAGCTGGGCATTTAGGAAATGAAGTTAATAAATGGCAGTTAATATTAATTTAGTGCTTACTTGATGCTAGACAGTTTGTTCTAAGCACTTTACATTGTTGTCTCATTTACAGGTCCATGAGCTAGGCAGTGTTAGTATTTCCAGTTAACAAATCTGGAAACTGAGACATAAACTGTTAAGCAACTTGCCTAAGGTTACATAGCTAGGAGATGGTAGAGCTGGGATCCAAAATCAGGCAGATTGACTTTAGGGTCCTTTCTCTTAAGTACTATGCTAGGCTGCTTTTCTACAGTACGAGAATTCGTTAAGACACAACCCCTGTCCTAAAAAACTTAATTTGACATACAGAGTGAATTGTGATTAGAAATTATATCATACTGAATTTCTTTGCTTGGAAGAAGTAGACATTTAATGCCTTAGAACAAACGGACTTGAAGCTTAGGAAAGCATGATGACTTGAACTTGCCCATGGTAATCTAATTAATTTGGCTGATTCAGAATAGTAATCCAGTCCACTGTTCTTTTTACCTCAACATGCTGAATTTTGTTTTATAATGATAAGAAATACATGCTGAAAATAAAATAACTTTTAGATTAAAATCTTGATAAGTAAATATATAATCTCTCTACGGAATTTAGAAGTTAATTTGTATTCTAAGAATTATAATAAAGAAAAGATAACCAGTTGAAATGCTAGTTCTGGCTTTCCAAACTAATAACATTTTTTTCCCTTTACTTCTCATCAATCATCTGCCATGTTCCAGACTTACAGGATAGCCAGTTTGTAATCTTTATCTCTTTCGGTAACAGCAATGCTGAAAGATAGATGTTATCCATGTTTAATGGATACAGATATTGAGATTCAAAGAAGTTAAATAATTGGCCCACAGTCATGCACCCAGTATTTGGCACTAGTGGACCTCAGATCCAAATTTCTCTGATTCCACATCCAATATACTTTATTTACTCTATACCATATTGTTTACCAAGAAGTAGATATTTATTTGCAGAAATGAAATAGTTTCGGGCCCTAAATTTAGGAACTCTGTTTTTTAATTTTTTTTTCTCCAGTATTATTTTCATCTTATACCCATGTCTCCCTTTATTTGCTTTACTTTCTAGCTACAGAAGAAAGGAAACCAGCTGAAGTTCTTATTGTTGAGGGACAACAGTATGCTGTTGTTGGGTGAGTGACACATTTTTCTTTATTAGTTGAATCAATTATTCAAAACATAAGTCTTCTAGTTACTTCTTGATGTGAATGGGAAATTTTGGATTAACAATTTTAAATCTTGCAAAGAACTTTAAAGAAATTTTATCGATGCTTTTTTATGTTCCTATATTTTGCAGTATTCTATATCTATTAGGGGCTATACTGGCTTAACAAAAAAAGAGGTTGGTTGATTTATCTCATAACAAGAAACCTAAAGGTACGTAATCCTAGGGTGCTAGGGTGGCTCCCTTGATGTTATTAGCATCTGAAGCTCTTCTGTCTTTTTTTTTCCTGCAGTTTTTTTAGTGTGTAATATGCAGCATAGTAGTTGAAGTTGTGGTCTCTGGAGTCAGACTGCTTAGATTTGAATCTCAGCAGCTCTGTTATTTTGTGACCTTGGGCAATTTACTCTGTGTGCCTCAGTTCCCTTTTCTGTAAAACGAAATGCTGCAAATAGTACTACATTTAGAATTATTGTGAAATTAAGCAGGTAGTTCGTGTAAAGCATTTAGCATAGTTCTGGCACCTAATAAGAGGTTGATAGTTGTTGGTGGTTGTTTCCATTGTCATCATTTTCAGTGGTCTTTTACTCTCTTACCAGTAACAGTATAGAATTCAGTTGACTTAAGAAAAATATAAATTCCAGTGTTGTTTGCCTAGTACCATATGCCTTTTTATTAAATGGGTAGTTAAACTAATGTCTTCACATACTTCATAACACTTCATAGTTTAAGTATTTTCATATATATGATCTCATTTAATCTCTACAACCACATTGTGAAATAGACATTTCAGGGATTGTTGTTCCCTTTCTACAGTTAAGTGAATTGGAGCTTAGAAGATTAAGTAGTTAATATAAAATTACCCAAATGGAGCCAGAAGTAGAATCAAGATCTAGCTCCCAGTATCTACACCAGAATTCTTTTCTCACTTTTCTTGTTTCTTGTCACTGTATAAGTCTTTCCTGAAATAGCCATCTCTTCTAGGGAGAATGAATGATCCTCTCCTTGTAACTCTCTGTGCCTCTATCATGGCACTTCTTGCAGTATATTAGAATTATTTATTTGTATATATATCTTCCTAGTTAGTCTCTGAGTTCCTCAGAGGTGGAGATCACATCTTAACCATTTTTGTTTTTCTTGGCACCTGATAAGCCCTCAAAAAGTACATATAAAATATATGCTTTTTTCCCAATCTGTATATTATCCAAAACTCTGAAGTATACCTGTTGTAAGCTAAAGCTTCTGTTCCTTTCTCCTTTGGAATGGCGTTCTTTTCCATTTCTAGTAGGACAAGCTTTTTTCAACCTCCTTGTAATCTTAGACCTTTAATCTAACTATGATTTCTTTCCTTAAGTACAAACATTGCAGTTGGCTCTCTGTATCTGTGGGTTCTGCATTTGTGGATATAGCCAACCAGGATGTGAAACCCGCGGGTATAGAGGGATGACTTACTATGCCGTTTTTCATAAAGGACTTGAGCATACATGGATTTTGGTATCCACGGGGCATCCTGGGAGCAATTGCCCATGGATACTGAGGGTGGACTGTATCTTGTTAGTCTTCCCTTGCTTGATGAAAATGGTCCCCTCTAGTCATCTGGCTTTCTTGCTCTTTAGACAAAGAGACTAAGCCAAAAAAGTGAACTCCTTGGCTGAAGGGGAAATGTTATATCTTCAGAGGGAAGATTACAAAAGATATGCAAAGGATTTCTGCCCAGTAAAGCAGACTCTAGGAGTATGCCTGGGGAGTAACATATGGTCTGACAATTAAGCTGATACAAAGACTAGACACTATCTTTCTTGAATCACACTACTTCCTGATATCCTTCAGACTTTCATAAAACATTATTTTACATGAATCACTCATTTCTGAGAATCTCATTGAATTTAGATGTCCTGTAATGATGAAGGGCTCTTTCCCCCTTAATTTCAACCTTATTTAACCTCCTAGTGGTGTCTCTCTTCAGCTTATGATGTGTTTTGCTAATGAGTCGATAATTTTATTATCTTTGGGGAACCTTTTGTGACTTACTGATAAACTTTTTAGGAGACATGTTGTTCTTAGAAGCCACAATTTCTCTTTTATCTCACTAAGAAAATCTGGACTAGGTTCCCTTCATTAATTCAACAATTATGAGGACCTACTGCATAATCAGAAACACTGTAAGCTTTTTGTCAGTATTCTAAATTAGCCAAGGAATGGCATATCTGCCTTAGTGAAGATGCTTAGTGAGAATGTCACACAGAGTGATGTTCTCGAGCACAAAATTTAAGAAAGTACCCTTTCTCAGTGTCATGCAAGTGCTTACCTTGTAATTGAACAATGCTAAAATTGAGTGTGTCCTTGATTTTGCACCCTAGGGATTTTCTGTTTTCTCACTCTAGTCCCTGCTCTGCTGCATTGATAGGTAAAACACATAATTTAACAGTTACCAAGATCAGTATTGATTTTTCTATGCCGAGTCAGTTTGATTTTTCTTGTTTTGAGTGCTTACTGAATCATCTTTCTTTTTTTATAGAACTGTATTGCTGTTGATAAGAATTATCCTTGAATATTGCCAGTGTGTGGATAATATCCCATCTGTTACTACTGACATGCTTACTCGTCTATCAGATTTATTGAAGGTGTGTATGATTTCAGTCTTATGGTAAAATAGTTGGAAGAAGTAATTCATTAGGGTGTGACTAATCTTTCAACTCTAAGACGTTTCAAGGTTAAGGTATCTTTAAGACATTACTTTTGTTACATTCAATTGTGGTTGAATCACAGCATGTTATGGAAGAAGGCCGCCTGCTTCCTCACTTAGTGATTCCTCATTACACTTATAGAGTTGTTAATGACATTGGAGACAGGAGATGATTTGTTCGTTAGGTGCTGAACATGACTGAGGCCACTTAGGTCAAAAAACCTGGACTGGTTTCAAATGTGCATGGAAGGAATTCACTGAACTTTACAAAATTCATCTCACTAAGGTTAGAGATTTTTCTTAAATCATTTTTCAGAACCATTGATGTAAAATGAAAATGTGGTGATAATTTTATTCAGCCATTTCATATTAACATATTTTTAACTGCTAGCTTAGAGAAAAGACTTAATTTTTCTTAAATGTCTATATCAGTTAATTCTATCCCGAAATTAAGTTGTCGTATTTTAGTCCAGAAAGATTTTGTTACCCTTTTAAAAATAGGACTGTCCAATTAGAAAGACTGAAACAACTAGTTTTGTGAATGTAAATTAAAGATTAATTTCTGAACAGTTGCTTTTTAGAATTTCTCAACATTTTCCCTACCAGACTGTAAATATTATTTAGGAATACCCCTTGCCTTTTTTTTTTCCCTGTCATTACATAAACAGATCCTAATTGCTCTTACTAGAAAAATTTGTTTGCTCCTTGAATGAGAGGAAAGAGGAATGTATTTTTAGAATTAACACATTGCCAGCATATAAAGAATAGTTTTTAATTAACTTTTGGGTTTTTTTCTCTCCTTCCTTTGTTAGTACTTCAATTCAAGAAGTTGCCAGTTAGTTCTTGGAGCTGGTGCACTGCAAGTTGTTGGACTGAAAACAATAACTACAAAAAATTTAGGTATGGATTCTTGCATTTAATTCACATGCTGAGGCGTTGTAGTGATGTTACTATACTTATTTTTTTAACGAAAGGTTCTAAAAGTAGCAATGTTACTTCACTTTTTTATGCATTACAATAATTGAAAAATTAATTTCCCCACAACATTCTGGAGAAATGTTATGGGGAATTTCTACTCTGATAAGTATAAGTTAATAGAAAGTTTTACTACTATAGAAAATGTTAAAATACAACATGCATGAAGTACATATGTATGTATGAGGTAAATGGTATCTGAATGTCAGAAGAGAATCAGTTGTCCCACTAGCTTCCTCATGCTAGTAACACAACTTGAGTCCATTAGGAAAAGCAGCATATTCATTGCGTTATTCAGTACTAAACGATTTTCTTAAACAAAATGAAATATGTTGCTTTCTACCACTGTGTTCTTCATTTATGAAATAAATGTATAAAATTTATTGACATTTTTGGCTTAATTTGATATGTATTTAAAGCCTCTAATATCCTTTTTTGTTTCTCCGTGATACGTCTACCTCCTGGATCTTCAGCTCTTTCTTCACGCTGTTTGCAGCTAATTGTGCACTACATTCCTGTGATCCGGGCTCATTTTGAAGCTCGACTGCAGCCTAAGCAATACAGCATGCTTAGGCATTTTGATCATATCACTAAGGTACCTTTACATATATTTTCTACTGGAATTTCATAAATTTAATTCCCTAATTGTTAAGTATTTTTTAGATGTGTCCCAGGGACTTTAAAATACAATGTTATTTCTCATTGTAGGACTATCACGACCACATAGCTGAAATATCAGCTAAGCTTGTAGCGATAATGGATGGCTTATTTGACAAGCTGTTGTCTAAGGTAATGGTTTATGGAAAATATCAGGCTTTGCTTGAAAGCATTGTGACTTTTCACAGTTGTCTAACAAATCAGATTCTTCAGGATTTAGGAAGAAAACACAATGGAATATTCAGATTACCCAAATAGTTGATGTTCATCTGCTTAAGGGACTTGGAAATGGGGTTGGGGGAAGATGATTTCAAGGATTGTAGAGACCCCATGCAGAAGTAATTTTATATTAGCTGCACTGAAAGTTATGTATTTTCTTCATATTTTAGTGTGAAAGCCTGCCAGAGGCAGAATTGAGAAAATAAAGATCAAAATAGGAAAAAATTAAATAAATTATTTTTGATAAAGATAAACTTTATTTTCTAGGCTAAAAAGGCAGAACCTGAGGTACTCTGTTATTTCTCTCATAGATATTCAATTTCAATATTTGTTTCTAATTTGCTTCCCATCCCAAATAGTTCATTAAAAAGAACACTGTTTTCCAAAGAATTCTCAATTACATGGGAGGGTATCTTCAGAAAAATGTCACTTAATCAGCCCTAGTCACTTTGGCCCTATCCCTCACTCTTTGCTTTCTCGAAATTCTTCAATACATGCCTTAAGGAGAAAGCAGAAATTTCATAACTTGAAAGTTTGAAGGTTTATTTAGTTACACTTTTGCCCCAGAATGTGTTTAGAGTAATCTTATAAAAGGCAAGGCACTTTGATATGCTTTTCCTTCTATGTGGATCCTTCAGATTCTGAGATGGCAAGAGCAGCAGGTACATAAAAAAAGGATAAGATGAGGTGGTGCCCACTGACACAACAAACCTTTGAAGCTGACAATGAAAAAGGAATGATTAGAAAATAAGATTGCATTTGTTTAATGTCATAAATTATCAAACATTTTGGTTATAGACCCCTTTACACTTAAAAATAATTGAGGACCTCAAAGAGCTTTTGTTTGTACAAAGTATACCTATCAGTAAGTACCATATTAAAAATTAAAACTAAAAAAATTTTAAAACACAAGAATATATAAACATTCGATCAGCCTTCAGAATGATGACATCTAAAAATCCCCACTATTCAGTCATGTGAGACTGAGAGTGAAAAAGATAATACCATCTTAGTATTATTATGAAAATGGTTTTTACCTCATAGATTCCCTGAAAGAGTTTTTGACTCCCAGTTGTCCCCAGACCATACTTTTAGAACCCCTGGTGTAGTTAATAGATAACATAGATGTTTTATGCCTCTCTTTTAAGAACTTTAAGGAATTTATAGTTACGTGCAAACATACATATATTATATTTTGCCCTCGAAGTTTCTAGTTTTGTATGGAGAAAAATCATTGCTGTTTAGAAATTCTCTATATTCTTCATGGTTCAGCTTCATGGTTGGACTTCATTCAACTTCATGATTGCCAAGTACAAGCTAAATTTAAAAGTAGTTCTGTTCCACCAGTTTCCTTTTTGATATATGGCATTCTTCTGTGTACCAAAAGTCAATAAACGCGTTGTGACTATCCTCAAGAAGTTTACTGTCAAACAAGGTAGAGGACAGTAAACACCTCACAATGTAGAATAAGGCAAACGCCAAATAGTGAAACTAGTTATAAGCTGTGGAATATAACGGAGCAAAACCAGAAAAGTGCCAGTACTCTTAAAACCCTAACTTTATTCTATCATGTTGGTGATCCAGGATTTTTGAACAAGAATTGGGACTATGGCTAGACTTTCTCCCATGACCACTCATTTTATTCTTTTTTCTTTCTTTCTTTTTCGTAAAGAAAAATAAAGGGCATTATTTAATGAGCTTCCCATGTACTTATCACCTATATTTAATAGTCATTAACATGTCTTTTAATTAAAATGTCATTAACGTTTTTCTTTTATTACTAAAATGTTTCATAGTAAATTCGAGGCACTATGATATTTCATATCTAAATATTTAAGTATATATTTCTAAGAACTAAGGATACTTTTTTATATGATCACACTACCATATCACACCTAACAAAATTAACAACAATTCTTTAATATCATCTAATACTTATTCCTATTTTAAACTTATCAATTGTCTCAAAATGTTCTTTTTTACAATAACTTATTTGAAATAATAGATTCAATATGATCTGTGTATTGAATTTGGTTATTATGTTTCTTAACTCTTTTATAAACTTCAGACGCCATTTTTGATATCTTTTTATTTTTTTAATCTCAAGTATGTGCCTAGACATTTGCAACGTAGTGTTTTCTCCACTACCTTACCTGCTGATGACTTTTTCTGTTACCCTGACATATTGCATTCTCCCTGTATTACCATGTCTCTCTCTACCACTCTCTGCTCTACTTGCTTTCATGGGTTGTCCTGGAGTTTGGCTCTGTTTTTAATTCATACCAGAATAGCAGACAGTGTTTGATTTAGGTTAGCCTCTCAATTTTCAGCTTTTCATTTTCTTAACTCTGGAGTTTTAATTTGGCAAAAGAAGGATAATGCAATAATAAAATATAGGCTGATTCTAAGAAGTTAATAGGTCAGAGTACCATTCCTTGAGTAGAATGAAGCATTAACATCTAGTTGTATTATTGGCTGGACTAATGTTCCAGCCACCATTCATTCATTCATTCAGTTAAATTGTGTTAGATAACAGGGATACACAAGGGTGAAGAAGCCTTTGATCTTGTCCTCAAATAGTAAAATACTTAATAGGAAAATTATATTAGTAACTAACAGGAGGTAGAATATGTAAAGTGTCATAAGTAAGGAATCGATTCAGTGCTATTAAGAGTTTTTAATGTTTTGAAAGAGATGGTTTCCAGCTGGGGAGGGTGATCTGGGAAAGCTTTTATGGATGAGACATGCATATTAGTTTTGCTTTTAAAGATAGGTACAATTAGGGCAAATGAAGTTGAGGTGGAAAGATACTCTGAGGTAACAGCATGAAGCAGATATGCTGGTAGGAATCATAAGAAGGAAGTTTATCAGGTTTTCGGGTCAAGTAGACTTAAGTTCAAATTCCATGTTTGTCTATAGTGAGGTATCAGCTCACACTGGTCAGAATGACCATCATTAGAAAGTCCACAAACGAGAAATGCTAGAGAGGGTATAGAGAAAAGGGAGCCCTCCTACACTGTTGGTGAATGTAATTTGGTGCAGCCATTGTGGAAAACAGTATGGAGATTCTGTAAAAAACTAAAAAGAGAGTTACCATATGGTCCAGCAGTTCCACTCCTGGGCACATATCAGGAAAAAACTCTTAATTTGAAAAAATACATGTACACCAAATTTCATAGCAGCACTATTTACAATAGCCAAGACATGGGAACAACCTAAATGTCTGTCAACAGATGATTGGATGAAGAAGTTGTGGTCTAAATGTATAATGGAATACTGCCCAGCCATAAAAAAGAATGAAATAATGCCATTTGCAGCAACATAAATGAACCTAGAAATTATCATACTAAGTAAAATAAAACAGACGAAGACAAATGTCATATGATGTCACATATATGTGGGACACAAATGAACTTATTTACAAAATGGAAACAGGCAATAGAAAACAAACTTATGGTTACCAAAGGAGAAAGAGAGGGAGAGGGATAAACTAGGAGTTTGGGATTAGCAGATACAAACTACTGGATACAAAATAGATAAATGTCAGGATCATACTGTATAGCACAAAAAACTATATTTAATGATTTGTAATAACCTATAATGAAAAAGAATATATATAAAATGAATCACTGTGCTGTAGATCAGAAACTAACACAACATTGGAAATAAACTATGCTTCAATAAAAAAGAAAAATTACATGTTTGTCACAGATTAGCCATTGAAGGACCTTGGGTAAATTATTAATCTCCTTAAATGGGGGATAACAAGTTATTAATTATTAATAACAAATTATTGATCTCCTCTAAATATGGATACTAACAAAGCCTCATAAGGCTGTAGTGAGGATTTATGAGATAATATATGTAGAGCACTTTTCTTTTATCATGTATCTGACTATAGCCAGTTCCAGTAAGTGACTGCTAATGCTTTTGCTGTTGTTATTAATAATAACAAAAGTTAAGTAATTCCATTTAGCTAATGTACTAGGGTGTGTAGACCAAGGAATGGGATATATGTTGGAAAGATAGTAGAGAGTTTTGACTTTGAGTGGAGAGCTAAGCAGTTTAAGTCAGGCTTACAGAAGTATAATTTACATTCAGTAAAGTTCACCCTTTCTAAGTATATGGTTTGATGAATTTTAACATGTATACTGTAGTGGGGCTACCACAATCAAGATACAGAGCAAGTCCATCACTGTTAAACATTCTCAAGGGCATTTTTGTCATCAGTCCTTTCCTGACATCCCAAAACCACGGCAACCACTGATCTGATTTTCATCCATATAGTTTCGCCTTTTCCAGAAGTTCCTATAAATAGAGTTATACAGAATATAGCCTCTTGTCCCAGGTTCCTTCATTTAGCATAATGCTTTTGAAATCCATGGATGTTATAACATGTGTTAATGGTTTGTTGCTTTTTATTATAGAGTGGTACCCCTTGGATGGATGTACCACTATTTGTTTATCTGTTCATCAGTTGATAGACCTTTTAGTTTTCTCCAGTTTCTGGGTGTTATAAATTAATACTATTATAAACATTAGTGGGCACATCTTTCTGTGAGCAAGTGTTTTCATTTCTTTTATGTAAATACCTTGGAATATATTGATGATTTATAGAAATGTAAAACTTTGTGGTAACTTGATATAAAACTGCCAAATTATTTTACAAAGTGACTATACAATTTTGTATTCTACTTGTGGTGTGTAAGAGTTCTAGATATTCTTTAATCTTTCTGTTGTCTCCGTTTTGTAATGTTAGTCTGTTGGTAGGTCTGTACTGAGTGATAGCTCATTGTGGTTTTAACTTGTGTAATGACTAATATGTTGAGTATCTTTTTGTATGTGTTTGCTGTCCAGACTTTTTTTTTGGTAAATTGTTCAGGTTTTTTGCTCATTTAAAAAGATTGAGGTGTCTTCTTACTGAGTTTTAAGAGTTCCTTGTATATCCTAGATACAAGCCCTTTATCAAATATATGTTTTTAAGTGTTTTCTCCTAGTCCGTGACTTATCTTTTCATTTTAAGTGTCTTAAAAAGAGCAGTTTTTCATTTTGGTAAACTCCGGTTTATCAGTTTTTTTCCTTGTATTGTTCATGCTTCTTGTGTCCTATCCCAATAAATTTTTGTAAACCAAATTACAAAGATATTTTTCAGTGTTTTCTTCTAGAAGCTCTGTTGTTTTAGGCTTTATGTATAAGTCCATGATCCATTTCTAGTTCATTTTTATGTAGTGTGAACTATGAGTCTGTACATTTTATGGAAAAGACTATCCTGTCTCCATTGGTACCTTTGTTGAAATCAGTTGACTGTTTTTATGTGGGTCTATTTTTGAACTCTGTTCTATTTTATTGCTTTATATGGCTGTCTTTACACCGGTACCACACCATCTTAACTGCTGTAGCATTATTGTAAGTCTTGAAATTAGGTAATGGGAGTCCTTAGATGTGGCACCTTCTCAGTGTTCTCACCCCTCCTCCAGTGGTAGCCAACCTCTGCTTTGATTTTCATAGGATCTTGGGCTTAAGATGTTTTTCTTCCTTCCCTCAGGACCATGCGTGTTTTGTTTCTACCCCTTACGTGGTGGCCTTGGGGATGAACGAGTTTGGAGCCCCTTCTCCCTTCACAGTGACTTAAAGCTTTTGCTTTGTATAAGAAGGGCTTAGGGAAGTGGGTGGCATTTGTTCCTTTTCCCTAGTGCAGCCAGTCATCTCCTGCTTGCCTGTGCTACTGAGAATGACTCTCTGTTGTCTCCTACCCTGACCCCAGTGTTGCTTGTGAGCACTGGCTGGAGACCCATGGAGAACTTGTCAGTGACTGCAGACTTGCTTTGTGGCTAGGGTTCTCACTTACTCTGAATGTATGTCTACTTGGCCTTTGGAAATTTGTTAAAATGTTAGTTCTTTTCTTATTTGCTTCTGGGATGGTCATCTCTTCTTTCTCTGCTTTGCCAAAAGTGATTGCCATGATCTGTCTCTCCTCTGAGGGCCTTGTCACTCTTTGGAATTAGTTCCCTTGGTTCCTGTGACCTCTGTTCTGTGCTAGGTTCAATAAAAGTTATGGTTTCATTAATTATTCCTATGTTTTTCTTGTGGCTAGGGTAGTAATGACATTCTCTTGCATCTTTCTAAATTTTAAACAGAAACAGAACCCAAAAGTTTTTAAACTAATGAATCACATGATTAGAATTACACTTTAGAGGGGTTAATCAGATAGTATGTGGAATGGATTTAAGGTGATATGGCATGTCCTGTATTTGGAATACTGTAACTTTTTTCCTTTGAAGACGCAGCAGCTGCTCAGGAAGCCATCTCTGTGGTTGCCTCAATGTCCTCCACCCATGTTCCTGTAGCATGCAGTGTCCACTTTCCGGGCCACCAACTTTTAGACAGTCAGCTCTCCAAAGAGACTATCTCTGATTAATCTTTGTAGACTCTAGCCAGCACAGTACACATGTACACATATGCATACACACACATACATGCCTGTGTTCACATATGCACACATGCGTGTGCATAGGTACATATACACACCCAAGAGAATACTTATTCAGTGCTTCCTGTGTGCCAAGAAGTTTTATTAAATGTTTGTTGAACTAATATCTGGAATCGTTAAAATGCTGTATTTTTTCAGGTGAGACGTGTTGAAGGCCTCGCCTGGGGCAGTGTTTCTCAAGTGAGACAGTGTTGACCCCTAGAGGACATTCTGAAATGTTGGGACCATTTTTGGTTGTCACAGTTGAGGGTGGGACAATACTGGTAACTAGTGAGTAGAAGCCAAGGATGCTGCTGAGCATCCTACAGGACAACCGCCACAACAACAAATTATCTAGCCCAAAATGTCAATAGTGTAGAGGTTGAGAAACTCTGACCCAGAGTACTGACTAATGTGTAAAATAATTTGAAAGTATGTTTGATGGGACTTAGTCAGTGATTCAATACAAGGAAACAAGGAAAAGAAGGGATTAAAAACTGAGTTGGAATTTTCAGGTCTGTATGACCAGGAGGATTGTAAAGGCAGCAGTAGTAACTGAAACAGGTAAGAGGAGCAAGTCTGGGAAAGCTCATGGTAGCTCAGTGATGGACTGGAACAAGATGTGTGACTTCAACTCAGTATACAGTGGTTCAGGACTAGAGATATATTAGAAGTCATGAGATTGAGTGATACTGATAAGAGGAAAAATGAGGAAGATAAGAGGGGATTAATGTTGAAGTAGCTTTGCATTTAGAAGATAGGAGATAGAAGGAGGGGAAGATAGGAGGGGAGGAACCAGGAAAGCATTCTGCATACACCATGATCATGTTTCAGGTGGGAGATAGTGTGAGATACTGCAGGGCGGTGAGGAAGGGGCACTAAAAAAAGTTACTAAATTTGGAAGTTAGGACATTTTTAGTGATTTCTCCAGAGAGAAATTTCAGAAGGTTATAAACAGTAGGGAGAAGGTGGTTTGGGTAGTGGCAAGAACCAAATTTTAAGGGTTAAGAATAAAGACGTAACAGTATCAAGTTTAAGTGATTGAAGAAATATGTAGTGAAGGTAAGATGGAAAGAATAGTATCTTTAGGGAAACAGCAGTGAAGGAAGGTTTGGGGAGTGTTTCCTAGGACTGCCATAACAAATTACCAAGAGTGAGTGGGTTAGAACACAGAAATTTATTCTCATCATTCTGGAAGATAGAAGTCCTAAATCAAAGTGTCACCAGACCATGCTCCCTCTGGAGGTTCTAGCAAAGAATCCTGCCCTTCCTCTTTCTTGTTTCAGGGCTTGTTCTCAGTTGTTGGTATCTCTTGGCTTGTAGATACATCACTTCAAGCTCTACCTCTGTCTTCATGTGGCCATCTTCCCTCTGTGTCTCTGTGTCTGAATTCCCCTCTCCTTTTTGTTGATTCTTATTTTGTGGTTGGCTTTATTCCTTTGATATCTATGTAAGTTTAAAACTAAAGCTCTGAACTGTTCTTATAAACTAAAAAAATTATGTGCAGTATATTGTATATATGTATTTACATGAAATATATTGTATATGTGCAGTCAAATTGTAACCATTCTACCTAATAACCCCTCCCCCAAATAAATTCGCCTGTCCTTTCTTTTATAAAGACACTAGTCAGTGGATTTAGGGCCCACTGTAATCCAGTATGACCTTATGTGGCTTCCAGTAGACATGAATTTTGGGGGAGTGTAGTTCAAATAAGGGGATATTACCATAGTGAGATACTATTTCAAACCCACTAGAATGGCTAAAATAAAAAAGACAATAACAAGTGTTTGTGAGGATATGGAGAAATTGGAACCTTTGTACACTACTGGGTGGGATTGTAAAGTGGTACAGCCACTTTCAAAAACATTTTGGCATTTCTTCAAAAAGTTAAACATGGAGTTACCATATGACCCAGTAATTCCACTTCAAGGTATATACCCAAGAGAATTGAAAACATTTGTTTACAAAAAAAACCTGTACATGAATGTTCATGGCATTATTACTCATAATAACCAAAAAAGTAGAAATAATTCAAATGTCTGTTAATTAATGATTGGGTAAACTATGGTGTATTCATGCAATGGAGTATCATGCAGCCATAAAAAGGATTAAGTATGACACATGTTGCAACATGGATGAACCTTAAAAGCATGTTAAGTGAAAGAAGCCAGTCACAAAAAGCCACATATTATATGATTCCATTTCTAGAGATTAATGGTTGCCAGGGGCTGAGGGGAGGGAAGAGCTGGGAGTACCTGCTAATGGGTATGGGGTTTCTTTTTGGCATGATGAAAATGTTTGTATATTAGTGATGATGGTTATATAACTATAGTTTACTAAAAAACCAGTTAATTGTACACTTTAAAGGGTTGCATTTTATGATATGTGAATTGTATCTTAAAGCTGTTATTAATAAAAAAGATAAGGGGATGTTTGATATATTTCTAGGCTGAAGAGAGACAGACTCTTGGGTGATCATAACTTTGCTTATCTTGGTCCAGTCATATGGTGACTTCTACATAGTTCTGCTGTAGCAGTTTATTAGAACTCGTTTTAATAAACTATATAAGATTAGTGCATCAAAAATATAATTATTTAGCCCAAATTTTTCTTATAAATGAGAATGATTTATAATTTAAGCTGTGAATTCTAAATGTGGGCCCAAAGATGATTATCTAAATTATACCAGTATACTGTTCCAGATGTAAGAATAGTAAAATGAATTTACCTAAGTTTAAATTTTCAGTATAGTTCATTGAAAAAGTCTTAACTTAATCTTAGGGTAAATATGATTACTATATTGGCCCACCTACAAAAGAAAAAGAACATTTTAATTCTGCCAGTTACATTGATTTCAGATATGATCATGATGACACATTCTTACAATCATGTTTTTTAAAAAATCTATTAATTTGGAGAGTCTGCTTTAATGATTCATCATTGTATATTGAGCCAGAATAGTAGCCAATGTTTTTTGAGTACTTTGTATCAAGCACTGTTCTTTGTTCTTATTGGCCATCTTTTAAAGTCCTCACAGCAAGCCCTTTGAGATATAGAGAAATATGTCACTCAATATAGAGAAGGAACTCACCCAGCGTCACAAAGCTAAGAATTTTAAGAGTTGAGATTTGAACCCAAGCAGAGCCATTTTAAGAAGGGAAACAGCCTATGTTCTTAGCCATTAAACTATGCTGGCTCTCTCAAAGTATATAGGATTTTTAATGAAGAGTTGTTGAGATTTGCATGAGTAGCAGAGATCAGAGTTAGATGTGTAGGGTCAGAAAATTTATGTCTTAGGGAACAAGTGGGGATCCAGTGGGCAATCCAGAGGACGTGAACATAATTCTCATTATTTTTCCCTGCCAGTATGAGGTGAAAGCTCCCGTTCCTTCTGCCTGTTTCAGGAATATCTGTAAGCAAATGGCAAAAATGCATGAAGCTATATTTGATCTCCTTCCAGAAGAACAAACACAAGTGAGTAGAAATTCCTAAAACTACTTCATTATATATAACGTAAGATGCATGCAGAATTGGAGTGTTTTTATGTACTTTTGGCACAGTAAAGCTTAGTTCATGTCCCAATATGATTATTATTTTTTCCAGTTGTTATATTGACTTCTGGAACATGGATAAAAGTTTCTGATTTCAAAGTGCCCCTCGCTCTGACAGGCCAGAGCAGTAACAGCTTTGCTGTATAGTCAGAAATTCTAAAGAGCAGATTTTCTTTTTTAAATTTTTATTTTTTATTGAAGTATAGTTGATTTACAGTGTTTCAGGTGTATAGTAAAGTGATTGTTACACATATTAAAAAGCAGATTTTCATTTGTCCATTGAGTTATCAGAGTCCTGGATTCTACTTACATAATTTATTACATTATTAGTTTGAAAATCAGGATTGACATTTATTAATGAAAAGTAAAATATGTTACTCACTGCGATTATAATCCAAATTGGATAGGGGAGGAATTAGTGATGGACTTAATAATGAGATGACATTTAAAGTAAACCAATCAATGTTCCTTAATATTAATATTTATTAGATCAGCATAAATGATGTATAGTAGGCACAAACCAGGAAGAATATCTAAGTGGGTAGTCTGTGGCACCTTTTACCTATGAAATATCCATCCTCTACCCCTGCTGTCTCCCCCGCCCTATTATCAGAGTTCTCGCCCCTCTTCAGTGGCATTCCTGCCCCCACTTCCCTCCATATCCTTGCCTAGTACTTCAAAGCTTCCAGTATTCCTTTTTTCCCAGTCTTTACCCACCTTAGCTTGTTCTCTTTATACCAAGTGATGTCATTCAAGCCTAGTTGTAGAATGATATGCTATAATACAAACCTAGTTGTTATATGACTGATGAAATGGGGTTTTTGCTATTCAGACAAGTTTGTTATTTCAGTTTATCTCTAATTGGTTGAGTGCATGGAAGTGGTATTTGGGAACAGAGGGTAGCTTTCTTAGTATCTCTCCCCTGCTCTTTCTCCCGCTGGTCTCCTTTGCCATGCCACTTCAGACTTTCGTCCTCTTCTAGCTTTTTCCATTTTTCATGCTTCCCTAGGTTTCCATTAATCATACCAGCTCTGTAATTAAATATCATCCAACTCCTTTGGGGCTCACTTAGGACTGAAGATACAGAGCACCCACTAGGGTCTCATTTTTCTTTCTCAGTCTTTGTAGCCAAGTCATCCTTTCATTCCATGTTTAAGACTTCCCACCTCTGACATTCTGACCTTCTGAATTTTCCATCTGAATTCTAATTCTCTAGCAAGGCTTAGCCAGGTCAGGGAGCTTGGTAGACAGGTATTTTGTGTGTTTTTGTCTGCATTATCATTTAAAAGGAACTCTTGTCAAAGTTAGGTAAAAATGACAGATTTTATGTCATTATTGTCGCTTGAATACCAGTAATTCCGTAAAACTTTTCCATGGATGACTTTATATGTTTTTTCCCATAGAAAACACATTTCACAAAATTGTTTGCATAGAGTAATTGCATATAATTTCAGGTCAGGTATTTCCCAAAAAAGTATTGGACCATTGCATTAAAAATGTGCATGTGGAGCAATAAAATACTTTCAAGTAATTTAGAAGGATAACGGTAGCTTCGTGTCTACCCTTGTGAGTTTTTTCAAGTTCCTGGTTAATACACTGCAGAGTTCTCTGTCTCTTTGTATTCTTCTCACCTGTGTGGTAGGTCGCCTTACATATCCCAGAGGACTCCTTCTAAGGGGCAGAAAGGCAATGATAAGTCATATCACTTAAAGTTGTACTGCTGAAAAGAGGGAAGAGCTTTTTTCAACTAAGGAGAAAAACTATACTGAAGTAACAGTTAAATACTTTTGGAGGAGCATTTTAAAAGTGTATGCCAAGGCAAAGGCTTTTTAAAAAAATATTTTTTCCAAATAATATTGATAACTTAACTACTTATGTCTTCTATTTCAGTAGAGCTTTAAGAAACTTAGTTTTATTTCTTTTCCAGATGTTATTTTTAAGAATTAATGCAAGTTACAAACTCCACTTGAAAAAGCAGTTATCTCACTTAAATGTGATAAATGATGGAGGACCTCAAAATGGGTATGTTTTCAACGTATTTTTAGCACATTCTCCCATATTGAATTGTTCAGTTGGTTTTTATTGAATTGTTCAGCTGTCCTTTTCCCCAGGGCCTCAGAATTGTAAAGTCAGCAACTTTTGCCTTTTTTTCATCTGTGGAGGTGATAGTTATCTATCATCTATCCACCTCTCTCTGTTAAAGTGTTATATAAATGTCATTACTTAACTGACCTTGTATGTCCATTGTTGAAGCAGGTGTGCTAGTAGCACCTCCTCACGTTACGCAAGTCCTCCCTGTCCAGACAGAACTCCGAGTCCTACTTGGCCTCTGTGAAGAAGTCACTTAACCTCTGTGCCTTATTTATAAAATGATAGGGATAAATTCCTTCACAGGATTAAAAAATTAAGTGTGTACATATCTTATTGTAAGCCATTGAACAAATTATATGTATTAGTAGTGAAACAGTGTGATATAGAAGAGAAAACAGGATTTAGAATCATAAAACTTAAGTTCTGCTACTTTCTAGCTGTGTAACTGAGCAAACCACTTACTGTCTGAGCCTTAATTTTCTTAGATTTGAAAATAGGGAAGATGATAAAAAATGCTGTCACAGGATTTTTGTTAAGAGTAATGTCGATAAAAGTGTAGGTTTAAAGATTATACAAAATGCAAAGCACTGATCATATAGTTAGACCTTAACGTGGTTTCTTTAGTATGTTACCTCGGTTGCATGGATTTTTAGGAATAAAATATTTTGTTCCCTGTTAAAGGGGTTTCAGGCTTAAATTTCAAACTTATAGGAGCAAGTGAAGAAAACATATTTTAGAGTCAGAAGGTGGCCTTGCCCTTAAAAAAAGAAATACAGTTGACCCTTGAACAATGCGGGGGTTGGGTGGGGGTTATGGGTCCTGACCCTCCAGCAGTTGAAAATCCACGTGTAACTTAGAGCTGGCCCTTCATGTATGGGGTTCCTCCATAGCCACAATTCCACATCCACAGATTCAACCCACAGTAGATGGTGTAATGCTGTTGTATTACAACTATTTAAAAACATCTGCGTGTAAGTGGTCCCATGCAGCTCAAACTCATGTTGTTGGAGAGTACAATGAATTGATTTTGCAGATAATTTTTTGGAAGCTTCAGACTGCTGAATCTATCAGCCGGGCTTAATTTAGGAGTTTTATGCAAAAATCTTGATTCTCTCTTTTGATTATTACCTGATTCTTCTTTTTTTTTTTAATTATTTATTTTCAAAAATTTCAAAGCCACAGAAAAGTTCAAAGACAGTATAACAAATAACAAATACCCCTCAGAGATTATTCAAAAAGCTAGTAATATTCTAGAGCCCCGTTCCACTCATACCCTTCTACTTTTACTCCCATAAATAAATCTGGTTAGTTGGTTGATTTTTCTCAGGCCAGCAGTTCTGAAGCCTCCAAGTTAACTCATCACCTATTATTTTCTTCACTAATGTAGCTATTTGGCAGTTAGTACAGCTTTAGAGATCTTCACTGTCACATACTTTTAAAGACATTAATTCTGTGTAAGCCAGATTTTGTCTTTGAGTTACCCCTTGAAAGACAGAATTCCCTGAAAATTAACTTCTAGACTCTAGCCAAAGACATAACAAACTATCTGCTTACAAGGAATTTTCATTTCTGAAATGGCTCTAAAAATTTACCTTTTCTTTTTTTCAAGGTGAAATTCATATAACAAAAAATTAACCATTTTACAGTTTACAATTCAGGGGTACTTAGTACCTTCACAGCCGCCTCTGTGCAACCACCACCTCTGTCCAGTTGCAAACGTTTTACTACTCCAAGAGGAAATCCCCTGCCCATTAAGCAGTTGCTCCTTAGTCCTTCTTCTCAGCCTTGCACTTTTTTAATGTGATTTACTTTTTCTGTATTTTAAGATATTTTAAAAATATGGAGACATTTGGAGAATACTTGTATTCCTGTTACTTGAATTATTAACATTTGTCATTTTCACTTGAAAAAAATTTTTATCATGTTCTAAAACATGGCGTACCAAATGAAACTGAAGTACCCCTTGACCCCATCTCTAGTCCCTTTCTCTTTTCCTCAACCCTTAGGCAATATTTCTGGTAAATCCAGTCTATATTGTTTAAGTCCTTCGCACTCTGTGTCTAAAAAAATGTCGAGCTGTTCTTACATGGCATATTGTACATTTGCTGCTTGCTTTTTTGCGTGCAACATTGTTTCTGATTTATCTATACTGATATATAGAAATTGTCCATTTTACTGCTTTTTTTGTATTCTCCCACATGAATCAACCATATGTAATGTGTCCGTTTCACCTAGTAATTGATTTTAGGTCATTACTTTTTTCCATTACAGTCATGCCACAGTGAAGATCTTTATACATGTCTACTGGTGTCATCATTTCTTTAGGGTGTATACCTACAAGTGGACCACAGCACATGTACTTTTCACTCCACTGGGTTTTGCCAGAATGTTCTCCAAAGTGGCTGTACCAAGTTTGTATTCCCACCTTTTCTCCACATCTTGCCAACATTTGCTGTTAGATTTCTTAATTATTGCCAGTCTAATGGGATAAATGGTGTTTTGATTTGCATTTCCTGGTATTTGTCACCTTTTAATATATTTGTCATTCAGGTGACAAATTCCTGTTCCTATTCTTTGTTCATACTCTTTTCCTGTTCATATTCTTTACCCATTTTTTTCTCTTGGGTATTATATTTTTGTTGATTTTAGATTTTTGCATATGCCCTCAAACTAATCTTTTCTTGGTTACATATATTGCAGATATTTGCTTTTCTTTTATGTTTTTATCAAACAAAAAATTTCAACTTTGTGCTTTTTTGTGGAGGCTGTATAGTTGTTTATTAAACATAACGTGGTATTTTAAAATGGAGATTTATTTCAACTTTTATTTTTAATGTGGGAACCTTGCCTTAGAAAGGCTCCTTTTTGAGCCATTGTTGTCAGTTTCAGTGTACTACATTATTGCAAGCAGCATTGAAACTTTAGAATCTTTTTATGGATTTTAAAGTACCCTGAATCAGATGAGTTTCAAATGAAAAATATGGTCCTTACTAAATTCTGCCATGTGACCAAAGTTTAAACATTAAGTACATAAGTCTGAAGGATGTATGGACTAGACTGTAGTACATGTATTAAGATGTTTACAATACCTTTGTCCCCTTGTAGTCCAGCAGTCCAGAACTTAGGTGTTCATGAAAATATCAAAGCTGTATTTCCTCTTTTACAAACTACTAAGTCAAGCTCTCCTATTTGTTTCTCCATGGACCACATCTGTCAGCATATACATCTGATCAGACCAGTCCCTATTTTTTTGTGTGTGGAGCTTTGATATTTATCTGAGCATTCTTTCCAGGAGTGTTCTTTCATGTATAGGCATTAATGTGACAGCTCAATTCTCAAAAGTGTAATTCTTTTTTGTCAAGTATTGTCATATTGATTGTCAGTATCAAGTTTTATTGTCTAGTAGTACCTACACACGAATCCCAGCCTTCATTTAAATTCTTAGGATGGTACTCCAAAACCCTTGTCTCTTTCCCTTGATTTCACTAGTCATACACAGCTATATTCTAGTCTAGTGACAACTGATTAAAAAAAAAAAAAAACAGCTTAACCTGTTTTTTTTGTTTCATACTGTTTTTAAGATAAATCTATTTTATTGGGCAGAATTATAAAACTGAGTCCAAACTGCATTGTTTTATTCCTTTTCAAAACATTGAGAGGATTAAATGGTCTAACTATATGGTAGTAGGAATCCTACTAAGAGAAATATATTGATACTTTGTCCCTAGGAAATCTAGATTTTAAATAATAGTCCAGCAACTAGGATAGGACTCTTACTCTGTGAGCATTGCTACTTTGAAAAGAAAGTGTAAGATTAAAAATAATTTTCTCTCCAATGTTTAGGTTGGTCACAGCAGATGTAGCTTTTTACACTGGAAATCTTCAAGCCTTAAAAGGCCTTAAAGATTTGGACCTAAATATGGCCGAGATCTGGGAACAGAAAAGGTGATGACATACTGGAAAACTGGGTAGTTCATCTGACCATGTGATGTGTATGTTCATGACAAAAATATGGATGCCTGTGATCCAAGAGCTGAACCTGGAACCCAAAGTAAACTGGTGTTGGGGAAGGGGAAGAGGAAAGTATCAGTGTTGGGAAACTGGGATTCAGTGGGATCTACAAGGAATGCCATTTGTGTGCTTCCTTCAGTGAGGAGTAACTGATCAGGTGTCTATAACATTTTTCATTCTCTCTGGAAACAGACTCAGGTTTCTTTGGACCAAATCCAAAAGAACACATAGCTGTAACACAGCTGTAGTTGACTAGAATGCTCTGTATACTTTATATTAAAAAATGCTTTGCATTTCTTCCAGTGCAATGAAATTCATATGGTGTCCCACCTTATTTAATGATGGTACAATTTAAATATTAAAATCTTAGTCAATCTCTGTAGAAAGTTTTCTCTATGAAAGTAAAGCTGTTTGAAAAATTATTTTTTTACAGATCTTTCTATAAAAAATAAACATCTTTTGATTGCTTGGATTTAGGAATTCAGTTTTTGTTTTAGTGACCAATGTCGAGTTAGGCTTTGTGTGTTGCATATTTAATCTTTCTACCACCGGTGTATGTCAACTGGGTAAAGCCTTCCAAGACAGTCGAAATACTTGACAGGTTGGTCTCAAGTAATAACTTAAGATTTTGGTGTTTATTTATGCAACTACTAATTTCAGTACTTTTCAGATGTGGTATATGGAAGCCTGCAGTTTTAACAGCTGTATTTTTATAAAAGTATCTATGAAGGGTTGGGGTTTTTTTTTTATTTTTTTTTTTCGCCTTTTTATTTGTAGCAGAGGTAAGAATATGTTTTCATATATTCTGCCTACTTATGAGTTCTCATTTTAACATTTAGATAACATTGGAGTTTGGCCCCCTTAGGTTCTTATTTCTAAGTTACTTTCAATGTGTATATGAACAAAGACCAGGGAGAAGTAGAATTTTAAAATATAGGCTGCTGTGTTGGGGCCAGAAATATAAAGTGATGAGTAAGTTATTTAAAGACTTTTATGATACCTACCTTCAAAATTAGAATCAGCAGCACTCTACAAATTAAAGTGCCTGTGCTTCACTTCACACCAGGAATCTTGCCTAACCCTGTCAGAGTGCCTAACCTTGTGGTGATTATGTACAATGAAATAGTCTTATTTTGTGCTCTTCTGTTTCCTAAAAGGAAAGCCTGTTTTCGTTCCTTTATCATTACAAAGGTATGTCACTGGTTCTTAAAACTGTCTGTCTTAAAAATAAAGCTGTAAAAAATTATCAGACGTTAAAAGACAACTTTTTTTTTTAATAGTATACAGTAAACTTTTGAAACAAGCAGCTTACTCAAAAATAAGAAGTATGGAAGAATCAGAAAATGTAATCAGTTCTTAGAGAAAAGCCGCAAATCAGACTCCAGCAGACCTGATTTGGAAGGTTATTCATGAACATTTTTCAGTGACAACGAGCAAGCTTCAAGAAGTGAAGCTTCAAGGAAAGGGAACTTTATATAAAGTTATATCCCCACCTCACTAGAGAACAAGGATGTGAAAAAAACACCCTACCTCTACCCACCCCACCCTCTTCAGCTGGGAAAGGAAACACTGCTTTGTTTCAGTAAATGGGGAGTCTGTGGAAAGCATGGCAGGCATCCCAGCTTTAGACCTAGATGAAAGGTATTAAACACCTTCCAGTTAATTCCTATGGAAATAATGATGTGGTTAAGATTCTTAGAAATGCACAAACTGGATTTGTTAGGTAGCTGGCCAGTGAATACTTAAAAATAGTCCAAGAGCAAATCTTCCAACTGATAGAAAAACTGTTTAGCAAGAGTAAACCAGTTTTCTTCACCATTTCGTAACGTTAGCATTGAAAAGTATAAGTGTACACATGTATTGCTTCACAGCTTTATTTTTGAAATCACAAGCCGTTCAAAGTGCCCGTCATTGAGGCCTCTGTTAAAAGATTTTCCAGCAGAGCTGCCTCAGTTTTAAGACTGAACAATATTGCATTTTAAGATGAATTCACTTTCAGGATCCTCTTCAAAAAAGAAAAGTATTGCTTCCACCTTTGCTTTTCTCAGACTAAAAGCATACATACTGCAGAAAACTCTACTTTAAAAATTAACACTTGCAGGGTACAGTAACATAGTAAAGTACCTGCTTTTTTAAGAATCCTAAAGAACATTTCATTGTAAGAAACTGTTTAGCCCATAATTAGTATAAAGTAAGTGTACAGACAGTATTTTTCATTTCAGTGGTCCAAGATACGAAGGTTCCCAGATACAATCTTGTTCTCTAATACTGCTCCAGGTGGGATGTCAATTCGGTCACCATGATTTGCAATGATGATAACTGTTCCCTAAGTGAAGGAAAAACAAAAAGCAAGAATGGACTTGCAACTACAGCTGAAAGGCAATTGATTTTCTTATAATTACCAAGTTTACGTAGAACTCTGTTGGAGTAAGTATATTTATAAACAATATTAACCACGAAAAACAAGTGACACGTTAGGGAGATTATAATGTGTTCTGTCACAATTCTGGCAGCAGATCTGGTATCATCTGTGATAAGGGGCAAGGAAGCTAGGAGTGGGAAGTGAACCCAGGGCCACAGCATGACTGGCCTCTCAAAGAACTACCTGCAAGGCCACCAGCGTTACTTCCCTTCATAAACTAAAAGGTGCTTGGCTTACGTTTACATACAGGTTTTTTTTCTTTTTAAGAACAGTTTACTGATACATTTTTCAGGTCTTAAACTGTTTAGATGAGGCAGTATCAGCAATAAAGCTATATGAATATATATATTTTTTGTTTTTTTTTTTTCAAGATCTTCAATTAAGTAGCTTTAATAGGAAGAACACAGGAAGTCTAGGTACAGCATTTTAAAAAAATACTTGATTAGGAAAAAGCTGTTTTATCTTTGATTCTGAGCTTTAATACTCATACCTGTAGTCCTTCCTATTTGTTATGCTAGGCTGGAATGCTACTCAGAGTACCCAAGCACCATAGTAATTTGAACGAACATCTTCATACTGATGACAACTGATGACTTTAACAGGAATAGACAATATTCAGTATAAATGATGTCATTTTTTTCTACTTTCATTCAGATTCAAATAGTTATCTTTAGTGAACTAATGCTAATTTAACAGTGATGTATTTTAAAGATGGTCATATTTCAATAAAAGTATCAGTTCAATTATTTATTGGTGTTTGCTTTCCACTTGAATGCTGTTATATCCCACAGAATTCCTATATACAATTATGACTGTATTCTAACTATGCTGTATGTCTATGGAAGACATTATTAATACTAAATATTGTGATAAGCCTTTTCCCTTTAAAAATGTATCTATATCTTATAAACATCTGATAGAGACTAAGAAGTATTCTTTAAAATAAAGGTAAATTTAGGACTAGAAAACGAAACCTTTCTTGTAAAGCTATAATAACTGTAATTTTCATCATAACACACCTTTAATGAAACATTCTTGCCAAATGTCACATCTCCTGAAACTGTGAGGTGATCCAGTTCAAGCATATCTGGTATACTTTCAAATCTCCTCAGATAATCCTGAACCTGAAAGAAAAATAGAAACAAAAATTGTTTCAAAACTGGGTTAACAGAAAAATGGATTAAATTAACAAGATACTTTAATTAAAATGTAAAAGCATTCTGTCTATGGCCAAGCACAGGCCTTCAATGGAAAGAACCCTATTTATTAAAGCACTCACTATTTGTGCAGAGAGAGTTGAAATATTCTGTGCAGGAGAGACCAGGAGATAGGAACACTTGTCCCTACAATCAAGCAATTTACGTTACAGCTGAGCAGATCAGATGTTAAAAAGTAATAAATAAAAAGATAACCAACATACTAAGAGCCACATGAGTAGAGTCACATAACCTGAAGTTAGGTGGAAAAAAAGATCACCACGGTTCGAAGCAAACTAGACAGGAGCTGGGCTTTATGGAAGGGGCAGCACTGAGAGGAAACGGAATACAGCTCAGAAGAGCAGCAGCACAAATTATCACTGTAAGTGATCACTATTTTTGCCTCTTGTTTCCTTAGATTTATTCGCACTACAGATTGTCCTAGATGGCCTTGTTTCCTATTTTGCAAAGAAAAATAGAAGCAATAGGAAGACTTTCACTGGCTTCTACCACTACCACCCACTTGCCCCCGAGCCCATCCTCTGTCCCTCCTACAACTGGGGTTGGACCATTTCTCCTCTGCCAGACTAACCCTTCTTGTGGCCTGTTCAAGGATACTGTCCATGCCATAAATCCTCCCAACTTTAAAAAGCAAAACAAAACTTTATATCCCTTTCTATTTAGGGCTCCATTTTTCTGTTTTTCTGTAATGCAAAACTCTTGAATAAGCTGTCTATATTCATATCTCCAGTTTCTCTTCTATTCTCTTTTAAATCTATTCCATTCAGGCTGCAAAACCTCTATACTGTTAGCTCTAATAGTGAATCCTCATTCCTCTTACTTGAACTGGCAGCAGCACTTGACACAAGTGATCACGCCTTCTTTCTTGAAACATTTTCTTCATTTTGCTTTCAGGACACACACATTCATGGTTTCCACCCAGTTCTTCATCTGCAACTCCTCAGTCACCTTTGCTGCTTCTCCACTTCATCCCCATCCTCTAAGCCTTGGAGTACCTCAGGGCTCAGTTCCCCAGCCGCCACTCACTCCCTGGGTGATGCTTATCTCACGGCTTTAAATGCCAGCTATAAACTGACAACTCTTAAACTTACCTCTCTTCTAGATCTCTCCCCTGAGCTCCTGACGCATACATTCAGCTTCTCCATTTGAAGGTCCAAGTACAGTATCTCCACAATTTAACTCCCCATTCTGCTCCCCCTAAACCTGCTCCTCCAGGCCTTCCCCCATCTCAGTAAACGGCAATTCCGCTGCTTCTCCCTCTTACCCTCCATCTAGTCCAACAGCAAATCCTGCAGGTACAGCTTTCAAAATATCTCAGAATATCAACATTTTTCACTATTTCCACTGTAACCACCCTGATCCAAGTCATCATCTCCTCTTGTCAGGATTCCAGCAAAAGCCTATTCACTGGTCTCCATGATTCTACTCTTGTTCACCAGATCTGTCCTTCACCCCTTAGCTCACAACTCTCCAAAGACTTCTTATCCACCAGAGGAGGGGAAAAAGCCCCATTCCCAATGTTCAGTGACAAAGTTCTACACAATCTGACCTGTCACCTCTGACCAACTGTCCCTCACCTGCCCACCGTGCTCCAGCCATACTTGCTCGCTAATGTCCCTGGTTCTCCCTCAGATAAACTAGCCATTGGCCTGCTCAGCCCCTGTGCTCAGACTTGGGTAGCTGAAGTTCTAACCTCCTGCAGGGTATGGAAGAGGCTAAGAAGGAAGGGAAGGTGAGGCTAGGTGGGAAAATGGTTAACAATCCCATCTCAGGACGTGAGAAGACGGTAGGTCCTTGTAGCACCAGGATTTTCCCAGCCCAACCAGGCAGATAAAAGAGGCACCAAAGACCGAGGACACTCCTAAAATGCCTGATGGTATCTTGGGAATTGCCGCCCAGCCACAGCATCCAGAATCATACCCATGAATATATAAGGTGGTATACACATCCACACCAGGTGGCACTAAACCACAGCCAGGACTAGACAGGCTTGGATGGCACACCAGGACTCTACAGGCCAGCCACAAGCTCACCATCACTTCATTAACCTCGGCATTTCGTATGATTAAATTTTTTGGATTCCATTTATCACATTAGGGTTGGGTTTTACTCTACTTGCTATCCCCCCTGCCTAGAATGCTGTTTGCCCCTAGATACCTGCGTGGTGTAGTTAATTTCCCAGTGAGGCCATCTCTGGCCACCCAGTGTAAAATGACCCCACTACCCACCCCAAACACACACACACTCCCTGTTCCTGCTTTATTCAGCATTTGCCATCACTTGGCATTCTACACCTTTGATTCTCTTGCTCACTAGCATCCTTTACCCCACTAGAATATCCACGAAGGTGAAGAATTTAGTCTTTTATTTACTGCTGAACACCGAGCACCTACAATACACCTTGCACATGGCAGAGGCTCAATAAATTTTGTCAAACTAGGATTAACATTTTCTCACCAATGAAAGCAGTAATGATTTTAGACGAGACAAAAGATAAAACGTCCTAAAATTTAAACATTCTTTTCTACTCTATAGCAGTCAGTTCAAAAATGAGTTATAGCTTCATCTTCTATGGTCGATTTCCTTTCAAAGACATCAGAGATGGAGGAATATAATAGGTCAGCAGCGAAGACTAGACTCCATTTCACATGTGTATCATATCTTTATAATTATACATTTAAGAAACACACATTCACATGTATATCCAAAAAGTCACATGTATATCATACGTATATATATATATGTATCATTACATACCTTTGTAAAAGAACTGCCTAATTTCACCAAGGGCACTGTAGGAAATTCCCGCTTTTCACTCATTGTCAGAGATCCTGCGTTAAGGCTGTAGAGGTTTGACATCACCAGCAAGAGATCTGATGTGGTCTTGACAGGCAGGAAACGGCTCCTAGGAACATTAATACCTAGAGAGTTCTCAAAACTTTTAATGGCAGCCCCTACTGCAGTTTCTAACTGAATGACATTCAGGCCTCCGTCCAAAGTCTGTAAAAAAGGGAGCAGGGAGAGAAACACAGGTTTTAGCAACTTACTTCCACTTGGGCCAGTTAATATTTGGGGGGTGGTTTCAGAGATCCACTGAAGGAAACAATTTTGAGAACTGACATTTCTCAAGCACCTCCCATATGCCAGGTGCTTATATATGGTTATCTTTTTTCATTGTCATAACTCTTCTCTTCAGTAACATTTCCATTTTATTATAGAGAACCGCAGCTTCAGAAAACTCATGCAGATGCCTGTGACCAAAAGGCCTGTAAGTATCAGAGCAACCAGACTGAGGTGGGTCCCCTGCTTTTGGGCCCCGTGCTCTTGCCAGTACCACAGCCCAGGGCCAGGTCAGGGCACCACGACTTGCACACGTGCACACCACGGCTCTGTGTGTAGCGAGCTGTGAGCAGAGCCAGGGAGCCCGATGGGCCGCAACTTTGGCTTACCTTTGGATTCACAATGATTTCCATGTCAATAGCATTCTGCTCCTGCAGTCTTTTAACTGCTGCAAGAGAGATCCATAGGTTGTTCGTGTTAAATATTTTGAATTTGGATACAGACTTGAACTCATCAACGTGCGCTTTTGGCACTTGAGCAATTTCCACCAGTCTCAATTTGCCTTCATACTGAGTGAGTGTCCCACCCTAGAAAGGCAGAGAAGAGTGAGTGCCTCCACGTCTCTCCCAGTCACAACCATACCATGCTGTCCACAGTCTATAAGAGAGACAGAAAAGACACTGATGATAAAACCCCCAGAAATAAAAAGCACTGGCAGGGATTCGATCTGTGATACAAAGCAATATACATATGAAGGTAGAACCAAAGGAAATAATTCAGGTGTCTGTCATTTTATACTGTATATATGCCCTCTTGTCCATAATAAAAGCCATGGGAGTACATCAGAGTTTTCCTCATTTTCCAAAGAACTGCTACGGAAGATCCATTCCTCTTACTCCCAAACCACCGTCCATCACCAAACAACCAATCCTACCACCTCAGACCCTGCTCTGACGACCTCTAGGAAAAGGGGAGTAAAGGCAAGACAAAGGCACAAGTGGATGATAAGTGGCTCCCGAGTGGCCTCAGCCCAGGGGAGTCCTGTAGTCGCGAGGCCAGGGCAGTGTGGGAAGAGGCACAGAACCCAGCCCAGGCACCAGCCACATTAGCATTCACACTGCCCACTCTTCCCACTCCCTGTGGGTAAGCAGAAAACCACGTGAACCACTTCATCAAAGGCCAAGTGTCATCGCCACTGAACATGCAAAGTTAAACAACAAATTTTTGCTTTGCGTCAAACAACTGCCTTTTTTTATAACTACAGAGATGTTAAAGTGACAAAAAATACAGAGAGAGAAGTACACCCGGGAGAAATAGAAATAGTAAATTTTCATTAAAGGAATAATGAAACAAAAACACTTAAGCACCAAACTAGAATAGTAATGGTTTGAACAAACTTATTCAAAGTATTTTCACATGTTTCAGGTTATCTTATAAATAATGTGAAATTCTTTTCAATTAAAATTGCCCATAAAGATTATTCAAAAAGTGATGAATTTATTGCCATTAAATCTGGATTTATATGCACACTGTTATATCAGATGGAACTTGAGGTACTCTAGAATATTATCCCACTCTACCTTATAATGATGTTATCAAGTAGATGGATGTGTTTTGCTTAACACAGAAACTCTGCAATAAAAAGTCTGAACTATGAATGTGGAGATGTGAATCCCCAAACTGCTTCCTCTTGGTATTTACCTTTACATCTGCACGTGTTTTATTTGTGACTTCCATGACAAATTCACAGGGTTTCCCATTGGGTGGGTTCATTAGATGATTAAGAATATAAAGATCCACTGTGGCACCGAGATTATCTATGTTGGACACAAAAATATACTCTTTGCCTTCTCCTATAAAGGTGTCGAGCAAACCGGAGTTGTAGAAACTGGCATAAATATCACCGTGACCTGGAGGGTACCATGCTTCAGTATTCTCCCCTGAGTACGATACATCCTTTGCTACAGGCAGTAAAGATTCTTTATTAATCCTCGGGTACCTTAAAAAAAAGAAAAGTTCTTTTTCACTATCAACTCTGTAAAGCATTGCAGACCATGAAGTAAAACAATGCGTTTAAAGTTAAATAAAACTTCTCTGCATTACAGTCTATCAGGAGTAATTTAAACATAATTTAAACACAAAGAAAACCTCTAATTATCTGTGTTGTCCAAAAAATCAGTTTCCTAGACAGTACCATTTCCTTCAAAAATTTTTTCCATGGTCATTCAGATGGGAGGACACCCCATATTCCTAAGATAGTAATATGTTTTATGATCTCCAAGAGGAGAGATACATTAAGTAAATTTTCTCAACTGATTTGGCTGTGGGATTGTTCTTTTCCCTGAAAACCTATTTGGGAAATGCTGTCCATTCTCACCAAGAGATATATTCAGGCGTGGCTCTCTTTCTTTCCCAGAAAATCAAGAGCAGGTTAGTGCTCAGGGCTGTCTGCTTCCTACCACTCGTGAGGACTGTGTAGGGGCTGGCAGTGGGGAGGAGGGAAACAGAGGAGCTGGCACTGAAACAGACTAAAGGCCAAGCAGAAATGGAGGCAGAGCACCTGTGACATGAAGTCTCCATGGAAAAACAGGTTAAAAAAAACAAATTAATGGTACAACTTTAGAAATATCCCTCCTGTACAAGTTTATATAGACCCGTGTCCATCCTTAAATGGAAGCTTTCTATCCCCAGTTGCCTGGACTTTATCACAGTTCATCATCTAAATTCCTTTTTACTTACTCATCCATCCCCAAAATAGAAGATTTTTCTCCAGAACTCATTAAACTTCCCCCAAGACTATTCAGGGTTTTGAAGAAATTCCTTCCCACAGGAAAAGAAGGTTGTCAAATTGTGGAATATATGGAGAATTTCACAGACCCGCCTGGAGCCCAAATATGCCCTCAGAAAGCAAAGACCTGAGCTGTCCTCCAATATTCTGGACATGGAGCAGAACCTCGAGCAGATTCTTTTAAGACATGGAAGTTACAGAACCACAGAGTGGTTACAACAATCACATACCTATAACAAATGTTCAGCCTTTAAAGGCATTAAACACTTGCAAACAATCTTTGGCACATAGAAATCCTGAGGCTGCTCTGTTTAAACAAAACACAGTCTTCCTTTCCCAGGAGTAATACCCCCCAGAGTTGGTTGTTTTCACTCCTTGTACCTGCTTTGATTAAAAGTGTAGATTTTCACACGACAGTGATTGTACTTCTGTAGTATTTTTTTCGTATCTTCATCCGTGTTAAAAGAGTTCATTAGAACAAGAGGGACGTCTGTATCGTAGGTTTTGTTCAAATGCTAGGGAGGAAAACGACAATCAGACCACCCAGACTTACTTTTCTTTGGCTTCGAAGCGTAAAATTAACTCTCAATGAGTTATCACAAAATATCCAAAACACCATCTATATGTGGCCAGATACATACATCTGAAATAATAAGTAACTACTCAGCATGAGCCACTTTGCTAAGCAGTTCACCACGGACTTGCTCCTGACACCACAACGCTACGACACAAACTGCTGTCCGTGTTTTCAGATGGCTGAACCGAGGCCCAGGGAGGTGGCAGGTCAGCGGCAGAGCCAGGACACCCCGGGCCCTGTGGACTCTGGAGCTGGGCGCAGCCACAGTGTCCCATGGCCTCACTGGGCATTACTCAGCATCCAAAGCACTGTGGGATGAAAGTATAAATGTCACAAAGACACGCCTCCCGGGTCTCAGGATTGTTAAGAACTGTGACTCACACCCCAGCTGAAACTTTCAACCTGTAGGAAGTGCTAAGAGGCAACGCAGAGTGAGAAGAGAACAGGGTCTCAGAAGTCAGCCTGTCCTGTGTGCAGAGTGTGACGCTGTACTTACTAGCTAGGGAGCCTGGGGCACCTAAACCCACCTCTCTGTGCCTTGGTTTCCCCACCTGGAAAATGGGGATGATAATCGTGCCTATCTTAGAGCTGTCTGAGAGGAACGAGTCCACTCATGTAGAGCTCACAACACAAGGTGCACAGTACGTTCTGGGTAAGTGCTGGCTGCTGCTTACCACTATTACTTACTGTGGTTGCCAGCTCTCTATTAGACACTAGAGATAAAGAGATGAAAAAGTTAGGGCCATGTCCTGAAGAGCTGATGGTCTGTGACTAATGACTTTATCATAAGAGAGAAGCCATGAACAGTTCTTAGCATCCATGGCGCCCAACCAGATACATTAGATTCTTCCCAGTCCCTCAAAAGGGGCTAACAAAGCCAGATCATCCCAGCCGTGATGAAGGCTACTGCTAGAAAGAAAGGGGGGAGACGGGTGGGGAGATCAAAGGAGAATCCAAACAGATCCAGAGATTTCAGCAACCACAAATGCTACTTATAGATCAAAAGCTTTGCACCACCCTAAGGATTTGCCCTTAGGACACCAGACCTTTTTATGTACTAATAAAGAGACTAAAGATAGCAAGCTCCCCAACTAGCTCAAACCCACATTTGTTATTTTACAAGGTAACATTTATAATAACCTAAAAAACGACTTTGGTAGCTCATGACAAAGGCTAAATGTTACGGCTCACTTCGATTTGCTGCACAGTCAGATCCAGAAAGGTGTTCTCGTTCCTCACGCCAATCAGACTCTTCGGGCCCTTGCAGCCCATGCTGGTTCCCAGACCGCCATTGAGTTTCACCACCACCAGCTTGTTCAGCACAGAAGAGATATTATCAGGTAAGCCCCTGGCCTTTACCTTTTCATAGGGTTGAATCTGAAATTAAAAAAAAAAAAAATTACAGAATAAATCAAACAGCTTTATGAGAGGTTAAACCAAATCAATATCAGGGTTGTTTCCATGCTTCCCTAAGAGTTTTACTTTCTCTATGGAAAGTTTCAACTACGTTTCCTTTAATGTCACGGGCCCTTCTGGTTCACAATCAAGTTCTTATGAGCAACTTCTGTTGCACACAGAAGTAGTCCAGTGGTTCACTCACTCTACAATGTCCTACAAGAGAAGGAAAAGTTAGTTTACAAATATTTGTCTGGCTGCTGAGAACATCCAAGTGTCTTGAACTACTTTTGAAAATTCAGAATTCCTTATTTGCAGCAACATAGCAAATAGGATATACAAAACTCATCAAATCTGGAAATACTTCCAGGGCACTATGGATCTGCTTCAGTTCTGGAGACGAATATATATACAGTATGACCACACAGTTCTCCATAGCACATTCATGCTATTTCTGGAGATGGTGTCAAATACTCAAAACAAGCTAACAGTACCTGCCCTATTATGGTTCACAAAGGTCTGATTATTGCAATCCACAAGATTTTTTTTCCCAACAAAAGCAAGTTTGCCTGAAAGAAAATGAGCTGTGTAAACAGTAAAAGAAATCTGAAACGAGCACAGAGCCTTACTCTTCAACTTCTCCCTCACAGGAAAAGAACAATGACACAGTTGAAGACCAGACTCTTTCGTTTAAGGAAGAGGCACAATCAAGTCTAAACATTTAATAACAAGAATGAAAGCTTTTGAAAAGATCAGTGTATTTTCTATCCATGTATACAACTTTTGTTGCTATCTTTCTTTAATGGAATACGCCACCAAATGTACTGTTTAGTTACTTTATGGTGGAGGACAGACAACACTTGAGGGGATTAAAAAAAAAATAAAACCTGGTAGTAAGTGCTCAGCAAACACTTTGCTGTATCTGTGTCCCACTGCCCGTAGGGGTGTGTGTGGGTGTGGCTGTGGGTGTGTGTGATGGATGAACTCTGTGACTCGGAAAGGAGTTAATGGGCTCCCAATCCAGTGATTAGGCCCTGGAGGCAGAAATCCCTTTTCACTTGGTCAAACATACATACATGTCATGTGGATTCCTGACCACACGATTCCTGCGGTTAACAGCTCCTTCCACAAAAGTTAGCCTGTGATTCTCATTTTGTCCACCCTGCGAGACACTTTATTAACTGCTAAGTGCAGATGAATACACTTCCTCACTTGGTGTGAATACTCAGGAACCTGGAACACTCTTCTCTAGGACTCTCCACTGGTTATCACTCAGCTATGACTCATTCTGAATTAGTCTCTAATGTGGCAGGACTGCCAATCTTCCTGGTTACTTGCTGCTAAGAAGTCTTCAATCAGTCATATTCAAAAGAAGGGCTGGTGACAGAAAAGACTGGAGTTGGGGACAAGCCTCCTACCTCAGAACACTAACCACCAAGGAAAAGGAGGGCAGGGAGGCAGGAAAGAACACAGACCACACTGGTTGCTTCCCTGGCAGCGCTTGGTCCGGGTGAGGACACGTCTGGGTGATAACTCAGATGCCCAGCACACACACACGAAGTGCCCGACATTCCCTGAAGGATGTTTTTACTCCACTGCCGTGAATATCATTTGTTCAAGCATTTCAAAGAAACTAGTAATATCACTTGGGAGAAAAAAATCAATTTAAGTGTCGTATTACCAGAAAAGTAAGAGTAGATGACAGAGCCACAACCTCTGTCATCCTGACGGCACACAGTAGCTTATAATCCTCTATAGCCCAGCTATTGAAATCAACCAGACAGTAAAAGGAATGTTACTGTGGTACAATGGCTTCAAGTATCTATTATTAGTAGGAGAATTTATTGGGCACATTATATTTACTCGAAAGAGTTATTAGGAAATGAGGCCAAGCCAATTGTTTTCCAGTTACCTTTTAAAAGCCAAGAATTTTCCATTTAGCAGTTACTTTTGACTTTCCAGAAGAGTGTGGTATTTACAGAAGTCTCACAAAGGTGTGAAAATCCATTCAGCCGAAAACCTCTAGTTCATGTATTCATTTTAGGTAAAACTGTTAGTTTAGAAATATTTTTACCAATTTAATGCTATTTTGAATATACTTTTTAAAAACAGAATACATAAGCAATTTTTTTCTACATATGGTAAGACAGCCCTATGTTTTCCAATTTCATCTAAAAAACTTTCATTGTGAAGTCATATACACAGAAGTTTATAAAATATACATATACAGTTGAAAGAATAACCTAAATTTAGAAAGAATACTGCTGTAACAGACGCCTCCATGCATCTGGGCGGATCACATTCCTCTTCTGCCCTAATGGTACCACCATCCTGACTTTCTGCTCTCCAGTTTTACCACCTACGTATGTATCCGTAATGATAATAATTTACATAGTTTTGTCTCTAAACTTTTAACTAAATTGAATCATGCTATAAAGTATCCTCTTGTGACCTGCTTCTTTAATTCAATATTATATTTTAAGAATTATTCACATTAATGCATGTAACTATAATACAGTCACTGTTCAGTGCCACAGAGTATTCAATTGACATACCCATTAAAAGAGACAAAACTGTCATTATTTACAGATGATACAATTTTATATGTAGAAAAATCCAAAGACCTTACAAATAAATTGTTATATTAACCTAAGCATAGCAACAATGGAGATACATGGTCAGTATTTAAAAAAAGAAAAACACCCAGAACTGCTTTTGGAACCCTTGTACATTGTTAGTAGGAATGTGAAATGGTGCACCTGTTAAGGAAAAAAAATATGGTGGTTCTTAAAAAAAATTAAAAATAGAATCACCATATGATCCAGCAATTCCACTTCTAGCTATACGCCCAAAGAATTGAAAGCAGAGTTTCAAAGAGATGTTTGTACACTCACTTCGTATCAGCATTATTCACAATAGCCAAAAATGGAAGCAACTCAAGTGTCCATCAACAGATGAAAGGATAAAACAAAACATGGTATATATACACATGGAGTACTTTTTAGCCTTAAAAAGGAAGGAAGTTCTGACACATGCTAGAATGTGGATGAAGCTTGAAAACATTATATTAAGCCAGTCACAAAAAGACAAATACTTGTACACGTCTACTTACGTGAGGCAGTCAGAGCAGTGAGATTCATAGACACAGAAAAAGGGGTGGTTACCAGGGGAAGGTGGTGTGGAAGAATGGGGAGTTGTTGTTTAATGGGTATAGAGATTTAGTTTTGCAGGATCAGAGAGTTCTGGAGACTGGTTACACAACAATGTGAATGCACTTAACACTATTCAATTGTATGTTTAAAAATGTTCAAAGATGGTAAAAAAAAAAAAAGAATCTTTAACTGTTCCTATATGTAAAGAATTGGAAATTAAAATTGACTTAAAAGGTATCTTTTGTAATACCATCAAAAATAGCAAACAGCAAATATCGAGGAATAAATCTAACAAAAGATATACAAGTTATACATGGAACACTATAAAACATTTTTGAGAAAAATTCATGACTTAAATAAATAAATCCAGGAATGTATTTATCATGTTTATAAATTAGAAGACTTACTAATGTAAAAATGTCAATTCTCCCCAAACTGATCAATGTAATCCTAATCAAAACCTCAAGAGTTTTTGGTATGGAAACTGACAAGCCAAATTAATGTATGTGAGAAATGCAAAGGGTGAAGAATAGCTAAGACACTCTCAAAGAAAACCTTAGTAAGTTGAGAGAATCAGCTTTATAACATGCTTTTTAAAAAAAAACTGCAGTAAATATGTGTAGCATACAATTTGCTATCTTAAGCGTTTTTAAGTGTACAGTTGAGTAGTATATTAAGTATATTCACACTGTTGTGCAACCAATCTCCAAGACTCTTACATCTTGCAAAACCAGAACTATACTCGTTTAAAAAAAAACTCCCCACTCTCTTCTTTCCGCAGCCTCTGGCGATCACCCTTCTACTTTCTGTCTCTAGAAGTCTGACTACTCCTGGTGCCTCAGACAAGTGGAATCATTTGTCTTTTTGTGACTGACTGATTTCACTAAGCATAATGTCCAAATGTCCTCTTTTAAAGTGGCCTATATATATGTTTGAGGATATTCCAAATTAATGCAGATTTTTCCAGAAAAAGGTCCATATTTAATAAAGTTGATGTGTGTGTATTATGTTTCAGTCCATTTTAATAAAACTCTGCCAGAATCTTTTTTTCTTCTATATAATCCTTTTTTTCAGTTTACTGACACAGACATCACAAGACTGCAGTCAAACACATAAACATAACCTTTGAGTATGTTAGATATCTTCAGGAAGAATATAATTTCCTTTTTTAGCCAACAAATGTTTATACAAATTTAAATAATAATATCAGGCAGAATAATGTAAATTGGATTGTATCTTAATTTTTACCTTTAAAGAACTGTTTGGTATACTAACACTCATAGCATTAAACAAAGTGACATTTAGGAACCATTTTTAGTTTTTAGCTATTTAATTCCATTTAGGTTATGCATCTTTAAGAAAAAGCACTAACAGGAATTTTTCACCTCCTATGGACATGAATTAAAACTCAAATGTCAATCTTGTTGCCTTGAAGTTTCATCAGGAGGAAAAAAATCCCTCCAAAGATCATGTATATTCTGATAAATCACCTTTCATTCACATACCATAAAGAATATAATGTGTTCAGAGAAAAGTATTTAGATAAAAAATACATTTTGTTCACACTAATCCAACTTCAAAAGATGCATCAGGATGCTCTGAGAAGCCGATTCCTGATGACTGAGTCTAAGGAGGCTAAACAAATTTTTCCTCGTATCCCAAAAACTTATTCTATAATGGCGATAAAAGGTCTCAGCCTCACAATGATTTTAACATAATGAATTTAATAAAATATTAAGTATACTTTTACTTTTAATTCAAATCTTTCCAAGATTGGTATCTTAAAAACTTGAGTTTAAATTTACAAAGTACTTCTGAATTACTTTTCAGATATCTGGAGTGAAATAAAAATAAGCTGATCCAGGCATAACATTAAATCCCAAAGCCGAGCTAATGAAGACTTTGGGGCACTGGCCCACACAGCTCACATGTAGAAAGACTTGTTTACCATTTCGATGAGGCCCAGAATTCTCCATGAAGTGCCGTATTTAGATCCTTGTCCCACAAGTTAAGTGGGCAGGGAGTCACCTTATCCCTACAAATGTCAAGGACCCATGGCTCTCTAGGTGGTGCTTTCAGTAATACCCACTTGTCTTGCTGCATCTAGTCCTTAAAGCAGCTAATTAAATACCCCCACCCCCGCTGAGGAACTGACTGTTAACAAGAAAAGGACTCAGAACTATGGAGAGAAAGGGAAGAGTCACAGGTGTGAAGTAACAAGATATGACCAGGGGACAGATGCCCGGAGTCATGAAGTTAGTGTTGCTGCTGGAAGCCTCCACTGCAAGTCTTTCAGTCCTGTTTTGACTTATACCCACCCCACCCCTCGACAGACACAGACACACAGACACTCAGACAGGCACCGATCGTCTGAGTCTGGGAAGCCAGGACACTTTGTCTACTGCTTATTATAGGTTAAATTAGGTGGTAAGCTCGGCCTTCCATCACATAAATCACCCTACGTGCTAACAGAAGTTCTCTCTGTTGAGGATGCTGTCCACACACTCCACCAGGGACGTCACCAAGCAATCCCACAGAGCTCAGTTTATTTCCACAAACCAAGGGGACCTCTGTTAGAACACTGCTTGGCCACAGCTGAAGTCATGCGGGACACACCTAGTCACAGAGATATTTTTAGACCTGCACTCCACTGTCCCCTTCTCAGCTTCCCCAGGAGAATGCACAAAGACATCCCCTCAGGCAAAGTGGGACGGTGCTGGGAGACAACGGGGGAGTACCACACACTGCGCATGTGGCCTCGATGTTACTCTGAGTCACTTTCGTCAGTCACTAGTGCTATCTTTGTGCTTTTAATCTCAATCACCCTGTTTCTCTTTCTCCCAGACATGAACAGAATTCAGTGTTCCAAGAAGACCTCTGCTGCAACTAAATATATAGCAGGGCAACCCTCACAGGTGAGGGGGGGCAAACCGCATGAGGCTCCTCCAAAACGTGCAGGGGAGACGAGGCTTCGCTGGGAGAGAAGAATGGGTCAAACACCCAACTTCCCCTGAGGGATGAACAAAAGAAAGAAGTTGGCAATCTACAAAAGAACACGATTTAAGTAACATTCTGCCCCGTAGGATGTCATCTAGTTTTTCTACAGAAACAAAGTTTTTTTTAAAAAGATCTTTTAAAAACTGTCTACCACGACCTGTATCTTGCCAAGTCTGTTCACAACTTAGTTTCTAGTCAGAAGAAAAGCTGAATTCATCACACAGTCATGGACATACTGTTCCCATTAGCAGTGGTGTAACCCAGTTCTCGGTAGCATATTCCTGCTATTCCTGGAGACCGAGCCAAATACCCAAAACAAGCTAACAGTACCTGCCCTGTTACGGTTCACAAGGGTATGATTATTGCAATCCGAAAGATTTTTTTTTCAACAAAAGCAAGTTTGCCTGAAAGAAAAGCTGTGTGAACAGTAAAACAAGTCTGAAGTGACGCTCCATACGTACAGGAAGCGTTCCAAGAACACTGGCTCACTCACCAAACCCTCACTGCACAGTGTCTGTGTACCAAGGCCTGGCCAGGTGCTTTGACACATTGTCTCTTCACGCCACATTTCTAAAGGTAATGACCAAAATCTGGGTCATTTGGAAGCTCCCACAGATTGATTTAATGACAGGAAAATCATACCTAGATCAGAAATTCGTTTTCTCATTCAGGAAAAGCTGGCAAATCATGTACCTGATCACAGGCTCCACCTACACCCCCACCAACACCTCCTCAGTCACCAAGAGGAGCTCAACTCCTATTCACAAGGCGATAAAAACCATGCTATGTGGGAATGCCTCCCGTAAAGATCCTCAGGACCTCCCTGCAACTCCACCCTTGTTGCTTCCCCCTCGTTCTGGTCACAGGAGAGCTGTCCCCGACCCTAAGGCAATCTCTCTGCCAGTGCCCATCTCAGGATCCCCACTTCACCCATCACCCAGCCGCAGCTCAGCCCCTTCCTCTCTGCCTCTCCATCAACATGAACACATTCAAATATCTGACATCTAAAAAACAAAGAAAAGAGCAACGCATACACTCACTCATCCTCTCCTGCGCTCACATCTTTTTTTCTCCATCTTAGAGGCAAAGCGTCTGCACTCACCTCTACTTGCTCACCTCCCTTACGTTCACTCACCTGCTGCAGTCTAGTCTTCTCCATAGTTCGATGAACTGCCCTTAACAAGGTCATCAACACCCTTCTAAATGCTAAACCCTATCAAGAATACAATACTTCTCTTACTTGCGCTCTCAGCTGCATTTGACACAACTGACCACTCCCTAAATCTTGCAGTGCTCTCTCCTCCTTGACTTCTGGCACACCACATTCTATTCTCCTCTTCTTCCTTCCTGTTCCTTTTCAAGCCTATTCTAAGTAGACCTCCTCTTTCCAGGCAATCTGCTCCAATCTCATGGCTACCATCTCTCCTGTCTCTGTGGCACCACGACACACCCAACTGCCAAGCCAGTGCCAAGTCCTGTCAGCCTGGTGAAATGGTCTCTGCTGCCACGGTCGGCATCCCACTCACCTCTCATCTGTGTTACTGCAGGGGTCTCTATGGTCTCCTTACCGCCCTCCAACCCACCCTCTACCTCACAGATGGTGATCTTTCAGAAAAGAGAAGTCGAACATTCACAAAACAAAGCACTGACATGGTATGGTCGAGATTATTAGCTGCCTATGCCAAAACCATTCTTCCCCTTCTACTTTAGGGCCCTGATTTTCAGCTGGGTACACCACCATCCTAAGTAAAAGACCACATTTCCAGTCTATCTTGTGGCTATTGGTGCCAAAGTTCTGGTCAATGTGAATAACTGGAAGTGAGCTGGAAGATTTCCAGGCAGTTTCTGTGAAAGGATAGGGGGGTGTGCCCTTCTCCCTCTTCTCTGCTGTTTGGAACAGAGACATGAGGACTAGAGTTCACTCAGGCAGCCATCTGGGACCATAAGGAGATACGCTAAGGATGGCAGAGTGGCAAGACAGAGAAGCCCAGGCTCTGATGACCACGCACTGCTGTGGTGCTCTAGACAGTTACTCTTTACTTTGAGTTTCACTACCAAATGTAGTTGAACTGAACCCTGAACAGAAGACATGTTATAAAAGATCCTTAGTGATCTGGCCCTTTGTGCCATTCACTCCTCTCTCCCCTGGCACACTGTGCTCCGGGGGCACGCAGTGCCAGGCTCTCTAATGAGCCGCATCTCTTGCTTGTAAGCTTCTGTGCTTTCTTCCTCGTGCAAACTCACTCCACCAACTGCCTTTTCTTCATTCTCCACATCTCTGTTCAGACCAGTGATTCTCAGGCTTTATGAGCAATCAGGCACTTGTGAAAATTAGATGTTAATGGACTCTGAGCAAAGTGCAACGCCACCCCTCAAAAAACAAAACTTCACTACTATGGAAATTTCATTCACAGAAAATAAAAAATAATCTTTTTAAGAGATGCTGCTTATTTCCTAGAGAAAGTTATTATGTAAATAAAGCCAAAAATAAAGTAACTCTCTAAACTGAATCTCAATGAGAAGGCTTCTGTTTGGCTTGAATAAGAAGTTGACACTGTGATGGACTTTAAGATGCCTGCCATCTTTAAGTGCCATTCACTTTTGACTTTTCTTCTTGATGATCGCAAGTACTAGAAACCTCAGCTCTCCAAGGCAAGCTTTCACAGCTTGCTCTGTCAGCTGAATGCAGACCTGTGCTAGGAACACCAGAATTCTCCAACACTCTTGAGTGCTCAATGGCTCATACATTTTCTGTGTCTTCAAAAGTCAATAAGCTCACAGATGCAGGAGAGGATGAATTACAGTGATGTGTGGTGCTCACTCTCCTCTGCAGTGGGACCAGCAGTGCTGGCTGGCATCACAGATACTGCTGTGCACAGGGCACCAAGACTTCTCTGCCAGCCAAGTTTTGCTTGGCTTAGAAACTTTATCATTTAAAAAACATTTTCAGAAGAGGTTCATAAATAATCATTCTTCTCTGAGGGCACCGGCAGGCACATAATGGATAAAAACCAGTAGTTTGGCTGGCTGCTCTGAGAAATGTTGGAAGTTGCAAGGACATGCTAAAAGGAATTGATGTAGTTTGTTTCCTCCATGACCTGATTCAAATCATTGTAATAAACTACACCAACTCCAGCGTGAATGGTATCATTTGACAAAAAGACTGCTCCAGAACTGAATGAGGCAGGATGCACAGTAGCTGAGAGCAGAGATTTTAATGCCAGGCTGCCTGCATTTGAATCTTAGACTCCACTGCTTATTACAATAGATTATTTTTCCTGTTCAAAGCCCTTTGCAACGACTTCACTGATTTATTATAAGGATAAATGAGATACTGCACATGAAGGGCTAAGCAAAGTGTGGCTCACACTAAGAACACAAGCATTGGCTGTGTTATCATGACATCATTGATTCAGACACATTTCCCCGCCACCCACCCCACATTTTAACATTTCTAAAACTAGGATTCATCATATAAAATGAGAGCTTAAAATTAATTGGCTGCACTTTTTTCTTTCTTTCTTACTGGTCCATAAAAAGGTACAACTTATAATCAATGGCACAAATTTGATAAAATATGGTATTAAATTTCTCTCTGCTCCAAGCCACAACCCAGCTCAGTGGTCTCCCAGGTCTGGGTTTCACCCAGTCTCTCTCCAGTCACGTGCAGCTTGAGGATAGTTTAAGACGGGGTCAACACACCGCAGCCTGTGGGACAGGGGGGCCTGCTGCCTGTTTGCACGGTGCTCCTGCACACAGCCGCTTTCACTGCTTTACACACCCTCTAAGGCTACTCTCACGCCCCTGCGGCTGAGGTGAGCAATCATGACAAAACGCACAGCCTGCAAAGCCTAAAATATTTACCATCTGGCCCCTTACAGAAAAGGTCTGCTAAACCCTGGTTTAAGACAGTCTTGTGTGGTAAAAAAAAAAAAAAAAAGAACAAAAAACCCCTAAGTTTTGATGATATCTCTGCCTTTTCCAACTCTGCTGCTCCTAAACTGGCTGCACACTGCCTGACAACTTCTCGGGGTGGCCAGAGAGCAGGTCACCCGAGGCCAGGTCAGCCTGTGCTTCCACTGGCAACATCATTGCCATGGGACACCCCCCCCCCAGGCTTCTGTATCTCCTCAGGTCCTTCCAGGAAAGCAAAACCAAGGATGCACACTTGGTAGCAGAACTCAGGCAATTTTCAGAACAGAAAGAAAATCTAAGATTAAAAGAATTTTATTGACTTATCTCGGGTAAGAGTAGTTACATTCATAGAGACAGAAAGCAGGACAGTAGTTGCGCCGGGCTGAGGGGAGAGGGAAAGGAAGTTGTTGTTTAATGGGTAGAGAGTTTTGGTTTTGCAAGATGAAAAAGTTCTGGGGCTTGGTTGCACAACAATGGGAATATATTTAACCCTACTGAAGTGTACACTTAAAAATGGCTAAGATGGTAGATTTTATATTATGTGTATTTTACCACAATTAAAGGAAGTTTTAAAAAATGCTAAGTCCTTCGTGTGGGTGTGTATGTGCAGGCATACTTGCATGCCCCATCAAGGTGTCTGAGGATCACGTAGAAGTATTACTTCCTTCCGAAGCCTTTTGTGACCCTCATACGACCAGGAGTGGATCTGACCCAGCCCCCACTCTTGCTGTAGGTACTATCAGCACAAATTTGTAAGAGAGAGTAAGTAAACAGGTCCTTTCAAAGTCAGAAATTTTGGCACCAACACTGTTCTCTAAACAATTACACTCATCAGCATATATATATATATATGCTGTATATTTCCTTCATGTGATGAGTTAGATTTATTCTTATTTCCCAGCATCAAAAAATTAAGAAAAAAACATTTCATTTTTCCAAACTTTTGCCACGCTCAATGATACATGATCAAAGAACGCATGCCATAATGCTCATCAGCCATCCTTCCTACAATTTCACCTGAACTTTGAGAATCCAATGCCAAGAACATTCTGCAAAGCCTTCTCTGCTCACTAAACCTTAACATCCCACAATGAACACACAAATCCTTTAAATACCTGCACAGCCACACAGGATGAGGATGGGCACCCGATTCTTTTAATAGCTACAACAGTCCTCTGAGACAAGACTAACTCTTCACATCTACCTTGAGTTTAGTAGATAAAAAATCTACAAACATGCTGGTTAAAGACAACTCTATATACGCCCTGGTGGTTTCACTATGTGGATCTTCAATAAAACTCATAAAACTAGTACAGCTCATCGTCTTCATAACAGAGAACATTATGTTGTTTATCTTCACTGGTGTGACAGACTACAGACCTTCTGTAATCCAAAAAGTTAAAGAATTTCTAAATTTTTATCTCTGCAATAAGGAAAAATTGTTAGAAATAGATGAGCTATGACTGGGACATTGTGCTGTGCACCAGAAATTGACACATTTTGTAACTGACTGTACTTCAATAAAAAAATTTTTTTAAAGAAATAGATGAGCTTTATCTATTACAACAAAAACTGCAAACTACCCACACATTTGATAAAAGAGAATTATCGGGATGTACATTCACTTACTTGATGGAATATTTTTCAAAAAATAAGATAAACATTAAAAGAATTAAAGTATTCATGATCATAAATGAAATTTATATCAAATTAAATAAACTAATAATAAATATATAAAAATACACTTATAACCAAAGAAAGATGATAGAATTTTTAATTAGGAAATTTATAGAATTTAAAAAGAAATACCATCAGTAATTTTAATACAATTCTGTTGTTTTCACTGTGCTTGGGACAGCACCTGACATCTAAGAGATACTTAGTAAATATCTGCTGAAAGTACAACAACAGCAAACATTTATGCAGCCTTTGTGAGAGTGCCTGGCACACAGTAAATGCTTTACATGCATTGTCAATAATACTCATTAAAATCCTACTTCTATCATGTCTACTTTTTACGAGTGAGGAGACTGAGGCTTAAAGTAGTTAAATAACCTGCCCAATGTCATGTGGCTAAGAAGTAATGAAGCTGGGTTTTAAAACTTCGGAGTCTGTGTCCTTGACCTCACTGCCCTTACTGTTAAACTGGGGGAAAAAGTGTTAAATACACTGACGGCAGAATGAATTCAGTCTGCATATGGAGGTGGTTCTGCAATGGTGGAATATATTAATGACTGACACTGAGCATGAGGTAATTTCTCAGATACCTGTTGACTAAGCATATGTTTAAGAATATGATAGCTCAGTATCATGAGATTAGAGATTTTAAACTATAAAAAATTGCTCAATACACATCAATGTATATAAAAACTAAACTGCAAGAAAGTCAGCTAGCCCTGATAAAGGATGTTAAAAAAAGACAGGAAAAATTAAAAGTAACCATTTCGTCAGCAGTGACCATGAACTATAAGAACTCCAAATCTCCAGCGTAATTCAGAGTGAGCCACTCCTTACTTGCTTCCTAAAAATACATTCCAATGAGTCTGCTATAAAGCTAAGAACCTCGCACCTCCTGTATTTTCCAGCATCCTATTTGATCCCTCCTAAGTGACAAATTGCTGACATGGTCCCTACTTACCTTGTCTACCAGCATCTCCCACCCATTCCCATTCTTATTCTCCAGTAGGACCACAAAAACTGCAGTTCTTAGAGCACCTTCCACTCTCCTGTGCCTCCGGCCTCTGTCCATCAAGTTCTCTTGAAACTGGAATGTTTACCTGACTTTTTGGGCAAACATATTCATACTTCAAGTCTCAGTTCTGCTGTCACTCTTTGTCCTTAACTTGCTTGGGACAACTTCCCAACTCCCAAACTGCTCTTTTCCAGCTACACTTGGTACATGTACCAGAAACCCACTTATCTAGAACATTCTAGACAGACAGTTAATTTAAAAAGTAAGTTCAAACAAAAAAGCAATGAAAAAGTTTTAGATACATAAACTATTTCAACTTTTACCAATAAAAGTACATTCATTCACAAAGATCCTTTCCCTAGGTAGTGTATGGATCTGCTGACCAGAGCTCTGTGTTATTTATATAAACCACATCAGTAATACACTATCTGATTTCCACTTTCATTTCTTCAGAGTGGACCAAGAACTTGGTCAGTTGTGAAACAATGTGCATGGAGAAGAATCATTTTAGATTTCTGCAATTTATTCACTCTTTCATGCCTGTCTTGCCCCACACCTAATTTAACAATATCTTTTTAGGGGGAGGGGGCTACTCATCTTTATCTGATTTTCCCAAAGCCTTCAACTCAATTTTCATGAAAACTTTTTTTAAGCCTGTTTCATTAGTTTACATAAAATTTAATTAGGTCATTAAAAAATGTAATTGGTATGAACAGGTTTGGGAACAAACATAAAAAACTTCTCGGGAACAAACTACTCCACTTAGTGAGAGAAGAACTTAGGATGACAATAAAGAGAAGACCCAAGCAATGGAGACACCAGTTCATCTCTCTAGGACGGAAGCTGGTGAGTGACTATCTCTGGAACTACCCTCAGAGCTACATTCCGTTGTACTATAAATATATCTTTATGGACACATCTGCACACTAAACCGAAAATTCAAAACTGGCTTGCCATTGCATGTCTGTGTTGTTGATTTCTTTAAGCCCTCAGGCAGCTGGGCAGACCCTGAAGCAGTAAAAGCCCTCCTCCCAGCTAAACAGCCTCTTGTACTTATGCCATTCATTTTCTGTGTACATCGTAACACAGAGAAGGTTGGGAAGCATTGCTCAAAAGTGTAAGCTGTTTAAGAGCAGTGACTGTCTTTATTTTTGCATTCCCAATAATTAAAATAGTGGATATCTGATAAATCTGTAGGATAAAAGTAATGAATAAAGGAGACCCTTCATAGACTCACATAGTGACTACAGGTAAACCAAAGACTTCGACCAGGGAGATGTGACTGCTAAGAGTAAGCCTGGACCAGGAGAGCAGCAATGGAAATCAGTCTTTAAAACTGCCTTGTTTATTTACACATTTGTATTTTCTCTCTCCTACTAGAATGAAGCTCCACTGAGTATGAGGTCCTTGTCCATCTTGTTCTCTTGTATCCCAGTGCCGAGATAAATGCTTCCCACACAGTAGCTATTGAATAAATATTTGTTAAATATATTGCTGTAAGAATTTCAAAGAGAAGTAGGTATTTTAAGCTGTAAAGGAAGGAGTGAAGCCTATCAACAGTTCTACTCAAGGAAAGGTGTAGGAATGATGGAAAAGCCGTGCTTTAATGACTTTCAAGTTCCTTTCAAACATGGATAGCAATTGGCGATTGCTCTATAATATCCCACAGTGGTTCAGAGCCTGGGCTCAGGCAGATCTGGGCCTAAATTCTGGTTCTACCACTTACTTCCTAGCTAAGTAAACTTGTATGGACAACTCGACCTCTCTCAGTCTCAGAGTGTTCCATTGTGAAACTGGTAATAGGGAGCTCCTAGAGTTGTTTGAGGATCATGAAAGGAAAAAACATGTGAAAGCTGAGAACAGTGCTTTACACATTAGTGCTGAATAAATGTATGCTGCTACTGCTATTAAAACTGTTGCTGATAAGCTCATAAAGTACGTCACACACTGTGCACTCGAGATGAAGACAAGGTCGCACTCCTTGAAGAGCTCCATTATTGTTACTGAAGGATAAAGACCAAAGAGCCGGGTCTTTGGAGCCTGACTACCAGGTTCACGTCAGGGATCTTCCTTTTAGGCAAGTTACTAACTCTAAACTTCAGTTTTTTCTTTTCTTTAAATAAGCATAATAATAGTGCCTGTCTTCCAGGTCTACTGTGAATATTAAATGAGATCACAATTATAACGCATTCAGTACATCCGCTCATAAGCACCCCAACACTGACAATAAACATTAATTATAGAATATAGAGCTTTTGCATACATAGGTTTTTATAAATTTTTTAGGTGAAAAATGCTTAATAAAGCTTCTCTGCTTCAAAAAATTTTAATGGTGTTTATTTCATGCTCTTTTGAAATAACAGAAAACTTTCCAGTGTCCCAAGGGCTTTAGGACTATGTACACTGAAGACACTTGTCTTAAACAAGCCTATCTAGAAATAGAAATCTTTGCTTAATGGCTTACTTTCACCTTTTTCCATGTTTAGTCTAGTCATAGGTAGTATAGGTAGCCCTCTGGCATTTCCGTGTTTCTTCTCAGCTATCTTTTATTTATTTTCCATTTTGAGCTTGGAAGAAACATGCCATCAGCATTTTCACTAATTATTTTGTGCTTCTTTTGACTCAGCAGGAAATTTAAAAATGGGATATAGGTAACAAAAGTCAGCTTGGATAGCTGTATAATGTTTCTAGTTAAAAACACAATGAATCTTTGCAATTGTTCTATAAATTGAACTATTCTAAAATTAAAAGCTTATTTAAAAACACGTAAGTTATTCAATTCTCATGTATTTATACCTATAGCATTTCGTTTATTACTCTTAATAGTTTTGCCTCTCAAAATCCCATACATACTGCCCTCCCATTAAAAATTATATTTCCAAAATGCCGAAAAGATTTAAAATCGTAATACTCTCATTACAACTGTGTCCTTTAAACCTGGTAAACCGGAGAAGAGATGACAATAAAATCACTGGCAGAAAATGCAAATGACAAAACCAAGAAACAGAGTGATTACAGATGGCAAATGATTCTACAAAGGAGAGGCAAGTGTGAAGAGAAGGTGCCAACTTGCTCTCTAAACCTTGTTGTAATCAAGAATTTTCTTATAGACATTCTGGAAAGTTCAGACTTTTAGATATTTTTTGACTGCTAAAGGCAAAAGTAATACATACAGATGGTAAAAAATTTGAACACTGCAAAAGATATATGTTCATCAAATCAGCTGAATTATAAAGTTAGTCACCTTTGTGAGGTATTCGGCCCATATCCCTGTCGGCTAAAGTGGTAGTTTTCAAAGAACATTCCACTTTAGAATGGATTAGAAAGAACAAAGGTAAATGACTCAGGGAGCTGGAAGGGAGTTCTAATGGAAGAGATGGGAGGTCCAAAAGCCAATCTGCCTTTGTGACCAGGACTAGCTCTTTACTAAAATCACCTTGCATCTCCCCTATAAGCCAATCCTCTTGTTGGTCTGTGGACAAAAGATGCTTCAGAGTAACTGTGATAATCCTGAATTCCCTAAAAAACAAAACTGACACCTCTAACATCAAATCCTGTATATTAGCTTTAAACTCTAAGTAAGGTACTAAATAGCCAGTGATTAAAACAGTGTACATTATTAGTTTAATTATATAATTCACATTGCTGGAGCAGCTCTAAAAAATGAAGGTGGGGAAAGGCAGGTGTGGAGAGAGGACAATGGTCAGAAAAAAGGCCAGATGACATAAAACTGAGGGTGGAGGCAGGGCTGGGCTTTTCCTTTGGAGAATGAAGGGAAAGGCAACATTTTAGAAAGATACATATTTGCTTAGCTTAAGCCATTAAGAAACTAAGCCTTACAAGGATATAAGAGGTAGCATATTTTAAAGAAACTAAGCCTTACAAGGATATAAGAGGTAGCATATTTTAAAGTTGCACAAGGAAGCTGCTGGGGATAATGGAAAAGTTCTATATCTTGATTGTGATGGTAGTTTCATGACTATATGCACTTGCGAACTCAAAACTGTACACTAAAAAGAGTAAATTTTATGACATGTAAATTACACCTCAATCAACCTAACATTACCAAAATAAAAACTATTAATTGGTAAAACACTGATTAACCTTATAAAGTTTTTTTAATCACAATTAAAGAAACAAGAATAAATTTTTTTTCAGTAGAATAAACATCTTTAAATTTTGGGTTGACTTTTTTAGGGTTGAAAAATCTAGACAAACTGTTTGAGGTATACAATGAAGTACAGATTTTAAATTCTGTTCCCATCTTCCACCATTAGTGTCTCTCTTAAATGGAAATGGTAGTTTCTGACCTTTCTCCAGTGTAGCCCAATGTTACAGGAGCTGCAAGGGCAGACAGAGACTCAGCATCTGCCTCTGTCAGGGCCTTTCTTCTGGCTCCAGACACAGAGAAGCAGACACACCACCATAAGCTCCACAACCAGAGAACAAGCTACATGCTATAAGCCTGTTATTTCTAGACTCCTACCATTCTCAAAGCCTTTCTGTCTTTGACTTCCCCCGTATCTTGCCTCAGGGTTACCCCAAGAGTCTACCTCAATGCCAGGAAGTCTTTCCTGAGCCCCCTTGCCAGTTAGATGCTTCCACAGCATCCAGTGGACTGCTTATCACACTGTTCATAGGTAGCTGTTTCTGGATCCGTCTCCTCTACAAACTCAAGGCCAAAATGCTGAAGAGGGGGCAAGACTTAATTTTTGCAGCCCCATCCAGCTAGTGCCTGGCAGAGAGGAGGCACCCAATAAATGTTTCTTGAATAAGATTCCAAAATAGTACTTCTTAACATTGACATGGTCATGAACTCCTTTGAGAATCTGATGAAAGCCAGGGAATCTACTCCAAAAAATATCCATTTATATACAGTTTTACCTATAAATAAAAAAAAATCTATCTAGGGCCATAATCTCTGTAGAGACTTCTTGGGTTGAGATGCCTGATGTGAATATTCCAGTCTCATCTTGGCTATACAATGGGACAAGCAGAGAGTCAGTTGTCCACATCTGATCTAGAATAAGGAGAAGGAACTGGTAAAATAATTCCCCAAGGAATTACAAGGCAGAAAGCATTCTAGGTAAGCATGGGTACCCATCCTGTTTTTTATAAAAGTTCTCCTAGTGTCAGTCTTGTAGGTTCAGAGCTGTCCTATACTAAAAAAAGATAATGGAAATTCCCTCACAGTTGTACCACAGATGAAGATGTGGGATAGGAGACCCTCAAGATGTATTTTTCTCATCTGATTATAAGACACAAAATGCCTACATAAAAGATACACTTGGAGAGTATAACACTAAAATGATCTGTACTGGGCCCTACAACATTTAAGCCAAGATCCAAAAAGATGTACGCTGGGAGTTGGGGAGGAAGAAAGGGTGATGCTCAAAAGAGTGGTACTACTACCTATACCCTGTACTACGGTTTTCCCCAAGGAGCTTGATTCTGTGGGACTGAACTGTCCCCTATTCTAGACACAGGGGCAGTGGTTAGAGACCCTGGTCCAACACTATTACCTGGAGTCTCTCAAAGTCAATCATGGAATTGACATTAAAGTGGCCACATACTTACCATTACTATTTCTCAAGTGAAATAATAAATAAGTAACCAGAATGGAATTAAGACTCACAGGCCTGTGGTCAGCTTCCTTAGTCACGTTTCCTTCCTGAAATAAGGTTCCTGTATATAAAGGTATGTGGAGGCAGGTAGTCGGGGGAGGGCGGAAATTAAAGACTCTAATTCATCACAAAATCAAAAGGTAGAGAATTAGAGCTTTGGCAGTATTTGCTAAATAAGTATTAGTATATTTGCTTACACTGGTAATTCTATATATTACCATTCTAAAATTTTATGTCATGGAAAAGATGAGACTTTTTGGTATCCACCCCATGTCCCCAGGATCATTTCCTTAAATGCCAGTACCAATTTCCTTTTTGTGAAATACTTTTACATTCGGGATCTCATGTTATCTTCACACACACACAAAACAAGTCTCTAATGGTTTTGCCATTAGCTGCTGACTACAGTTGGGAAATCTTCACATCATGTCAGATCCTTGCCTCCAGTAAGTCTTTCAAAACAATGTGCAGTGTTAGCTGCACAATATACTATGATTCACCTTCCAAAAAACAAACATATGAAAATCTGTGTATTTTTACTCTGCACACATACGCGGCAACTTTCTCAGAATGCCATATCATTTAAAGAGACACATTTTAAAGTTTTCACACTGATAAAGTAAGAGTAAGAAAAGCTCTCAGTTATTCTATAAAGCAAAATGAAAAAGTCTGTTGAGCTAAATACCCACTGATGTGATATTCCTCATGCCAATTCTCTACCTAGATCAAACAAACAAAACAGAGTTGATCCTATGTAACTCTTCCCCATTCACAAATACACCTTCACCCTTTCAAAGACTTTAAAACAAGAACAATGACAATCATAAGTCAACCAGGGACCTTGTGTTCCTATCTAAATAAAAAAAATCTTCTTTAGAGAACATTTTTCACATACACAATAATGTACTTTAGCATCACTAGAGGTCATGGCCAGCCAGATGATAACAGGTTTTAAGTTAGGATTCAAAAGAACCTGTCAGCCCCAAAATCTTATTGAGTAGGCTCTGTACCTTCTCACCTCTTCTGTTTCCCATTCCTCTCCATCCTCAATACGTAAGCTCAAACATTAAACTTGACCAGGAATAACACTCTTATGGCCTCTCCGGAAAACAAGGAAGTGCTCAAATGAAGCTGTACATGCTGACTGGCCCCTCACTGCTAGTCTAAAACATTATCCTTAGTATATTTTTAAACAACTTTGTTTTATTTACGTAGTTAGATACCAGAGCAATCTTGATTATAACATTCACTTAATTAATAGTCCTAAAATTGGGGTAAAGTATAGCATAACTCCATAAAGTGGGTTCTTCTTTTTAGCCATAATTCAATAAGCTAAGGACTCAATGGGCTTTTCAAAAAACACATGTGACAGAGAACAGACTGGTGGTGTGGTGGTGGCCAGAGGGGAGAGGGGAGCAAGATGGGTGAAGAGGATCAAGAAGTACAAATTTCCAGTTATAAAATAAATAAGTCATGGGGATGTAAAGAAAAAGATGGGGATGTAAAGTAAAGCACGGGGAATACAGTCAATAATATAGTATTAACTTTGTGTGGTGATAGATAGTAACTAGACCTGCTGTGATCATTTAGTAATATATACAAATGTCAAATCACTATGTTGTATACCTGAAACTAAATAATATTATATGTTAATTATACCTCAATAAATAAACAAATCATATATATATATGATATATATACACATACACACTCACTGACAGAGCTAAAAGAAGTATGCAACACAGTAGGCAAGTGTAATCAAACTTGATAACACAAAATTTCAGTGTCTATCTAGGTGTATATTCTCCAATCTAATAGTTATGAAAAAGCAGTTTTACCTGAAATGTAATCATCTGAATTGAAAAAGGCTTTTGAGATCAGTATTCTGAGGACCAAAGAAGTCAAGAAAAATACTGAAGATCGTCTGAAAATAAATACACTAAAATGGGGTCAATAAACTTTTTCCGAAAAGGGCCAGAAAGGAACTATGTTGGGGTTTTTAGGCCACATGGTCTTGATTGCAACTATTCAACAGCTGTAGACAATATGTAAATGAATATATGTTCTGATAAAACTTTATTTAGAAAACAAGGTGGCCAACTCTTACACAAAAATATAGATTCTTTGTTATGACAATGTGCACACCTTTGATGCAAGGTTCACCTGAGAAATATCACTCTAAATGACTATTCCCTCACTTTATTCTCTTAACAGAAAAGAAATTTTTCTATTACCTGCATTTAAAAAATAAAAACCTATGTTTACTGAAGAATGTTGTGTTTTGAAAAGAAAACTGATCTCTATATAATCTCTATAACTAGAGACCTCTATAACCTGTGGGCGCAGAGGGGGAGGGTGGGGAGGGAGGGAGCTGGAGGAATATAAGGGAAGAAAGGTGAATTAACACTAATCATGATTTGTAGTCTCAGAACTATTTACAAAAGCTGTTAACATACAGAATATAAGACACATTTGTGCCCTCAAGAAGCCCATGGTTAAAAGAGCAAACTTATTTTTGCCTCTGCACTCTGCATTTCAAAACCTTCAACATTAGGGGCACATGGGATTATAAACACATTTTTTAAAAGATGCTCAAAACCTAGGCTTCAAAATAAAAACATATTTTAATGATGACATACTTTTATAAACAGAAAAATACTTCATCAAATCAATTATATATAGAATTTTATTTTCTATTTGTATTCTTTTTTTTTTTTTCCTGTATCAATTCAGCATTCCTATCAGTAACTATCAGGGGATTTGTCAGGACCTTGTTGGAAATGGTGGTGCTGAACTGGGAAAATCCACAGTAGTTCTGATTCCTCTACTCCCTTCCTTTCCTTATCTCCAATCCCCACTCCAAAAAATACTACCATATATATACCATAATCTTCTCTCAAAACACACAAAGGCAGATTTCTCCTTTGGCAAAGTAGATTCTTGAATCTTAAAATATATTGAAAGTAACAAATCTGTGTGCCTTCCTTCAAGGTAGGCTCTATCATCAAAAGGTTAAGTTTGCTAGGAGAAAAAAAATTCCTAGGTCTGCAAGAATTAAGTAGAAAATCATACCTTTATACCCAGGTCCGTTATTAATTAGAAGAGTGAGGTTATTTCAACTAGGAATAAATTCCTAGCAACATTATTAAGTATTTAAAGTTGGGTAATACACAACACCTAAATTTTTTATTATAGTTTCTGGCCTGCTCCTAAACATTATTTTTTTAATCTGACTGAATTTACAACTAGTTCCTTTTTTAAATTACATACCGCTCCAGAAGATTTCTCCTATTAATTTTTCAGGAGAAAATGTTATTAACCATACCATTTAAAAACAGAAAAATAAATCACAATACATTCACTAGGGCCAAGGAAATCAAAGACTAAAATAGAAGACCCTAAAAAAAATGCACACTACAATTGACAAGCATTATAGACAAGATGAATTTTAAGTTCAGCACTTCAAAGTGAATGCTTAGGTGGGATTTTTTTTTTTGCTTGTTTATTTTCTTTTTTACCATGAACATGTAATTTATAATTTTTGAAAGTTTAACAGCTGAAAGACATTTTTCACATATAGGAATAAAAGTACTCCTCATCAGAAACTAAGATTTTTTTATCAGGAAAAAGTATGAGGGACTCCATCAGCTCAGAGACAGTGTATAAATGAATGCATGCAGTTACATTCCAGTAAGACTTTACAAACACAAGCAGTGCTATAGCTTTCAGGCAGTAGCTTGCCAAACTCCTGCTCAAAACAGCCCTGTTTTCAAACTAATATTAGATTATCTAAGATTATAGATACATAAGAGATAAACTATCTATTCCACTCTATCGAGTCTTTTCCACCTGTAGTGAAAAGTGCTACAAGCAACAGAGATCAAAACTGCTGACAGGAAAGGTAAGAAAGGTCAGTGTGTTAACAAAACCTGTCCCTGAAATAATCACTTCACTTAGATCAATCATTCAACTCAGGACAAATGTTCTCCTGGCCTCAAAGACTAGTAGAAGACAGTGCATGAATACAAACAACTACTACAAACAAACAACTACTACTAATCAGGCTGGCTAAGAACCACATCAGGATAGAAATAAACAATACATCTGCAAAATGTTTCACAGTTTAACGTGTCTCCGTGTTTCTGAATAGTCTCATAACAACCCTGTGAAGTGCAAAAAGCACCTGGTGTTTTTCTCATTTTACACAAAGCTCAAAATCAGTAGAGCTACAATATGAACCTCTGATACTACTGCACTACTCTTCAGTGCAGCACTCTGCCAGAGGTTAATGCCAGAGATGGAGGCATTTGGACTAAGCCTCAAAGAATGAGCAGGATTTTGACAGGTGACGAGATCATGGCATTCCAAGGAAACAATATACACAGAAGTCTAAAAGCAGGGAAATATCATGTGTGTGAAGGGAATGCTAGGATGGGTCAAGTAAGGCAGACAAGAGAAATACAGCTATAAAGATGGGCAGAAAGCATAGAGAGAGCTTTAAGTAGCTGACAATGTCTGTACATGACCCTACAGGCAATGAGAAATCAGACAGTTTAGAGATAAAAAGGAAGAACAGAACATAACGAAGCTCTTGCCTGTGTCTGAGCAAAAGAATTGCCTCACATTCAAGGAAGTTAAGTTATGGGGTAGTGTTACAGGGAGATTAGACTTCCATAAGTCCTCTGCAGGACTGGATCGATGGGCCTAACAGAAGGGAAAGCAGTAGATGGCCAATTCTGTAGTTTCAATGTCTGGAGTGATGGTTCCTAACAGGCACCCTACAGTACCCTACCCCCAAAGCTAAAACAGTGTCTAACATGACCTTAAAATTTCCCATATTTTATCCAAAACTTACTGAATCTTCTGGAGGTCTCTGGATTTTCCCCCAATCCACAGAAGGTCCCTTTTCTTGCAAAAATCTATGAAATAGCTTCCGAAATCCATCAAGGTCTTTTTTAGTGTGCTGTGAGAACAGAAGTCATTGTTATAACTACTTAATATTTGATTTTTTAAAAATACACATACATTTAAAATATCTTTCAGTGAAATTCTTATATCTTTAGAATATCGAGTAGAACAGAGAATTTTTATACCCCAATTTAAAACTAAAGAGGAAGAAAAGCTAATAGGAACCATACTTAAAGGAATACAAACAATCTCCCCATCTCCCACCAGCATCACATAATCTGAACACCATCTGGTCCGTGGGAATTCCAACTGGTTCTCTACATTTACTCAACAATGTATTTCTCTCCTCCTTTTAACTGAAGATTAATCTTCACCAAAAAAACAAAAAGAAACAAAAAACAGCTAACCTCAATACACTGAGTACATATTAAAATTTGAAAATGAAAAGGATAATCTACTGATTTATAAGTAGAAAAGTAAACATCTACGTATTCTGGGAAGCCTCTATCATAGCTGTCAGAGTAGCAGACAGTTCTATTCGAATTCGCTCTTTGGAAAAGGCATGTAGAATATAAGGCTGATAAATTAACTTCTCACAATTTTAACTGAACACTTGTATCCATTTCTCCACCCAGTGAAGTCAAAACAGAATAAATTGTAATTTTGTTCTGATTCTTTTAGACTTTAGAAACTTCTAGAATAAAAAAAAGGGCAATGGTTTTATAGTGGGCAAATGTTGAAAATGCTTAATTATTAAGCAATTCTAATTTTTAAAATGTATCATTACACCTTACGCTATTTCAGGCTGGATGATCAGTAGCAGCAATAACAACTCGGCATGTAGATGTATGAAAGCGAAAAATAGTGTATGGTCCTTACCTCAAACTCATGTGATGGTGCTGTGGTGAGTATCTTTTCCAGTTCCTTTTTCACAGATAATTCTAACTCTTGTCGAATGACTTCTTGGAACTGAGAAGCGCCATCTTGAGACATCGCTTTGCTAAGATCTTAAAACAAAAATACAAAACCACAAACTGAAAACTCAGACAGCCATTCAAACAGCTGGTAAGCCACAACTGATTTATTTCTGGTGTGCCAGCAAATGAAAAGGCTCTGTCCTCTGGTCCCATCATCCTGCAGCAGGATTTCAGCAGTCTCAACTAGCTGGGACCAGATAATCAAATAGGCTCAAATCTGACTGTCTGCTACATCTATATGCTTTACTAGTATATTATTACAATACTAAACACTGGGGGGGAGATGGGGGTGGGTGGAAGTAAAAGGATTAATCTTCATTTGAGCATATAGTTCCATCTCTACTAATGTTTCCCTCCCAGACATCAAAGCTGGGGGAAAAAAAGAGAACAATTGGAATACTGTTAATAAGGGCATGTTTCACGGTATATGCCCTTATGGAACTGCTGCCTCATAAGAAAACTGAAGGGATTTGGCAACTGAAGCAGAAGACTCCTCTCTCCTCCAGGCCAGACAAAAAAATTAAGAAATTCTTTCCATTTTAGAAAAGGAGCCACACCAGTTCATATTCCTCACGAAAGAAGAACCCCTTGAGAGACAGTGGCAGTTCCAAAGTGCGTCTACTTTCCAGGCACTTTGCATTTTCATTTTAAGGAAAAGAGCACAGGGTCATCTCCCTGCTTCTGGTCCCCAATTTCAGCCAAGACTTTTCAATGTTTATCTGTGTTGGACAAGACTATCAGGACTTCTGGCACAGCTGGGCACCTCTGTGACAGATAAACCTCACTAAAAGTGACAGAAATGCCTGTTAGATGGAAACAAAAATAGAAACATACAGAAAAATAAAGCATCCCAGGCCCAAGTACCTTGGGGGGAAAACGCCAACACAGGTTGTTTTAACACATTTTGTCATCTAGGCAGCAATTACCCTGTCTACTTCTTATAAAATAAAGAACAATCAGATTATTGTTCACCCTCCCTTATCTTCAATACATAACTCAATTTTATAAATGTATTTTTGAAGCTTATGTTCAAACATTTCATTTGATAGGTAATTAGTTCTACAAATGTTGGTTAATTTAGCAAAATCACATTTCAATATAGCTAGAAACACTCCCTTATATCATAAATTCCTTCATTTGTTATCTTCATTGTTATGGGTAGAAGGAAACAAAGACAGAATTAAAAGTTATAATCAATATTTTTAAGATGTTTCTGAGGGCAGAAATGAGTCAATTACTTTAAAAATTGGTAAATATATAACTCCTGAGGCAATTTATTTAATGTAGACAGACTCTTCCAAACATCTAAAAATGCTAACAAATGAGACATTTAACATAGCTCTTCAACAAAAAATTTATAGTTTCCATCATATTGAAATCCAACAGGAAAAAAGAGAATTTGGTGAAAGCACACAATCTAATCTAAACCTAACATAGTTTTCTAACTGTGCTCTTTTTAAAGGCAGTTTATGGATTCCAGTAAAATATCAAAATGACCCAAACTGTGGTTCATAAATAACTTCTTTGTGAGCTAAGAAACAAAAGAAACACTCATGTTCATGTTCCATAAACAACCTGAAGATATAGTTTCAACTAGTAAGTAGCAATTTGATTATAATCTGTGAAAAATGATGACAATGGATGAGCATGTTGGCGTAACTATAACAGGTAATTAAAAATTCCTACAGAACATTTTAAACTAGACATCAAACATACATGCCATCCCTTGGCTAACAGCTTTAATTTAAAATTTGTCACAGGTTAAGTCCCACACCCTGTCACCCCATGTATAACTGTGATAACTCTCCCCCGATCTTTAAGCCAATTCCCATATTAATGTTTAGGAAGTAATCTGGCAGAAAAATATACTAACTCAAACCTCGAACACATGAATTGTTTGATTCTCTGTGACACGGATGGATAAAAATACATCAAGAAATAACTATATAATGACTTTAAAATAAATTTTTTCTTAGAATCAAAAAGATCTGTAAGATTTGCTGCTTTGTTGAAGTTAGATCTTTAATGCCAGCATGCACGGTCACATTCCTACAAAACAGTGATGAAAACATTTAACTTACATTCTGGGCAAATACCAAAAGTGAGATAAAACTAAATGAAACTACAAAGTTTCAGAATAACTACAGTAACTGTCTGAGACATGAGAACAGTCCAAAAAAAGTCCAATCTTTAGACTCCCTCTGCAGAACAATAGCCTATCAATGTACAATTTAAGGTCAAAATGCACAGAGCCCATGTCACTAACCTCCCTACAAAGACAAGCAAAGAAAGACTGCCTGAAAGACTCACATTTAATACTACATGAGATCTTTGCCAGCTGCGGCAGGTCTAACCTTCAAACACAAATTCAAAAAGAACTCAGACACAGATTCAAACTGAAGTTGTGCAATATTCCTAACCTTTATTCCTCTCATTTGTCTGATACAGCACCAAATGCAAATGAAGAACAATCTGTATTCCTTCTATCCCTCTACAAATTGAACAGCTTTTACAACAAAAGAACGTTGCTTCCAACAAGCTTCTTCCGTCCTTTCCATTGCTGGTTCCTTCCACTTCCCCTGGGCAAAGTGCTACTGTGAAGTTCTGATTTTAAGTGATTAAAGAATAAGGAAGGGTTTTTAAGGAATAAAGAATTTTCAAGAATAACGAAGTATGCTTAATCAAGAAAAGAGTCTATCTTAAGCACCTGCACAGACTAGGAAGCACAGTGCTAGAAACCATTTCCCTTTACGGTGACCTTCTTTATCCATCCTGAATTTTTTAAGAAAAGTCTGGAATTTCTGATAGGAAAAGAAGTACAGAACTTAGAAGCTTTCTTGGACTTAACGTTCTCAAGTTACACTTCTGGCAATGGCAGCTGTGTTTCTAATGGAAGGTCAATTAAAGAATCCATTGAATACTGCAAGATTTCTAACCTCCTAAGATGGTCTGTCCCTCCTTACTTCCTAGCAATAGAGAATTGATTCCCCTCTAATTTACACAGTGTTTTAGGAATCAAACATTTCATTACCTCAGTCATAAATCAAAACATTTTTCGAGATGAGAGGGAGCATTTTATCTACCCTCAACATTTTACAGATGAAGAAACTGAGGCTGAAAAGTTAAATGACTTACCCAAGGTCACAGAAGCAGGCTAATGCTGGAAGCAAAGCCAGTTTATTCTGAGTCCAACTCCACCTCACTGAGGTAGAAATATCCTGCTCATTTTTGCCTCCTATCTGGCTCTCTTTAATCTTTGGCACAAAATCCCCAAATAACACCCTCCTCCAAAAGCATTCTCATCAGAATGTCTTCTTATGCCCAATGGAACAGACAGAAAGCTCCCTACCACATAAAACTGGGTTTATTAGAATTGTCTTAGTTGATTTAATTACAATTTAGTCAATTTGGGATAGAACAAGCAGTAGCTTTTTTTTTTTAAGAAGTTTTTCCCCTATGCCAATTTCCTAACTCCTTCCTAGTCACAAGAAATAAAATTTCAACATCATGGACTTTCCCCTATCCAACTGGAGCCAAAAAAAGGGAGAATGGAGGAGAGGAGGAAGAAAACAATAGAATCAGAAGTAGGAGACATTCAATCTAACAAGTGACTGCTTTCATTTCTTTATTCAGGGTATTTATTTCATTTTATCCTTTTTAGCAACTAAGAAGTATACATAACACCCTTCCCTGACACCCTGACACTGGCACAAATAAAACAACATTCCAGAGTGGAAAGCCAGCCTCACGATGTACAGGCCAGAGAGAACACCGAGCGCAGCAAAGACTGGGGGGAGTCCCCCCCAGGCCACCTCCCACCACTCATGAGATCTCATCAGTCCCAACCTTCCTTGGAAACCCAAACTGACAGGTAACCAAAGTCAAAGGATTGGAGATCTCACTTAATCTTAAACCAGGAAATGACTTGTGACCCAATTAAGTATAAAACTCTAAGAGCATAGGGGCAACTGGAAATAACCATGACTAAAGCTGAGGACATATGCTGACCAGATTTATGACAAATTAAGACTAACCAGCCTCTCCTGGGCTCTTACTGCGGTCCTTTAAACTCAGTTATTTGTGAACAGTCCTCCTAGAAAAGCTCTTCTTTGTATTCAATGACCCAATATTACCCTATGTCTAACCATGCCTCAGTTTCCATAACAGAATACTCCATTCTTCTCCTACTCCTTGGTTTCCTAAGATTCTGTCCCCAGACCATTTCCCCCCTCAATTATTCCCTTATCAATCTCCTTACTGGTAACTTCCAAATGTGTGTCTCTCATCCTGATCTTTTTTCCTGAGCACCAGGCTCGTATTCCCTACCACCTTCTAGACCTTTTGCACATGGATACCTAGCTAGGTACCTCAAACTCGACATGCCCAAAACAAAACTCACCATCTAAACTAAATTCATCTCGCTGCCTGCTCCTCCCTTTCCCACCCCCCATAGTATTAACATTCTCCTAGTCACTCCTAGGTGACCTAGAAATCTCAGTCACAGTTGGCTCTTCCCTCCTTTGCCCTCATGTTACATCCACTCCAATACCAAACCTCTTAATTGAATCGCCATTACATTCATTGCTTTCCATTACCACTGCTGCTACCTTAATTTCCCTCTCATTTTCACTCTCCTGGTCATGACGACAACAGCTTTCTAACTAGTTGGCCCACCTCTCACTCTACCTGGTGGTACCAAGCAGAATGGACTGGTTCCCCTAAACTGCAACTCCAATCATATTTCTTCTCTTCCTCATTTGATGGGAAGCAAATACAAATTCCTTAGCCAGGCACATCTTAAAAACCAAGCTTAAGCACTTCTTGAGTAGCCAAAGCTCATGAAAGTGCTAAAGCAGAACGCCTGAAGGTGGCAAGTTCCTACTCTATTTGTGACTTTTCAAAAGTGTTTCTAAACTTAATATGCATACAGATCTTCTCGAGGGCTTGTTTAAAACTCAGATTCCTAGGCAGCTCCTAGAGATTCTGACTCAGTGGGTCCGAAGTGAGAAGAATATGCATTTCTTATAAGTGAATGCTTCTAGTATTGCCTTGAGTAGCTCTGATATAGATTATACTCCATTTGTCTGAACATGTTAGTAGCAGCCACACACATCATTCTTCTTCCTACCCCTACGCTATTCTGTCACCTATCCTCCACCCAAGCACATGTGCTTCAGAGATGGCATCAGGCCCAGATTAGTCTAAAGCCTTCCCAGGGATTGGTTTAAATGGGAAACAACACGATTCTACCAGTGAGCAACAAGGGTATAGTTTGCCAAAGGACTTTGGAGAAAGGCGTTTGTCACTGAAAAGAGACATATGAGAAGAAATAGTACCTTTTCCCTGGAATATAATGAGTATGTGTCCACCCCTCACCTTCAGTTTCTTCTGCCATCTGGTGACCTTGAAGGAAGCTGACCCAAGAATAAGGCAGCAGAGCAGAAGGAAGAAAAGACTGATGCAGTCTTTGTACTGAATTAATCAACCTTGGAATATCTTACTTCAAGAATCATGTGATACAAGTCCCTCAGTTTTTAAGCTAACTGAGCTGGTATTTTTCTGCTCCATGAAATTAAAAGCATCCTAACTAATAAGACTATTCCAAAACACATTATCTCAAGTGTCATCTAACACTTTTAGAGAAAGGCAGGCAGAAATGAGAAGAAAATAGAAATTAATGGCCCAGTTGTGAATTCCAAAATCATGAGAATCATTCAATACCTTAGCCTCCAAACGCTCAAATTCGAGATTGAATAGCACCTGCTATTGTGGGGGTGGCACTCCTAGTGTTCTAGGTGACAGACATTCAAGACTTCCTTTCTATCACAAATCTGTTATATGGAAGTTTAAATCACTCCTGCCTCTGTACTATATCAAACACCCTAAAACTTTAATTCTTTGCTTAGATGTCTGTCTGCAACAATTTAAGGGCACAGCCATATAATGTTATTCAACTTTCTTTTTCCAACATCTATCTCAACACCTGGCACAGTACAGGTACCCGACTGATAATGTGTAAATAAACTAGAGATCAAGACTTAACTTCTCATAGTAGTGGTTTGACCGGCCACTAATACATCAATTGTCAGAGTTCAGTCTAAATGTATCTCCTTCTAGAAATCTTTCTAAACTACACAAGGTTGCCCATTACATGCTCACATGGTAGATCCTTGGAACTTCCTTTCATAATACTTTCTAAAATTTATTAAATGTATATCTTACCCAACAATACCCGAGAATATATCATGACTATTTTGCTCATTCCTGTATTCCCAATGTGTTCATAAAACAGAGCTTGAGACACAGTAGATACTCAAGCAATGTTTATTTCATCAATGAGTAAGAGCCTGTTATGACACAGCTACATGCTGGGTATAGATAAAGCAGGTAGAGTTCAGTCTAGTGGAGGTAGTACCTGATAAGGTCAAAGAGTAAGCGTTCAAGAGCCATGACTTCTGGTCATGGAGAAGCAAGGCTAAGAAAACTATGGACTGTGTCTTCAGTACTTGAAGTCTCTAAGGCTCATTAATCAGTCAAGTATCAGGGATGTGGTCAAAGAAATTCCAAACTGGTAGGCAGTCGAGGCAAAATGACCTCTAAATTTCCTTTCAATTTGTATTATCCTGTATAAATGTCAGCATAATGTTTCCATTAACTTTTGAGATGAAACAAAACTGGGTAATGTATATATTTAAATTTAGCTTAATTAAGGAAAAATATGGAAAAATAAAGTTGCTGTCATTCAATCAAAGAAAAATCAATTAGTTGCTCTTATACAATTTTATGTGATCTTTCAGTATTAAAGCCAATATTGACTATTCATTATTTTAGATTGTAAACTATAGTATGGCTGTTTACATTTACGGAGACTTTTAAATGACTCAGCCATGAACATCGTAACACCTGCACAGATAACAGCCATATGAATGCTTAATAAATGATTTTTGATTAACAAAAATAAAAAGGTACCAGACTTCTGAGAACTGTTCTAGCACTGAATATGCAGAGCTACTTGAGAATCAAGATTTTTAAATTAGGAGTTTGGGATCAGCAGATACAAACTACTATATATAAAATAAACAACAAAGTCCTACCATATAGCACAGGGAACTATATTCAATATCCTGTAATAAACCATAATGGAAAAGAAAAAACTATTTTTGCTAATCATGTGTTGCTTGCATTAAAAAATGTTTTAACTGTTAGAATTCATACATAAACCAGACTTCTCATTAATTATTAAGACTAACCTTGCTTTCATACAACAAAGTAGCTCTTAAAATTAAAACAAACAGAAAATATTAATTCTAGAAAACAGAACATTCAGGAGATGTATCAACTAGTTAAATAGTTTCATTCTGCATTAAGTTTAATGGATAATAAAGAGGCCAAAGGGCCTATCACACCCATTTTTTGAGAGTAGAGAAAAGGAATATAACATAAAATCATCATCAAGGACCAAAACATGATTTGACAGGCTTGCCCTGTAATTTGATATATGTGCATTGAGGTAAAAATTTTGCCCTTGGAAAGGCTTTAAGGTCAGTGAGTCCAATTCTCTTATCTTGGAGATGAAACAGGGGCTAGAGATGCTGACTTGCCTAGCGACACAAGGGCAGTGCCACGCAGGGATCCAAACCTGCTGCCTGGTGCCCTGCTTCTCATTCCTGGAGGAAGTTCTCCCCCTTCTCTGTTACAGTGCATTTACCCAGCTTACCACCTCCCAGCTGTATGCCACCAAATTGGAATGAAAACTGGCCAAAACTGAAACATGTCTATTAAGTGAGGTTATTATGTGAGGTGAAAACTACATATCAGGATAAGCATTCTCTTACGCTCTACAACTTTTCCTTCTATATTGTTTATTTTCTGGGCAATGAAAAATCGAAGAAAGCTTTTATGCACTCTATAAATATTTTATTACCAGGGCTAAGCATTTTACCATTGGCATAAATGAACCCACAATACTTCGTTCTTCTGTTTTCCTGCACTCTTTGGAAGTTTTAAAATTGTATGCAGGGTTATAACATAAACGAAAAATCACATCAGCCTTTCTTTGCCAGGGCAGCAACCAAAGGAAAACACAAACTTAAATTACCTTTGTGGTCAAACCAAAGAGTAGGTGGAACTATTGTTAAAGTGAGTGTCCCTAGAATAGTATTTCTTACAATTTGGTGATTAACAAATGAAAAAATAGACTAAGCATAATGTGACTATTTCATATACATGAATACAATCAATAGTGGGGTATTTTAAAGATCTAAGTAAAAGTCACAGAAAAACTGGGAACTCTCCTGGTTTACATAAGAAAAATCCAACAAATATCTAGCAATGGCTTGGAAAACAAAACATTTTGTTGTTTATTTCAGTTAACTAAGACAACACAGCCAATTTCTCCATGGTTCTCAAAAACAATCCTTAATTGTCAAAATGGTTTGGGGCACAATCGATTTCATTTGGCAAAGACTGAAAGAAATAAACAATGGGACTGTTGGCAGACGAAAAATATGAGCCCCAGACAATTACTTTGCAACAAACTAAAGGAGATGCCTGCACCACCAGTCAAGAGAACTGGGAAACAGTTTGCAAATGGAGTATTATCCCCTTTCCAACACATAAGCCCAATCAAAAAACACATAAAGTTTAATTTTCTTTAGACAACTTAATAAGTTGTTAATAGAAAGATGCATGCCTGGCATTAGAATTCTAGAGACCTAGACAATTAAAAGTCACCATGTCCTGGACAATCAAATTACCCAAGACCAAGATGTCCACGATTCAAACACTATTACACCACGTTCCAAATATGATAGTTTAGGGAAAAAAAAAACAAAAAACTCAGTCTGTATCAAAAGGAAACCTGTCTTTAAAAGAATTCTGCTTCTAAAGAGATCCCAAGCAAACAAAAGTGTGGTAAGTGAATCGTATCTCCTCATTCACTAAATCCCAAACCCTCAGAGGCTCTCCCCCACAATTTTATTCTAATACTGCTGGATTTTCTCCACTGGCATAAATTCTGGATATCAGAATGAATTATATTACATAAAGTTAATTCAGTCAACTCATTTATTTTTACAGATAACCCAGAGTTAGTTTGACTTTCAAATATTTGTTTATATTAACTTTTCAGTAATGATATATTTGACTTTCTGGGAACTCCTAATACCTGCACTTCCACAAAAAGTACCAAATTCAACTTGGTGGAAACTAGAAAACTACAGTATATTTTTATTACTACATAACATTTTTATTACTAGGTTAACTAATGTTCCTCACACAAATTAAGTATCCCATTATTTTAATGAAAGTCACTACAATTCATAAAGTCACTACAATTTTCTATGAATAAAAATAAATACACAGAATGGTCTCTATGAGGTGATAATACAAGAAAACACCTACAGTCCAAAATTAACATCTAATTTCCTTTTAAAGTTATTTCTCAATTTATCACATTAGAATGGCACTTTTGAGAAGTGTACCAGTTAATATTCCTTATTTCTCTAACATCCCTTGTCAATTTCTTTTTTTCTTGAGTAGGCTTCCAAAAATGAAAATCATCCATTTTACTAGAAGAAAGACCCAGTTAACAAGAACAAAGACAATTTAACCATAGAGGTTACAAGATCCATGTTGGAAAAGTCAAAGTTTTCATCAGTTCAACACTGAATTTCTTTTAATTTTCCATTTATAATTGTGACTCTGAATTTAACTACATCCCTCTCTAGAAATATAATGAATTTACCTACATCTTTAAAAAATGAGGAGTGTGCATTAGTCATTGCTTTGCTACCTCTAGTTCTGCCTCAAATCCATGCCACAATCCCCTGGGCTGAAAACATCCTAATCATTTAAATAATCAACAACAAGCTAAATTTGGTCTTAGGACTTGAGAAGAACCAGGCTTAGGCCTGACCCTCACAACTAGGCCCTAGAATGCATCTCATCCCTGTATTCATCTGAGACCCCTCCAGTTATAATTAGCTCAGCTCATCCTTCCTGGTGAGCTGCCATCTACCAAACAGGAATCACTAAAAAGTCTTAATAAAAGAATCCCAATAGAAACGTTGACAGGCCTCTAATACTTTTTTGAGTGACACAAAGGTACTAAAATGTCTTCTCTTGAAATATAAGTATCTTAATTTAAGAATATTAAGGGACATTTTTATATAATTTAGATAAACAGTTCCAAAAAAAGTTCCTCTAATATTATAGCATAAGCATGTAACAGCCTTAGCTGGCAAGATGACAATAGGCCCAGTGCCATTTATAAATTTCAAATCATGCAGGGAGATTACCCGGTGGCTCAGAACTTTTAAAAAGCAAAATCACAAATGGCATCTATTGACAAACCTGGCAAAAGTCACAGCTGCTGATGACCCCTGGTACCTCCAACTGTGACAAGAGGCCCCTTCTCACTCACCTAGCAGTCTCATTTATTTAGAATAACTAGGCCCCCTGCAACAACCCCTGAGGTGGAGAAAACTAGCAAATGGAGATATAATTCCACAGGCAGGCAGAAGGTGACCTGAGAGCAGAATGCATCAGCTAAGGAATTATGCTATAGTTCCACTAAAGAAGAGCCTTCCTGTAAGAAGGAATCCTAAGTGCCTGAGGAACACAGACTTGGGAGATGCCCAAAAGCTGAACCTCCTTTTGGCCAAAGAATATATACTGAGAACTCTCCTGCCAATCACCATTAAGTATTTTTAGTAACTGAATATTTCTACCTAATAACTTTTGATAATCAAAGTGCTTGAGAATGGAAATGCCCAGCTTTCCTATAAAGCACACTGCCAAGATTTGGAGGAAGAGATTTAAGCCAAGTGTAGCAACACCAGGTTCCAGGACATTCAAAAACATGTGTGCACAACATGCAGGTATAATAACCAGATCTTCTGAACTTCAAGTGCCCACCATAAGAGATGCATGAGAAACCCCAATATAGTGCAACGCATATTTTAAGAGCTAATGATTTTTTTGACCAGACTGAAACAAAATTGTCACCAACTGTATACTCACATCACTGTTCAAGCTTTCCCCCTCCCACTCCAACACTTAAAAAATATATATATTTTTTATATATATATATAAATATATCTTATATTTTTATAAGATATCTTAAATATATTTTATATATATATTTATATATATATGTGTGTATATATATATATATCTCAACTCCCAAGTTGCTAGAGGCCTGAACACCAAACCTGGAAAAGGAAAACAAAGGACCATCATCAGTGCCTTGTTTCTGTTGATGACATGTGGTTATACTTATGATGGCAATGCTATCTGAAAAGCCACCATTTTAAGAAAAATTAAATTTACTGGCCATCTAATATGTGACTAGTACATTCATATAATTCATTTCATTTCAGCCTCTCAAAAACCCTGTGGCATAAATATTAATACTCAATGTTTATTTAAGAAAAAACTGAAGTTCAGAAAAGTTGTGTGTCTAAGACCACCTGTTAGTAACAGGATTCAAACCTAGGGCCATCCTTTTATCTTCCTTAACATTTCTGTCAGAGGTGTTATTAATAAACTACAACCAAAAATGTAGGCTAAACTACTAAGCCCACCACTTCAAGACACCGTATTTCCCCCAGGGATATAATATTATCTTTGCCCACAGGGAACTGACAGTCTAGTTGGAGAAAGAAGCCACTGTTTCTGATAAGTTTTTAATGTAAGAGGCAACAAAAGGTACTGGAAAGGACAAAAGCTTAGAACCTTTACTTGTGAATTTCAGCACTTACTAGCTGTGAACTTTGGGTAAGATACTTCAGTTTCCTTACCTGTAAGGTTATGATAAAAATCTACTACCTCTCAGGGCTCCTGTGAAGCTTAATGAGACAATATATGAAAATAGGTAAGGGGCCTAATATTTGTTCAATCTTTCCTTATGAAGTGGCACAAGCTAAGGGACAATGACTGGAAATATCAATAAATGCTACAGCAAAGATCAAACAATTTGATCTGCTACCAAAAAATTCAAAAACAAAATTCTAACTCTTACACTTAAAAACTGATCTGTGGAGACAGCAGAGTTACTAGCCAATGAGGGGTATCACTTATAACAGCAGCAGAGCTAAACATAGAGAGAGTTTACACATGAAGTACAAATTTAAACAATGATAAACAGGCGCAAAATCCTGTTAAAAAATTTTTTCCGGTGAGGGGAGAGCTGTCTTCTTTTCATGCAAAACTGCCAATTTAAAAGGAAAACTACCAGTTAGAGCAAAATTTGATGGCAACTAAATGCGACACTGGATTGAATCATGGAAAAATATTCTGAATAAGTCTGTAGTTAATAGTCATGTACCTACAATAATTTCTTAGTTTTGATATATGTACTTTTTTTCAATAAATCTTAAAGTATTCCAAGATAAAAAGCTTATTTTGTTAAAAGGTGGATGACAAGAGAAAGTAATAACAACATACACAGGTATTGTCATTTGATTTTGAATATCCTGAAAACAGTTAGCCATTAACAGCAAAGAACGTGACATCAGTTAATGCGTATCACCCCTGTAAGCGACGCTAAAGCACAACAACAAGGAACACCTGGAGTTTAACTAATACTATTAACTTTTAAAGAGAAGTGACTTGTCCCCTTTTCTCTAGCATATTCTTGCAATACTGACTTTCTGGTCACTGAATTTTGTTGTTGTAACAAAATCAGCAAACTTCTAACAGTTACCTCTACTTTCTATTCTTGACTAAGACATTTATTCAATCAGAACATAAGAAACATCTCTCACCACATACAAGGCATAACATGAATTTGAAAGTCTAATGACGAGTGACATTTTTGAGCTTATTTCTAAAGGGAGACACAAGTGTCCCATCTGTTTTCATAATAATACACAGTCAAAATTTCTTTATTATACAAAACTCAAAGAAAGTTAATAAAGTGATGTAAAACCTACTGGGGCATTTTTATGCTCAGAGTCAAATGATGGCAATTACTGACAATTTTTTAAAGTACATCTACATTTACTGAGTCACATTAAGTGGTTATGAACTTTATTAGCTGTGTGTTCAGCAAGATGGCTGAAGCTTTCACACTCTGGGGTCTGCAAGAAAAGGGTTTACTTGCATACCAGAAGGCAAGTGTATGCTACAAACTGGTGTCAGAGGTTTAAGGTAGCACCAATTTCAATGTGTACACATACACACACACAACGTTACTGCTTAACTCTGGTGAGAGGAATTCCTTGAACCTGTTTTAACATACGTGTAGAATTTAGAGGGCAATTTTCAAATTTCAAAGAAACCTTAATAATCTTTCCAGATTTCAAAGAAGGAAAAAAAAAATAAACACAGCAATGCAGCAAAGTCATTTCTCCTGCTGAAATGACCTCCAGCTTCTACAAGCTACTCCCGGTTTCGCAATAAATGAATCTGAGACTCAGACCACGTACACACAAACGGAGAAGCTAAGAACACTAAAGCTTCCCCAACAGTCCTGGCAAAACCCACCTGCCTTTCCTCAGCCCTCTCAGTTCCCCTTCCCGACTGCACCCACAGAGTTACCTGGACCCCGACCAGGAGAAGAGAACAGGGATTAATCAACAGCCAAAATCCTATTTTACCATCATTTACAGCCACTATCCCGGGGAGCCAGAGTGCTACTAACCTGATTTCAGGGAGGCAGAACTATACGCATCAGAGTACAGGGTGATAAATTATACGCATCTGAAACGCCAACCCAGCAGCTCAAGACAGCTCAAATGTCAATTTAACGAAAAGGGTTTCGCAAATAGTATCTCAAATGAACATTTCCACTTCCAAACCACCCACCAACCTCTCTATTGCCAGTACCCAAATTCGGTACTGCTAAAGCAACCCGGGAGATAAGAAGAAGCGTGTCTTACCTTGTACAAATCTGGACATTTTAGGGATTTATTTAAGTACTCTAGCGTTTATATAGATATATTTAAATTTCTAGAGGAGTCACGCTATAAGGCAGGTCTCTCTTCCACCCCTGCTTTAACAACCGACGAGTTCTTTCTCCTCTTCCTAGGTTTGGCCACTTAAGGGAGTATTTATGCAAAGCGACTGAAACTGCCTCAAAGAAAAAAAAAAAAAAAAAACACCCAGGAAAACCTCCTCCACTGCCAAAAGACAGAAACTTGGTGCGACTGAGTCGGCTTGAAACTCCAGCCTACACGGCACCCCTGACACAAATGAGGGCCAGCTGGAAACTCCCGGAAAAGGTAAAATCACACGAACTTAAATTTCATCAATGAAAGAGGCGGACCTACAGCGGCTACTCCACCGCCCCCGGGTCCCCACGCCCTCCGGGGCTGGACGGCAGCAGGCACTGGCTGGCCGCGCCCCCAGCTCCCCCTCCCCTTGCTGCCGTCCAGCCTCCGGCCGGTTCCCCGGGAAACCCCGGTCACCAGCGGCCCCCGCCCAAACAGGGGTCGGGAGGCGGAGGAAGCCGGCAAAGAGGGACGATGCAACCATTTCTACCAGCCCATAAATATCCCGGGACTAGGAGGCGCTAAGAATTTGGCGCGCGAGCCGGACATGGGCCTCCAGCCCTGCGCCTCCCCGCAGCAAGCAACCCTGCCGCCGCTCCTTCTCGCGAGGGGCCGAAGCCTCCGGCGCCCCTCCCCCGCAGCGGACACCAGGGCGCCTCTCCGAGGGGAGAACCCGTGTGCGGCCCCGAGTCCGACAGCCAGGAAACCCGGAGGGCCCTTCCCTCCCCTCACATATTCTAGTCCCTTCTGCTCTGCGCTCTTTCGAACCCCAAATTCGGCCTCCGGGACCACACTGCGGGTGAGGGGAAGGGGCTCTACACGCCTCGGAGAGGAAAACACACCCGCCCAAGGAGTGGTGGGAAGCCCTTCCCGGCCCCTCCCCAAACCGCCACGGAGACCCACCTTCCTCCTTTTCCTTTAGCAGCTGGGAAATTGGGGGCGTTTATGGCGCCCTGGGAAGAAGGCTCGCAGGCTGAGAGAAATGTCACCTCTGAGGCACCCTTCTCTCTCCCCCGCTCCCCTCACACATGCACACCTCGAAACCCCCGCTAGTAGCTGCAGTCCAGCTGCTGACCCCCTCCGTCCACCTGGCTGCGGGATCCCGACACCCAAAGCCCCCGCTTTCTCCTAAACACCTCCCCTCCCCCTCCATTCGGAGCAGCCCCCCTCAATGCGGAAATGTCCCCGCGGCGCAGACAGACAGGCGCAGCCGCCAGTCAGGTGCCGAGGCGGATTCGGGGCCTAGCCAATGAGACGCGCGGAGGTGGCAGGGGCGGAGCGTGTGCGGCTCGAGGGAGCCCGGCGGAGGTGGGCGCTGAGCCCAGCCTCGGAATCCCGCGCGTAGGAGCCCCACCTCTGGCGTCTGGGAAAGGACTGTTTCACCAGTAAGACTCCCAACCTTCCACAGACAAGGGAGAGAACCTGAAGCACGAGTGCTTGTTTTTTCAGTCCTTAAAAAATGTTTCCGCTTACCAGAGACTGAAGTTATCTGTCTGGCGGAGCCAGAGCACTCCCACAGCAACTCTCCCGAGAGCGACCCGGCCATTCTTAGTAGACACAAAGTCTCTTAATACAGCTCGTCTCGGGAGGGTAAAGATGCGTTAAGGAGTAAAGCAGTGGGATGTCTGGGGCACACTAACAGGAGGGGGATTGAGGGCTTCGAAGAAAATGCCAGGTGAAGGCTCTCACACCAGAAGCACCACCCCGGTTCCTATTCCTGTAAAGATTTCCGCTGTGATAGGCGTTTACTTTTCTGATTAAAGTGGAAGTGGCTTAAGTTACCCCTCAAGACATGCTTTAATAGATTTTTGAAGTCCTCATGGTAAGAGGACGTTAAAAGAACGTATTCGATGACTTGGGAACTGCAAGAGAGCCAGCCCAGCGCCCGCTAAATCACACCTGGTATCGCCAACCCCACCTAACCTGTAAGACCCAGTGCGCCTCGCCTGCCTGTGATTGGGTGTGTCTCTGACTTTACAATTCATGACTCAACCTACCTGCATCAGGACAAATAAATTGTCAGCGCTCGCTTTAGGTACCTCCAATAAACCAGCTCATTCTCAAGTTTGAGACTATGGACAACACTAATCAACCAAGGTAAAGTGAGAATTTTTGAATAACTCATTCTCTAAACAAACTATTTTTTTAGCGCTACATATTCATATGGAAATACTGAAGTAACAGAAAAGGTCAGTGATTCATTTGTCTTATTGGAGAATGACAACCCTTGGTACTATATTTCATATGTGAAATCCAAAAAGATTACACCCCAAAACATCTCAGCTATAAATGTTTCCCCAAATAAAACCAAAGAAGTGTCTAAAACCCAGATAACTATAGTAACTGCATTTGGAGACTGAAGATCTTAATCAGAATCTCCACATCCTTTGTGTACAGTAGAGAAGTTGTTCTAGAATTAAATAAGGAGTATTTATCCATCAGCATTAATACCAAATTAAAATACTACCAAAAGATTTGAGCCCCACAGGATTGCTTAACCTGCAAATGATAAAGTTGAAGAGCAATGAAGAGTCTTTAATTATATAAAGTTAATTGTAGAAAGAATGATCAGTTATTTTCTGCCTGCACAGGAGACTGAGGTAGAGGAAGTGAGTTTTAATTGCAGCAAGAGCATTTGGTAATACCTAAGACTGACATCTTGATTTATGAGTGAGCAAATATTGAGATATAGTACCAAAGGATGGTGCAATTTGCTGCCTCTAGAAATCTCCAAAAAGCAACTACTGGTCTTTAGTGGTTAAGTCTATATCCATCCAGAGGTTGGCTTTTAGAGAAGTAGCACTGTAGAAGCTTTATTCCCAAATACAATTTCAAGTAGTATGCTGTAAAATGGAATTTCTTCTTTATTTATTTTTTATTGAAGTACAGTCAGTTATAATGTGTCAATTTCTGGCATACAGCACAATATACCAGTCATGCATATATACATACATATACTCATTTTCATATTCTTTTTAATTAAAAGTTATTACAAGATATTGAATATAGTTCCCTGTGCTATGCAGAAGAAATTTGTTTTTTAATCTATTTTTATATATAGTGGCTAACATTTGTAAATCTTAAACTCCCAAATTTATCCCTTCTCATGCACTTTCTCTATAACCATAAAATTGTTTACAAGCCTGTTTCTGTTTTGTAGATGAGTTCATAGTGTCCTTTTTTTTTTTTTTTTAAGATTTCACATATGAGCGATACCATATGGTATTTTTCTTTCTCTTTCTGGCTTACCGCATTTAGAATGACAATCTCCAGATCCATTCATGTTGCTGCAAATGGCATTATTTTATTCTTTTTTATGGCTGAGTAGTATTCCATTGTATAAATATTACCACAACTTCTTTATCCAGTCGTCTGTCAATGGACATTTAGGTTGCTTCCATGTCTTGACTATTGTAAATAGTGCTGCATATATCTTTTTGAATTAGAGTTCCCTCCAGATATATACCCAGAGGTGGGATTGCTGGATCATATGGTAGGTCTATTTTTAGTCTTTTGAAGAATCTCCATACTGTTTTCCATAATGGCTGCACCAAACTACATTCCCACCAGCAGCATAGGTGGGTTTGGAATTTCTTTATACAGTGGTTTAAATTTAAATTCTGAACCCCCAAACATTTTGTAAAAAAGCCTCCCACTCTTTCAGAGCCTCTAGAAAGAATCTCGCTTGGCAGATCACATGGAGTGAGGGGGAAAGATCATAGCTATGGAGAAGTTTCAAGTGTGCTTAGAAAGCTGTTGGCCTATTTCTGAAGTATATTTATACATTTTAATATCTGAAAAATATTTTCTGTGTCTTTGTTTAATCCTTTTTTTCATAGCTTACTCCTGTGGAATTTTCCTTCAAGATGCATTATGTTGATACCTGTGTCATTAGAAATCTGTAACGTGGGTGGATAGATTTACAGGTTAAACCTTTGCAGAGACTTGGGGGTGGGGAATCTAAAAGAGGATGAAGATGGGGGGCTGGGAAGGAGTGTGTGTACAGGGATGAGTTGGAATGAGATGGATTGTAAACTAAGAAGCCTGGAAGCCAATTTTACACTGGTACTTTATGCTACCAACCAAGGATGATATAAATTCTCCCTATAATTTTCTCATTCCTTTCTACTTCCCAGTAGAAACATGAGAAAATTTAATTTACCCAGTTCTATGTCCTGGGATGTATAACACCCTTGCCATATCTTTTTCTTTTTCTTTAGGTAGGAACATTCTGTCAACACAAGGAAACAGTGACTGCTGCCCTATTTCTAAGCACCCTCTTTGGTGCCTTTTTAGATGTAATGCTTGGCAGTGTCTGGTACACAGCAAGCACTCAATAAGTATATACTGAATGACCTGTTTAGTGCCATTAAATCTTTTTAACTTGCAGGGTTGTATCCTGTTCTCTGCTCTTTGAGAGTAAATAAGATTAAATTTTTTATTTATATTTAGAAGTAAGAAATTTTTAAGTTTTAGTTATTTCCACCTAGAATGCGAACTTGGGCCAAAGTATAAGAGTAATAGCAGCAAATGCGACATCCTGATGACTTTACAATAAGCTTTGCTAACTACCCATTATGAGCATTATCCAAAAAGAGGTGGTTAGAAATTGCTAAAGTATGAAATAAGTGTACAGATCAGCAATGTGTGTGGTCTTTTATTTCTTTTTTCTTGTCTATCCTACCTACTTTCCCCACACACAAGACAATAAAGCAATTTTGGAGAACATGTCAGAGATGTAAAAATTTCTATGTCATGCCCAAAGTGTTTAGCCAAGAAACCAGGCAACAATTATACACTAAACTGTTGCCCGCATTCAATATTAGCTCCCATCTGTATCCATCTAAATCCTAGGCCACCCACTGAAAGAGAGCAAAGAGGGTACTGTTTCCTAGTCAGAAGTTGCCAGTTATTGGCTAGACCTAACAATAAGGCATTTTACTTGCATCAGAAGGTAACCAAACAGGGTTAACTGGAAAAATATATTAAATAATATCTGTGAAACAGACTCCAAATGAATGAGTAGTCTAAAAAAATGAATGGTGTTTCCAAATACTTGAGGAAGAGAAAGACCTCATTCTTTCCTGTTGCCAACACCCTGTTGTTAATGAATCAGGAAGTTTTCCGAAACAAGTTGTGAATTTAAATTATGACATATCCTTCCATTTGTTCATAGTATGATTTTTAAATTACATTTGAAGATTTTACAACTTTTATATCACAACAGTAGCAATTATTTTAAATAAGATATTTTTAAAAACAGGGTTATCTCACATTACAGATAATTATCTACAGAGTTGATAAATCAATCTTCCAAGTAGTTCTAAAAGTCATCAGGCTCACAAGAATGCAGTTTAACCAAAGCATGCATTGTCTTGTTCATGTTTATCAATAATTTCCCTCTGGGTTTTCCTTTGAAAGTTGCATGGAAGGCAGTTCTTTACTATGTTGTCTCCTGTTTCTCCTGTTCTGCATGTTGCTCAGAGGAGAGTGTTGATAAGAAATAGTGATGCATATAGAATTGTTGTATTTCACTCATGTGCCAAAGTACATCTGTAGACCCCCCTTAATTATAAAGAGAGAGGAGTCATTTCCTATAATGAGTAGCCCAGGAATAACCATAAAGAAAAACTCTGTAGTTTCTCAGGGTTTCTAATAAACGTAGATCGTTGTGTAATCATAATTTGGAAATACAAAAAAAGAAAAAACCTCATTAAGAAATTACATTATCTCTTACTAAACTCATAAGATAGAATAAACATTATTCTGCTTTTCTAAGGTAATATACACATAGATGATGAGGTTACTTATTCTTGTTGACTTTGAAATCCTCATAGGGAAGAGCTGTGACATAGAAAAGTATTCAGTTTCATCCTGTTTTTCCTTCTTCTTTCAAACATATTAGAGATTCCCTGTCATGCATTCCATTAAATGTCTTTTGATAGTTTTCCAAACATCTCTGCCTCTGGTCTAGCTAACTAAATTTCCTGCCTGTGCTACCACTGGGAAGGAAAGGATAAAGAACTTCTGTTCCCTAACTTAGTTTTAGGGAATTTAAGGATTTCACACCCACCACCCTAACTAAGTATTAAAGAGAAGAACCTCAGGACTATTCTTTGGATGAGGATTAAATATTGGGTAATTATGTCATTAAAATGGGTAATATATTTAGAAAAAAGACCACAGGAAAAAATGAGGCATTTTAATGTTAAGTTCTGGTACCATTTTGAGCTTTTAAAATTTTATTTCAATAAGGATGCATGCCTTAAAAAAAAAAAGCTAACAAGTACCAAAATGCCCATAATGCATAGTAGTGCTCTCCCACTCTGACCCTCTTTACTCCAACCCTGTACCCCAGCGGCAACCAGTTTTCTTCTGACAGTTGCCTCAATTATATCTGATAGTTACTTCTAAATGCTTTCTTTCTTTTTTTTTTTTTTTTTTTTTTACTATTTCTTTGCTTTCTGGATTTTAGGCATATTATGTTTTGACTTCCTGTTATAATAGATGTACACTTTGCTCACTTACACCACCAGCCTTCTTTCCTCCATTGTATTAGCTTCCTAAACTTCGAGCTGTATTTCCCAGCTATTTCCTTATCATGACACAGAAAGAAGATAATATATGTACGGCATCCTGGGGGTAACCTGGAGGGAATTCATAGACATCTATATTGGACGTGGTGAAAAATTGCTTTTTAAATATATATAAAATTATGAAAATAAAAATAAATGCAAAGTAATAAAGGAAATATTAAATATCAAATTTGTATAAAACTCTGAGATAAGGTCTTTTCACATTTTTGAATGAGAAATTTGAATTTGCCTGCATGAACATATCATTTTGATTCAGGTTATAGTCTTGAAATAGCTATACGTAGTTTCTGATCAAGACTTTCGACTGATAATCTCTTCAAATTCTTGATATCAAGCTGTATAATTGCCCCCCAAAATATCCAGTTTTTAATCCCTGGGACCTGTAAGTGTTACCCTGTATGATAACAGAGACTTTAAGCATTTTCAAATGGAGAGATTACCCTGGTTTATTTGGGTAGGCCCTAAATGTAATCACAGGTGTCCTTATTAAATGTAGGCAGAGGGAGATTTGAAGACACAAGAAAAAAGTGTTGTGATGATGGAAACAGAGGGAGAAAAGCTGACATGATTCAAGGCTATGAACTAAAGTATGAAGACGGCCTCCAGAAGCTGGAAAAGCCAAGGAAATGATTGTCCCCTAGAGCCTCCAAAGCTAGTGCAGCCCTGCTAACACTGATTTCGGCTCAGAGAAATCCATTTCAGACTTTGGGCTTCCAGAATTGTAAGAAAATAAATATATTGTTATAAACCATCCAGTTTGTGGTCATTTGTTTCCTCAGCAATAGGAAACAAGTACAGTCACCATTCATGAGAAACACTGCACAAATTAGTGATAAAAAAGAAAAAAGAATCATTGAAATCATTTCTTTTGCAACCATTCAGAAAAGTAGAATGGTTGAAATTCTGTTCGAAGACTGTAACAGCCCTTTTTATTGATGAACACAATGACGAAACTTGATGTGATAAGGCAAATGGATTTTAAATCCAACTGAACTTTTTTCTAGCAAGTATTTGAAAATAATGATGAAGCTTTCATTTGTAAAACACACATGCATTGTTGGATCAGTCAGACCAAAACAACTTTGGATGCCATTGAAAGGTCATGTCAGCTGCAAACAATCAGAAGTATCTGATGTCTGTGAAGTCAGAGTTTCAGAGCCATCAGAGTTGCTCTGTCCAGGAGCTCTATGCTGGCTGCAATGTGCTGAGCATAGCCAAGGACGTATTCTACCATCTGGACATCTACTTCAGCAGCCAACTGCTGAGCATACTACTACTCACCTTGGATAAGAAACCTGGGGAACTACTGGACATGTTTCATCATCCACTTCACCTGTGGAGGAGGCTCTGCTCTTCTTGTGCCATCCTCTGATAAAGCCTGCAAGAAGCTGGAGGCAACCAACCCCGGGGTCCCAACTGCCTGCCCCAGGCCTGAAAGGCTTAATGACATGGTTCACAGCTATAGGCCATCCAAAGCATAGAATTAGAAAATTCTGGTCTATATTACCACTCCCACCACTGCTGGGCAGCACACCAAGAAAATGAAAATTTGAAGCAGAGAGCTGTGCTGGGAGAAAGAGGCCATTCTCAATGATCAGTGACTTTCAAACAATTTTATAGAGAAAACGTTAGAGGTTGGCAAAGCTGCTGAAGTTCTGACTTTGCATGGATCTATATGGTAACAATTTACAACTAAGATTATTTGAATAATAGGAATACATTTATTGAAGAGTATTGTCTGAATTTGAGCATTACAGACAGATTCAGAGACGTTAAGTTGTTTGATATGTAAACCTTTCTAACACAAACCAGCATGGGATGGAGACCAGAAAAAGCCACAAATGGAATAACAGGATAATGAAAAAAAAAGGTTCCAGATAGACCAAAACTTTCCTTAAGCCATGTTAGCTTGAGGGTTTTACCAGTTTCCTAGTGAGAAGGACTAAAATAATACTACTGGTTTGAAATTTTTGTGTGTGTGTATACACACACACATATATGTGTGTTGGTATATGTCCATATATTTATTTATAATTTATATCCTTTTTTATTCCAAAAAAATTTGAGGCCAAGACATGTATGTTCTTGAGTAAGTTCATTGCTTAGTAAACTGGATATAGTATAGTTCATTCTTTTGTGGAAATTCAGTTTTGTCATTCTCATCTAATCTTTTTTGTTGTCTGTAGAAAGTCATGTTAAAGAACTCCTTCAGGTATAATTTTTTTTAATGGCTGTTTCTCATTATAATGAACTCCAATGATAACACTCTAGATTCTAGGATCCAGAGAGATTTAGGAAGTAAGCAGAATTCCTTGTATAGATAGGCGTACTAGATTATATATATTGTACAGAACAGTTGACCCTTGAACAACATGGCGGGGGGGCTAACTCCACCTGTGCAGTGGAAAATCCAGCTACTGGTATCTCTGCCTCAAAATCAAAGGAACTGATAAATAATTCATCCAAGGGCAGGAAGCTGAAACAGTTTAGATAGGATCAGGACTGAAACACTAGTTCTGAGGATTCCACCTATTGTGATCTCTAACTGGACACTTTTCCCCACACTTAGTTAGAGATCTGTAAAATGAAGATACAGGTACTGTATTTATTGAAGAAAAATCACCTATAAGTGGATCCCACAATTCAAACCCATGTTGTTAAAGGATCCTTGGATGAAAAAGCACTGAAGTCCCTTCAGAAGAATCCCTACAAATATGTACCATCATCCAACGTTTTTTTTGTTTGTTCATTTTAATTTATTAGTATTTTTTTCTGTTTCAGGTTCTCATGACAATATTGGTTTCTAGGGAGGCAGAAGAGTATATTGGAAAAAGCAGATTTTGGAACATAACCTCTTTTTTATTCTGAGTTGTGCCACTTAGAACCTGAAAACCCTGGGTGAATTACTTGGTTAACTCTATAAGCCTTAGTTTCCTTACCTAAAGATGAGAATAACAGCTAATATCCTGTCTTGCCTCCTACAGAGTTATCATGAAGATCATCTCACCCAGTGTTGGGACAGTATGAGTAATGATGATTTCACCTGATGATTTCCTGTATTGCCTTGCTGTAACATTAATCTTGATATTGTTATTACTTATTAAATATATGTTTTACCTCACAGACTGTAAGCTCTTTGAGAGCAAGGACCATCTCTATCTTGGATCCTCAGAACATATCACAGTCTTTGGCACATGAGAGGCACTCAAATTTGTTGAATGAATTATCAAATGAGATATTTATGAATGAGCTTTAAAAGCTATAGAATGTTTTATAGGTGTACATTAGAGTTTTCCCATTATTTCTTCAGGAAACATGTTTTGGATGGCAAATAGTCAACTTATAAACTTACTTTCAGAACACTAAAGGAGGCATTTTGAAACAAGTTTTGTTGTGATAGAGTGTTTGCAAAGATGACCACAATTCTTCCCATCCCTGTGTCCTGTTCATTTGCAATGTGACTTTGTCATTCCTCCCATTAAGAGATGGAGTCTTTTCCCTGATATTGTTGAGTCTGGATTGGTCTGGTGACTTTCTTTGATCAATGCAATGAGGCAGAAATGATGTGTGACATACAAACCGTAGCCTCAAGTAGCTTTTCAGCTTTTAGTCTCCTCTGTTGGAATGCTGCCCTTATACCACTGTATGAAGAAGCCCATTCTAAGTTACTGGAAAATGACAGCCCACATGAAGTAGAAACAAGTTTTTCCAGTTGAGGTCCCCTAGACCAACCAGCATTGTCAGACATGTGTTGGAGCCCACTGTGGGCTCTCTAGCTCAAGTCAGACTGCCTGATGAGTCATACTGGTCACATGAGTGACATAGATGAGACCAGGAGAAGAATTGCCCAGCTGAGCTATATCCAGTACTATGTATTGTTACACAGTACAAGGTAATTGATAGACCCGTAAATGTAGTGTCAAGGAAAAATTAAACCACACTCATTGACTCTGTTTAGCCCCAGAACTGGCCTTAATCTTTGCATACTGGGGTTGTGTTTTTCAGCCCACTTATTTCTTACCTCTAAACTCTTCTCCAAATTTTCAGAAGAGATTTCCTTTGATCACTTTTCTTGTTAAATCAATGTCCCTACACTTTGAGATCTGCTTTTCAGCAGATCCTTTAAGTGGACAAAGATAGGGTTAAAGTTTTAAAATATATTTTTAAACATAATTAAAATATATTGCTTCAAAGATGCACTGTGTATACAAGGATATTTCTTGCAAAGATATAACTCAAATGTACTAATAAGGAAGTAGTTAAAATATAATAAATATATTTTAAATCAGTATCAAAAGATACTGTCAGTCATTAAAAGATGGTAGTATATATAGTAACATGGAAAAATAGTCTTTAAGTGGGGAGAAAAATCAGTTTTTATAAACTTATAAAAAGATTTGCTTGCTTGTTTGTTATTTAAGACAATAAAAATACACAAAATGTTAATGGTTGCTTTTGGGTGATGAGGTTATGGACAAATTTTATCTTTTTGATTATTTTCATTTGCTACTACTTCTACTATGAACAGGTATTACTTGTGTAATAAAAATAAAAGCTATGTTTAAAATACAGACCTACCCAACAACAAAGAAAACTCGTATTTCCAGCACCAGTATTAATCAACGTAGTCCTTCATTCATGAATATGGAAAATCAAGAATCATCAGCTATTTAAAGAAAAGCAGCTGCACCAAAGAGAGGAACAATGATAAAACAGAAAATTTAAACATGAAGATTAATTCAAAGAATTAAAAATACTATATACATTTAAAAGACAACAAGCTATATAAAAAAAGGCAGAGTACAAGAAATAATGCTTGGGAATTAAAAATGTGATTGCCAAAATCAAACTATTTGATAGAGGGTTGAAAGGTAAAATCCGAAAAATTCCTAACAATACAGCAAAGAGACATGGAGAATATGAGAGAAAAGTTATGACATGCAGTGTATCAATTCAGAAATTTCATTATCCACCTGTGTTCATTTTATTAAACTGTTGGTACTGATTGTGTGACAAACGTGAAACTTCTTTTTTTTTTCCTAAATACTTCCTTCAAACATGATCTGTCCAATTGCCCTTTTCTGCCTCTTGACGACATACTTTGGGCAGATTCCATAGTTTGTGGGTTACTTTTGGCTTTTAAGATTCTAGTAGTTCAGTGTAAAATGCCGATTTCATATTCTGCTTAAGTTTCACTTTCCCATTCCCCCCTTATTTTTGCTCAGGCTTTACCTGTGGATCCAGGAACCTGCAGTTGGAGAAGAAGCATGGCCTGCATTTTCACTTCTCTTTCCTCTCCTTCTAGTGGTAGTTTCTCAGGAGTTGGGAGACTGGAGCAAAAATGGGGAAGAGTGATAAATATCTCTTTAGTTGACTAAAAGAGTTCTTTTACAGTTCAGGTACAGTTTTTTGTTGGTTGTTCCTCATTCACTTCTATGTGGCAGAGATGCAAATGCTAGGTTTCTAATGCAGCATGTATATGATTTGTGGGGCCAGAAGGAGTGCTTTGAGAACTTTCAGCTATGTGGTTCCCTGACCTGGGAGATCTGGTACAAACTTGACTTCTTCTAACCTACCTCAGCTCTTAAAATTGGTAATTCACCCCACAGACGCTTGCTACAAGGATCCCTTTACCTAAATTCTGCTCTCTTAAGTGAGACGTTAGCAAAATGACTTAAACCCTGCTACTTTCCAAGGAGTTATTTGGCCAATGAGAAACTCCTACTTCCTTGCCATACCAAGCGGTCTGATCACACTTCTCTGCTTCCTACTTTCCACCCTGCCGTCTCTCTTATTTCTCCTTTCCCCACTTAAAGTAGTACTGGGCAGATCAATAAGAAGGCTACCTAAAATATATCCAACAGTTGAAGTTGATGTTGCTCCTCCCTTCTTGTGAGAAGTGATTTTCAGTCTTCAGACCATTTCTGTTTTCACTATTTTTCCTCAATCTTCTAGTCATTGACACTGGGGATAAATGGGGAAGGGGTTTGGGGTTGCCAGCAGCAAACCTCTAATTATTGAAACTTTCTCTTTAAACTGAGAGATACGTAACACCTCTTTGTGCTCAGTTTGACATATCACCAACTCTGGGGCAATGGATAAATCCCACTCAAATCCTACGATTTATCAAAAAGAGGTTCCAGGAAACAGAACAGAAACAATTCAAGGGATGGAAATAAATAGTAAACGATGATGTGAAGAAAAATACATTTTCAGATGAAATGTGTTCGTGAAGAACAAAACTGGATGACTTAAACCATTTTCTTTTTTAAATTCTTATGCAATTTCAGAGCACAGTTTCATTCATTTATTCATTCAACAAATATTCATTGAACACCTACATAAACCAGGCACTAGCAGGCTGTAGGCTTATAATAAACTTGATTGAGAAGTTCCTGACCTAATTAGGGGTGGCTGACTATAAACAAGTAAATAAAATAATAATTACTTAAAAATTGCAGATTGAATGAAAAGCCATGAATGAAATAAACTGAGTGCTGTGACCCAGAATAAAAGGGAGCATTAATATGGTGAAGTGGTCAAGAAAAGCCTCTCTGGGAGGTGGCATTTAGGTTGCTATCTGTGGGAGCTCAAATCCAAACCACACTATGCTCTCCAGAAGGTTACCTTTTCCTAATTCACAGAGTCCGTGTATGGGTTAACATGGAGGCTCTGAACATTTTAGCCAAAATCTGAGGGATATAAAGGAGTCAGCCATATAAAGACCTGAGGAGAAAGTGTGTCAGACAGACTGGCAAGTGCAGACGCTCTGAGATAGAAGAGCACTGTGCATTCCAGGAGACGACAGGAGGCTGGAGTGAGGAAACAAATGAGTGAACAGTGGCGAGAGGCAAGAAATGAGTGGAGAAGTAGGAAGGAATCAAGCATGCAGAGCTGGGTGTATAGATTTGGGATTTTATCCTAAATGCTTGAAAAGCCGTTTGGTCATTTAAAGTAGGGAACTGATATGATCTGGTTTACACTTTTTTAAAAGAGGATAGATCTATATTTTGAAGGTAGAAATAACAGGAATTGATGATGAATCGGATGAAGAGGAAGGAGTGATGTGGACTGAATGAAAGGGAAGACTTGAGGATGACAGTTCATCATAGTGCCAGCTATTGAGATATAAAGCCTAAGGGAGATCCAGATTTAGAGAGAGAAATTCATTTTGGAATGCTTAGTTTGAAATAACTATGAGAGAAGAGGGATGTCAAGCTGATAGTTGTGAATTTGGAGCTTAGCAAGGAAGTCTAGCCTACTGATGTAAATTTAGGAATTGTCAGCAGATAGTTTTTAAAGCACAAGAACTGATATAAGATCATATATATAGGGAGAAGACATAGAGAATAGAAAAGTAGATATAGAAACTCCAACATTTAGAGTTCACATAGAAAAAGGGAAAATGTGAAGGAGAATGAGCAAGAGTAGCCAATTATTTAAGAAAACCAGCATAATGTGTTGTATAAAGCTTAGAGAGGACAGTATCAGAAAAGGTGAATTATGAGAGTTTAATTAAACTGAGCACAGAAAAGAGAGATTAGCCAAATAGAGGTTGTCAGTTACCTTTACAAGTGTGATAGGGAGATTGAAAAAGATTGAAGTTTGCCATTTATCTTATCGGCAGCATTATTAGAAGACAGTAGAGCAATACCTATAAAGTTCTAAGGGAAAATTAATTCTAAACCTATATTTCTATAGACAGACAAAATATCTAAGGAATAGGACAAATTTGGGACTTTTTCACTTTTTTAACCTCTTATTCACCTTTCCAGGAAAAAAAAAAAAAACTGCTTAAGGAAATATTCTAGCAAAATGAAAAGAGAACTCAAGAAAGAAACATGGGAAACCAGTAATAGGATCTGCTCCAGGAGTGCAGTAAAAAGATATTTCAGCACAAGTATTTAGACTTCCTAAGTAATCAATAGTAATAAGAACAGGAAGTTAAAAGGATTTCAGAAGAATATCTTTAAGAAAAAGTAAATTCATTTTATGAAATGGCATGATTTAAAACCTTGATAATTTTAATAAGGTGATATATCTTTTTCCATCATTAACCAAAGAGAGACAGAATCCTTAGTAGTAAGGCAAAAAATTGTGTAAGCTGTGGTCCAAAGAGGAAACAAACTGTTGACATTATTATGAGTAATCAATGATCATACTAAAAAAAAGAGAGAGAGAGAATCCATTTGACATTGACATCTAGAATATTCTCCTTCAATAAGTTTAGATGTAGTTACAAAGTTTACATTTCCCTTTTTACAAGTACATTCATATATACTATTTGATTCACTAGTAAGATTTACAAACATTTACTACTGAAAAAACTTCACTTTTCAAAATATATTTAAAGACAAAGTGCAGAAGACTTAATTATTCTAACAGTAAATATTGTCCTAAGTATTGGCAGTGTAAAAGTAGTGGTACAGCCAATGGAAGTTGGGAAATGGAGGGAAGTGAAAGAATGTAAATATATTAATCTTACATAATGAAGGACTCGAGACGCTTTCTAAAGTGTGGGTGGACACTTTCTAAGGGTAGATCAAGAAACAGAGGTTTAGAGGTTTAAGTATATTCTTTAAAGCAGTAAAGTAACAAATAAAACTTAATGTACTATAATAAAAATTGTAAAGAGAAGTTAGGAGAAGAAAATGGAGACTAATGCAATTAAGCTAAATTCTTATTGTTTATTTACAAAGTGTGGAATCAATTTTAAAATATCAGGAATTGAACCAAAAAGTGGCAGTATATGAATATTTTTTTCAACTATGGAGGTGACTATCAAAAGTACTAAAAATAGTTTGATGTAATTACCTCAGGGCACTGTTTTTCTAACTGTGGGAATGAAATCAGTTTAGTGGCTTACAGCTTACATTAGAAGAAGAGATAAACAAAAGTATGAGTAAGTAAAATTGGTGAAACTTTTTCCAGCTCTGTGTGTGTGTGTGTGTGTGTGTGTGTGTGTGTGTGTGTGTGTGTGTAAAATGTGTTTCTTACTTGGATCCTTGTCAACAAACTGCTCTAGGAAGTAGAAGTAGGTTGTGGACAGTGGTTGGACTGCATTGTTATCTTTCATTTTTCTACTCATCTGTTTGAAGTCTTTTTAACTCACACATGAATTATTTGTATCATAACAATTTAAAATATGTATCTGTTTTTAATACATAAAAAATACAAATTCATAAGCTTCTATAACATAAAGTGGTATATTTCCTCACAGAAGCAAATATTAGGCAATTTTCTTGAGAAACAAAATGACAGGCAGTTTTACCATCACTTAGCAAGAAAGGAGAGGTTGATAAGTTTTAAAGATTACTTAAGGCTCAAGGGAGGAAAGGCTGGAGCAGCGTCAAGAATTTAAAACATAAGGAGTCCAAGCAATGGATTAAGTAGGAAGAAGATAAAGCAAGAGAAATGAAAATTTAAAAATATTCCCACAATGTAAACAAATGCTAAGGATGACCTTGAATCACCAAAATTTTTACCTTATTGACTCTATGTAATGTTTCATCTATCAGTGAACTTTAATTGCCTACATTTCTATGGTGGCTTTCAGTTTTCCTCAACTTGTCCTTACAGCAAATCTGAGACATTTTTTGAGTATCTTCTTGCCCAGACCCTCCCTTTTCTAAATACTTCTACTCCATCATGGTGAGACTTCTGTGGCCATGGGCATTTTGTGACCTAGCACCTAACCATACCTAATTGGACCTATTAGAGGCTATTGACCCAAGCTGTACTGGTCACATTTTCTTTCCTAGGAATTTGGAATTAGAACTCAGAAATGCTGATTAATTTGTGTTGATCACTTGTGGAATGTGTGTCATTCTGGGGCAGCTATATTTGTCCCATCAGTATAGATACACAGAAGAGAATTTATCTGGCTATAAAGAAAAAACAAATAAAGCATAGAGGAGAGGCCATTATTCATTAGGTCAACAAACACTTAAGTACTTACTGTTCCAAGTACTATTCTGGGTTCTGGGGATACAGCAGTGAATAAAACTGAGTCTCTGCCCTTGTGGCATATTTTCTTGGGGGAGGGAGGAAGATGATTAACAAATATTTAAGAAAATGTCAATTAGTCATTGGTTCTATGAAGAAAAATAAAGGAGGGTAGGAAGAAAGTTTGAAGTGGGGATCAGGGAAAGCCTCTCTGAGGAAGTAATTGAGCAAAGACTTGAACCAGTTGGGAAGCAAGCCAAAAATATATCTGGAGGAATTGCTTTCCAAGCTGCAGTTCCAGAACATGCAAAAACTTTGAGTTGGGAGCATTCTTGGGAAGTTCAGGAGACATAGTGGAGAGAAGAAAAATAAATAAATAAATATACATCTAAAGATAAAGAGATCTTAAAAATACCCAGAGAGAAAGGACAGATTAAACAATTGTTATATAAATAAGTTAAAGATAGCCTCTGTATGTTGGTCCCTGTGTTATTTACTTATTTAAAGGAGACTAGGATTGTTAGATCAAAGCCCGCTAGTGCCAAACTCATATTCTTATACATCTGATTGCTTTAAGTGTCCCCCAAATGGCAGATTCTAGCCACTTAGATTCTGCTTGCTTGGGATCCCCCATGAAACTCTACCTAACATCTTTTAGCTATAAGTAACACAAACCCTGTAGCTATAAAAGACCTCAAACTGCTGTTGTCCTTCAGAGCTCTCTGACCCAGAGATTCCCTACCTTGCTACTGAGGGACATATCCTTGACATGTAGCCCCCTGATTCCTCTCTCCTTGGGAGTTCCACTGCCATTTTTCCCTTGTGAGTGGTGGTCCCATTCTGCTGTCTCTGGAAAGTCTCTTACTGTGAATGACTTCCCCCTTCATGCAGTCCTGTCCAAATGCCACCCAATAAACCTTATTGTGCAATACTGCCATTTCATGATCCTGTCTTTTCCTTGATCTGTCCCCAAATCCTTGAACTCCAACACCAATTGAATAAAATTAGATTGAAACTGACTTCTCAATTGCAACATCATTCAGAAGACAATGGAATAAAATAGTCCAAGTAATAAGAGCAGATAATTGTTTGTTTAAAATTTTATATCCAGCTGAACTGTAACTTGAGAGACAAAAATTGAGAATCCCTAGTAAAGGATATACTTCTTAATTAAATAAATTATACCACAAGGAAGGAAATGAGACAATGGACAATGTGAGCAGGTAAATACTTGGGGAACATCTAAACAAGTATAAATTATATAAAATAATGTAATAATAATGACTCACATGGGAGTACAAAATTAAGATGCAGCTACAATACTGGTAGTAATAACATGTACAATAGGAAAACTATTCTGTGCCCTTGTTTTATTCAAGATCAAGGTAGATACAGGTATCAGTTTTAGATCTTCAGTGTTCATATTAAGGATATCACTAAAGAATATTTGTAGAATGTATTACTTAAAATGCAATAGACAGAAGGGAAAGCAAATAAGGAAAAATTAGTTATAGACAGCAGAAAGAGAACAGAATTTAAGTAAAAATAAAAAATAGTTTCTTTAACTTTTAAAGAGAAACTAAGCAAGAAATAAGGTGGTGGAGATAAATCCAAATATATCAGTAAACACAACGAATATAAATGGACTAAACTCACCAATTGAAAAATAGAGATTGTCAGATTGGATGAAAAAACATATAAAATGCACCTGAATGGAATTTATATGAAACACATTTAACATAAGGATACAGAGATACTTATGTAGGTAAAAGGAAAACCTCTACAGTAAATCAAAAGAAAAAAAGGTAAAGGATTGGAGGGGAATAAGTAAAACTCTCATTATTTGCAGATGACATGATTGTATACCTAGAAAAATCCAAAAGATTCTACTGACAAATCATTACACTGAATCAGAGAATTTGCCAAAGTGTCTGATATAAGATTTACATACAAACTTTAAATGTATTTTATATACAATTAGAAAAAAAATGTTTAAGACATAGTTTTTATAATAGCAAGAAAAAATTATAACATCCTTTAGATATTAATTATGACCTTAATAGACAAAATTATTTTGATTGAAACATTTGGGTCATAGTAATATTTACATCTTTGGAAAATTCTAAGAAAAACAAAGACTCTTCCACCATATTTAACTCAATAAAGCCAAAGCTGAAGGGTTGAAAAGGAGCAATGATTTTAAGTCAGAAAGAGGGCTTAATTTTGTTAGTCAAGTAATAAGGGTATATGGGACTGTAGAAAATAAACTTGTCTAATTATCAAGGTTTTTGGAAGCAATTTTTACAAATATGCAGTATAAACTGCTTTTAAAATTCTGGTAGTTTGTTAACTAGAGAGTCTTGCTAGGATGGGTTACAAAGAAGACAGATCAAAGAAAGCCCAAAAGTCATGAGACACAAGACATTACTTTGCATTTTTAGAAGATTTTTCATAGTAAGAGAGACCTAAAAATTGAGTAAATACCAAATGGATTTATGATGAAGAAAGTGGTCTACAGAAGTAATTCTCAAAATTAATTTTAGCATTGGAACTTTTTTCCAAATGAAATCTACAATTTCAATATTTAAATTAGATAAATGTATTTATTAGTACAGATTTATTTTAAAATTTAACTATAGCATTTGCTTATTAAAGAGTAGAGGAAGGATGCTAGTTTGTTGAACACGATAAAATTTTAAAATCAAGTGTTGTGGATGACAGTTCCCCAATTTTATCCTCACTAGCTGTTTTAGTTATGCAGGTGTAAGATAAATATTTGCAAGTAGTAATTTCAGGATACTTTTGAATCAAACTGACTTAGAAGCCTGAGAAAGGAGTAGTAGATTTTCAAACATTTTATTTCAAGGTTTAACAACTAAGCATGTCTATTAGTGGAATTAATTATCATAAATATAAAGGTTAGAGAAGAAGGAACTAAAAGTTACAAGGATTGCATAAAATACTTATAATAGGATACAATATTGTGACACCACACTTGTTAGTCTGTTGTTTTTGTTGCATAATTGGCTATTTTGCCTCAAAAGAGAAATTGCCAAACTGATGGATCTGAACATTCAACTGTTTTTGTTTAAATTTTTTTATTGAAGTATAGTTGATTTACAATATTGTGTTTCTGGTGTATAGCAAAGTGATTCAGTTATGTATGTATACTCTTTTTCAGATTCTTTTCCATGTAGGTTACTACAAGATATTGAATATAGTTCCTTGTACCATACAGTAGGTCTTTGTCATTTGTCTGTTTTATATATAGCAGTGTGTATCTGCTAATCCCAAATTCCTAGTTTATCCCTCCCCCTTCTTTCCCCTTTGGTAAGAAGTTTGTTTTCTATGTCTGTGAGTCTATTTCTGTTTTGTAAATAAGCTCATTTATATCATTTTTTTTAGATTCCACATATAAGTGATTTTGTATGATATTTGTCTTTCTCTGTCTGACTTACTTCATTTAATATGATAATCTCTAGGTCCATCCATGTTGTTGCAAATTGCATTATTTCATTGTTTTTATGACTGAGTAATATTCCATTGTATATATATACCACATCTTCCTTATCCGTTCATCTTTCAGTGGACATTTAGGTTGCTTCCATGTCTTGGCTATTGCAAATAGTGCTGCTGTGAACGTTGGGGTGCATGTACCTTTCTGAATTAGACTTTTCATCTTTTCCAGTTATATGCCCAGAAGTGGGATTGCTGGATCATATGACAACTCTATTTTTAGTTTTTTAAGGAACCACTGTTCTCTATAGTGGCCATAACAAATTACATTCCCACCAACAATATAGAAGGATTGCCTTTTCTCCACACCCTCTCCAGCATTTAATATTTGTAGAATTTTTGATAGCCATTCCGACTGGTGTGAGGTGATACTTCATTGTAGTTTTGATTTGCATTTCTCTGATAATTAGCGATGTTGAACATCTTTTCACTGCCTGTTGACCATCCATATATCTTCTTTGGAGAAATATCTAATTAGGTCTTCTGCCCATTTTTTGACTGGATTTTTTTTAAAATATTGAGCTGGATGAGCTGTTTATATATTTTGGAAATTAAGCCCTTGTTGGTCACATCATTTGCAAATATTTTCTCCCATTCCCTAGGTTGTCTTTTCATTTTGCTTATGGTTTCCTTTGCTGTGCAAAAGCTTTTAAGTTTAATTAGGTCCCATTTGTTTATTTTTGTGTTTATTTCCATTACTCTGGGAGATGGATTGAAAAAAATATTGCTGCGATTTATGTCAAAGAGTGTTCTGCCTATATTTTACTCTAGTAGTTTTAGAGTATCCCGTCTTACATTTAGGTCTTTAATCCATTTTAAGTTTATTTTTGTATGTGGTGTTAGAGAGTTTTCTAATTTCATTCTTTTACATATAGCTGTCCAGTTTTCCCAGCACCACTTTTCTCCACTGTATATTCTTGCCTCTTCCTATGGCTACAGATTAATTGACCATAAGTGTGTGGGTATATTTCTGGGCTCTCTGTCCTGTTCCATTGATCTATGTGTCTAGATCAATACTAGACCAATACTAGATCAATACTAGACCAGTACTATACTGTTTTGATTACTGTAGCTTTGTAATATAGTCTGAAGTCAGGGACTGTGATTCCTCCAGTGCTGTTCTTTCTCAAGATTGTTTTAGTTATTCAGGGTCTTTTGTGTTTCCATACAAACTTAAATGTTTTTTGTTCTAATTCTGTGAAAAATTTCATTGGTATTTTGATAAGGATTGCATTGAATCTGTATATTGCCTTGGGTAGTATGATCATTTCAACAATATTGATTCTTCCAATCCAAGAACATTGGTATATCTTTCCATCTGTTGTTGACTTCAATTTCTTTCATCAGCATCTTACAGTTTTTGGAGTACAGGTCTTTTGCCTCCTTAGGTAGGTTTATTCCTAGGTATTTTATTCTTTCTGATGTGAGATAAGTGGGATTGTTTCTTTAATTTCTTTTTCTGAAAGTTTGTTATTAGTGTATAGAAATACAACAAATTTCTTTGTCATCTGGTTTTTAATTGAGCATGATGCATGTGTGTCGTGGATTTGTGCTCATTTGTATAACTTTGTCAGCAAATGTGCTATGTCTTTAAATTTTTTAAATGCAGGACCATAATTTTCAATTAAACTACACTTACAAGAAGTTTAAGTGAGCACACAAACATGTTGATGAGTAAATCACAAGGACTGTTCATAGACATTTCAGTTCTTTCTAGATATTAGTTGAATTTCTCTTCCCAGCACACTTTGGAGTTGGTTGTGGCCATGAGCCTTGCTTTGCCTAGGGAAATATGAGCAGCAGTAATACATATCACCTCTGGGCAGATGTTTTAAGAGCAACTGCCCCTGCATAGTTCTCTGTTTCCTTCCCTCTGCCGCAGTGATCAAAGAAGCACACTATTGAGATGGAGTCTCCATCACCCTGGATTCCTGGGTGATGAACAGAACCCTTTCCTAACCTGCACAGAACAAGTGTAAAATTATAAATATGTCAGCAGAAAGAGGAGAGTAGGACAGGCTTGCTGAAAGAATCTGAGATGTGTGAGAGCAAGATGAGAGAGAACAGCTGATCCCTAGAATTTGTTTGGTTCCAGGTGCTTTCCAGGTCCCATGGTTTCTACCGCGAAACCTTACATTATCCTGTAGAGCTTGCATAGGACTCCCGATACTTCAACAACAACAACAAAAAGTTAAAAAAAAAAAAAACATTTATTTCCGCTTAATAAGGTGTCTCCAAAATGCAAATGACACCTTTTATTATGTAACTATTAATATGATTTCCAATCTTTTTCCTTTTAAAAATCAAATTGATTGATTCACAAACCCCAACTCTTTTTTCGACTTCCTTTAATAAAATATCTAATCGTTCTACTCTGTATCCCAGTAACCATACTCCCTCTGCCCATACAAAGATGGTTCAAATTTTTATCTTATGTTAATTATTAAGCTGCTGAACAGGACTTTACTGACTACCAAAGAAATACACCTATCTTTACTCTTGAATTCATATCTAATGTGTGTGTATATGTATGTATTTTTTTCCTGAAATCCTTTGATAGCCTTGATTTTGCACTTTTATTTTGAACTTTAGGCCAATGGATAGGGCTTTTAGTTTTATTTCAGCAGTTGTTCCACTTTGTATAATATAACAATTAAACATAGTTTAGGACTATTGTCAAATCAAACATTTAGAAACAATAATAGACACAGAGTTCTGCCTCTTGAGGGCTGTTGTGACCTAATCCTAACATGACTTTTTGTCCAGGTAGTTCACTATGGTCCTCTTTCTGTCCTATTGACCCATAGTTGTTGCCAGAACATAAACCTGATCTAACTCAGCTGCTTACAAAGCTTCCATGGCTCCCAGACACCTGCAGGCAAAATCAAAATCCCTTAGAACAGAAAAAAAATGTTTCGGCATCTGGCCCTCCTAACTTTTTACCTTACTTGCACCCCTCTTAAAATGAGTAGCAACACAGAGGTGCCTGTGAGTCTCCACAAATTATTTCCCACGTCAGTGCCTTTGCACTTGCCTGGTTACCCCATTTAGAATATCCTGCCTTTCTCTTCCTTCTTCCTCACCCCAATTCTTAGTAGCCTTCAAAGGCTAACTCAAAGTTCACTTCCTCAGTAACAACTCCAAGTTCAGACTACCTGGTAGTCAGTCACCTCCTCCTCTGGGGACTAGACAGTCACCTCTTCCTCTGGAGACTAGACAGTCATAGTCAAGTAGGGGAGAGAAACATGGAAACAAATAATCAAACACATGGTCAAAAAGACCTTGAACTCCTTAAGGACAAAGACCTCACCATTTTTTCACCTCTGTGTCTCCTGTATCTACCAGTCACATGATAAATAAATGTTGACTTTAACTGAATCATATGGAATGATTTTAATAACTGCATTTCACTTTTAAGAATATCAACTATGTAGATTTTCTCAAGTTATAGGTTCATAATATGACCTTAAAAAACAAATTACAAAATGGTTGCTAAAGTTTTACAAATGTTTATATCATAATTTTTAATAAATTTCAGTTAAATTCATATATTATTATTTTTTAAATTACGTAGTGTTATTTTTTTTTACTTTAAGGGAGGTCTATATAACTCATAGAACCTATATAAATGTCTCAGGGTAATTTGAAAGTATACAAAGCATAGAAATAATATTGGAATGGATGGTTGAGATACAAATGTTAAAGTATAGGAATGTGCCAAAAAGAAACTCTTGCCTGAAAAGAACACATGTTCTTTGCCAAGAGCAAAACCCTGACATATTTAATGAGGCATTGCAAAATCTGCTCACTCACCCACCCTGCCCACGGGAGACAAAGTTCAGAATGAACCTTGTTTAGAAACTTTGGAACTATGTGTTTAAAGAATGAGAGTGCGATACGCTCTAGCTAGGTAAGTCTCAAACACGGTCACACTTCCATTTCCCAAAGGAAGCTCCCATTTCTGCTGGCTCCTCTGTCTCTCACTTAACTTGTTAACTCTCTTTCACAAGATTTCTCAATTTTAACCTTAGAGCCATGATATTTGAAATTTATAAACATGAAAACAGATATTTAAATGTTCATAATGAAGGTAATCACCTTCCTGATAAACCTGCTTATCCTAAATACTCTGTTATGATGCAGCCATCTTTGCAAACATCCACCTCAAAAAACTTGAAGTCATAACAATAACAGCTAACATTTATTGAGTGCTCTGAATGTCCCAGGTGCGATGCTTTTTTATCTCCTTTAATTCTCACAAGAGTTTCTGGGAAGAAAATGACTGGAACACATGTTCCTGACCTCCCCTGTCCTCCTTTCCTCCCCTAATTCCTTACTGGAGCAACTTAGCAGCTAAGAGCAGCAGGCTCTTGTTGGTAGCGTGTGTTTCTGAGGACATCCATAGGAAAGGGTAGATACCAGACATATGAGGTCTGAAACTAGGGAAGGCCAACTCTCGTCAGGAAAAACAGGGCTGAACAAGTAGACAGAATCATCCTCTTTCCAACTGACTGAGAAAAGTATTTCCCTTGTACTTGGAGAGCCAGAGAGCAAAGTTTAGAATACTGGTTCTCAAAAGGTTGCCCCTGGACTTGTAGCAATATCAACTAGGAACATCGCAGCACTTGTTAGAAATGCAAATTCTCAGGCCTCACTACAGGCCTATAAATCAGAAACTCTGGGAGTGAGGCCCAGAAAGCTGTGTTTTAATAAGACCTCCAGGAGATTGTGATACATGTTCAAGTTTGAGACCCATGAGACTGTAAGAGCAGATGGCTTAATATCCTCCACCTGCTGGAAACCCTGGTCAGGGAACTCCTGTCTGTTCGTAGAGCACAGGAAATTGCAAAGCATTTAATAAACTCAGTAATTTGAGGGAGATTTACTCTGCTAATCAACCAGAAGTGGTGACTCCTCTAGGAATAAATAATCAGATGGAAGATAACTTTAATGTTCATTGCAGTCCTGTTAGCTCCCCAGATAGAAATTGAGGCTTAGAGAGGTTAAATAACCTTCAAGGTCACACCACTAACAAGTACCAGAACCAAGATTTGAACACAGGTCCCCTCATTACCTTCCATATGTAAATTCTAACTATATCTATCTCAGCTGTGTCTGTAGATCCATATTTTTAAACTTTGTTTTAAATTGTGATATAATGTACATACACTACATACAGAAAAGTATACCAGCAGCCCCTGTACGGCTGTCTCTCTTCCCCCTGGAGGGAACCACTACCTTGACCCTTGTGATAATTTTTTCTTTATTAAACCATGTCTATAAGCATTCTCAAACAACGTAGTTTGGTTTTTACCTGTTTTGAACTTCATACAAAAAGAATCATACTGTTTATATCCTTCTGTGTCCTGCTTCTTTTGCTCAACATCATGTTTGTGACATTCATCCGTGTTTTCATATGTAGCCATAGTTTATTTTCATTGCTACATGATGTTTCATTGAGTGAATAATATTTTGTTTACCCTAGAATCTATCATTTCTTCATTCCCACTGTCACTCTTCTACTTCAGGCATTCATTAAATGATTTTTTATTACTTAAGTTATCCCGGTGGTCCCTAACTGTTCTCCTCATTACCAGGATCTCCCCAGCTGCTGCCAGAGGATTCTTCTGAAAGTCAATATGGATCATGTTCTTCCTGTTAAAAGAAGTTGTAGAAGGAGAGGAAGAAGGAAGACTGTGAGGTAGGAAGCAACACATTTTTATCCAGGGCCTTGGGGACCATTTTAAGGATTTGGGTTTTTATTCTACGGGCAATGAAAAGCCCCATCAGCTGATAGTTTTGACTTTCTAAGCTCAGAGACTCTTACGCCAGAGTCCCTAGAGCATAGGATTAGACCCCTTTGAAAACTACATGTGCCAAGAGTCCAACCAAGTTGGCTAGACCCTCCTTAAGCACTGCCCACAGCCCCTTGGGATCGCTTCAACTGCTGGCTAAGTTCACTTGGCCCTGGTCCCATCCGTTACCAGTTCTTCCATTTCTCTGTAACCGACTGTTAAGTTCTGTAGGGGAGGCAAACTTTTAACTTTACCCTCCTAGGGTTCTTTTTGGCTGGCTGAGAATTAAACTGACATAAGATAGATCAATAGGAGAAAAGGTACCAATTTATTTAATACAAGTTGTACATGACATGGGAGCCTTCATAAAGAATGAAGACCCAAAGAAATGGCAAAACTTACTTGTTTTTATATTAGGTTGAACAAAAAGAGGCAAATATGGAAAAGTGACTACATGGGGAGGCTAACAGAAGATAAGAATTATTTTTAACAAGGACTGTTTGTATAGAAGTCTCTTGATCTTAACTTCTAGGTCTTGATGATAAGAATGTTACATTCCTTCTGGTATAGGGAGGACATTTTTCTAATAGGAATTTCATCTCCTGTTTTTAAGAAAAAGAAGGAAAATCAGGGTATTTTCTTCTGATGTTTTCAAGTGCCTTTAATTCAAAATAGTTAATATGCCACAAAAGCACATTTTGGGGGTGGCATGCTCTGAACTCACTTCTTAGCATACCTCACAGGTGAGGCCATAAAAATTAATGTATATATGGATAAAATATCCACATATACCCTGATTTTGGACAATGCAGTAGTGAACTATAATTTGTGCTGAAAAATGGCAAATGAAAGAAAAATGAACTAAGAATCATAAGATTTAACTCAAAGTCTTACCCGAGTGCCTAGCCTAAAGACATTTCAGGTCTTCATAACGAACATCGCTAATTCATACCATTGAGTATAATGAGAATTACAGAATGTTAGACAAGAAAGGGTCTCCATAGCTTTGGACATACTTCTAGACTGTAATTTTAGTGTAGGTGCTGGCAGACTTTTTCTGTAAAGGACTCAACACTATGTTCAGCTTTACAGGCTCTATGGTCTTTGTCACAACTGCTTAGCTCTGACATGCAGGGTGAAAGCAGCCATCGGCGATATGTAAATGGCCGTGTTCCAATAAAATTGTATTGGCAGCAGGTCAGGTTTGGCCCAGAGGCTGTAGTTTGCCATCTCCTGGTTTAGTGCTCATTGTTGTTTGTTTGTTGTTTTGATTTTTATCTCAGTATTTTAAAGTTAAGATCTAATTCATATTGAATACATTGAAGCAGCTCTTAAGTGTACTTTTTGATGAATTTTTGGCAAATGTATTCATTCACATATGTAATCACATCATAATCAAGATCTTGACATTTTTATTCCCCCAGAAAGTGCCTTCATGTCCCTTTCCAATCAATCCCCCCTGACCCCTGAGCATAGTCACTCTTCTAATTTCTATTCTTACAATTTTGCCTGTTCTTGAACTTCATATAAGTAAAATTATACAGTGTCCATATGTCTGACTATATGACTTCTTTTATTCAACTAGTTTGTGAGACTCATCATGTTCCTTATACTTTTTTATGGCTGAGTAGTATTCATTGTATGACTATACCACAGTATGTCTTAAGAAATTACCACAATAAAAGCTATTTTTGGCAAACCTACGGCCAACCTAATACTCAATGGTGAAAAGGTGAAAGCATTCCCGCTAAAATCTGGAACAAGACAAGGATGCATATTCTCACCACTTCTATTCAACATAGTATTGGAAGTCCTAGCTGCAGCAATGAGACAAGAAAAAGAAATAAAAGGTATCCAAATTGGAAGGGAAGAGGTAAAATTTGTCATTATATGCAGATAACGTGATACTATATATAGAAGACCCTAAAGATCCCACCAAAACTATTAGAAATGATAAATTTAGCAATGTAGCAGGATACAAGATTAACATACAGAAATCTGTTGCATTTCTTTACACAAATAATGAAATATCAGAAAGGGAAAGTAGAAAAAAATCCCGTTTAAAACTACATTCAAAAGAATAAAATACTTAGGAATAAACCTGATGAAAGAGGTGAAAGACTTATATATATCCTGAGAACTATAAAACATTGATAGAGGAAACTGAAGGTGCTTTAAAGAAATGGGAATATATTCCATGCTCTGGGATGAAATGGGAGAAAATATTTGCAAGCAATGCAATCAACAAGGGATTAATTTCCAAAATATACAAACAGCTCACAGAACTCAATATTCAAAAAAAAAAAAAAAAAAAGCCAAACAACCCAACCAAAAAATGGGCAGAAGACCTAAATAGACATTGATCCAAAGAAGACATACAGATGGCCAATAGGCAGGTGAAAAGATGCTCAACATTGGTAATTATCAGAGAAATGCAAATCAAAACTACAATGAAGTATCACCTCACATTGATCAGAATTAAAAAGTCTACAAATAATAAATACTGGAGAGGGTGTGGAGAAAACAGAACCCTCCTACACTGCTGGTGGAAATGTAAATTGGTGTGGCCACTATAGAGAACAGTATGAATGTTCTTTAAACAACTAAAAATAGAGTTGCCATGTGATCTAGCAATCCCACTCCTGGTAAGTATCTGGAAAAAAAATGCTAATTGAAAAAGGTACATGCACCCCAGTGTTAATAGCAGCACTACTTACAATAGCCAAGACGTGGAAGCTTCCTAAATGTCTATCAACATATGAATGGATAAAGAAGATTTGATATATATATGTGTGTGCATACATACACAATGGAATACTACTCAGTCATAAAAAAGAATAAAATAATGCTATTTGCAGCAATACAGGTGGACTTAGAGATTATCATCCTAAGTGAAGTAAGTCAGACAGAGAAAGATGACAAATATCATCTGATATTATTTATATGTGAAACTTAAAGTATGATACAAATGAACTTATTTACAAAACAGAAAGACTCACAGACATAGAAAACAAACTTATAGTTACCAAAGGGGATAGAGCGGGCAGGGATAAATTAGGAGTTTGGGATTAGCAGATACAAACTACTATGTATAAAGTAGATAAACAACAAGATCCTACTGTATAGCACAGGGAACTCTATTCAGTATATTGTAATAACCTATAATGGAATAGAATATGAAAAAGAATTTATATATGTGTAACTGAATCACTTTGCTACACACCAGAAACTAACACAACATTGTAAATCAACTATACTTCAATTTAAAAAAATAGATGTATGTCTAATAAAAAATAAATGAAATATAAATAGGCCACATTAAAAAAAGATAACCAACAAATTATGAAAAGTGTTCAATATCATTAGTAATCCAATAAATATAAGTTAATGCAAAAAAGAAAAAAAAGAAATTACCACAAACTCCAAGGCTTAAAACAAGAGAAATTTACTCTCTGACAGCTCTGGAAGCCATAAGCCTGAAGTCAAGGTGTTGGCAGGGCTGTGCTCCCTCACTCTGAAGACTCTGAAGGATAATCCTTCCTTGCTTCTTCCAGCTTCTGGTGGCCCCAGGTGTTCCATGGCTTGTGGCAGCCCAACTCCACAATCTCTGACCCTATCTTCACATGGCTTTTTCCTCCATGTTTCTGTGTCTTTCTTCTCTTCTGTTTCTTATATGGGCAGTGTCATTGGATTTAGTGCTCACCCTAATTGAGGATGATCTCATCTCAAGATCCTTAATTATATCTGCAAAGGTCTTTTTTCCAAATAAGGTCACATTCGCAGGCTCCAGGTGGACGTATCTTTTTGGGAGCCACTACTCAACACACTACAATATCATAGTTTATCCAGTCACCTTATAATAGACATCTGAATTAATTTCTTTCTTTTCTTCTTTTTTCTTTCTTTGTTTCTTTTCTTTTCTTTCTTTTTTGGTTACTATGAATAAAGCTGCTGTGAATATTCTTGTACAAGACTTTTTTGGAATATGTTTTCAGATTCCCAGTTTTTGAATTCCAGTTCTAATTATCTTAATATAAGATATGATTAACTTTTCTTTTTAGTGATAATTACCCATAATAACATTTTAAATTCTGGCAGTAATATCTGTAAGAATTGATCAACCTCCATACATCTGGTCTAAATATGTCATATAACTGAAAGCATAATACTGCCAAGAGACAAGATATGGAATTCTAATAAGTATCTTCATTTTCGTTTCTCAAGATACTATCAAGAAACAAGTTTCAAAAATCAGTCTCAAAACATTGATTTTAACTCCTTAAAATAGCAGCAATACTTTATTAAAGTAGAAAACAAAACCAGAAACACAGCTTGACTCTATCCTGTCACTTTTGTTTTGTTATGATACTTTCCTTAGTGCTTGCAGCCATCACCTAGGCTAAATTTGATACATTTATCTCATTATGGGTGTGACTAACATGGAACACTCCACTGGAATGAATTTAAATGCAGCTGCTTAACAAACAAAGCCATCCATATGGGCTGTTCTACCCTTAGATTCTGATAGGTCCAACCTTATCAGAACTACTGGGACGTCATTCAGAGATTTTCTGCCTGTGTGGCTGGCTGCTTCTCTACAATGAAAGCTTCTTGGACGGGAGGAGCTCTGTGTCATTCGTCTGTGTATCCTCCAACTCCAGGCCCAGCTCAATGCTTTCTTAACCTTCTAAGTGTTTCCTGACTAAATAGTGCCTGTGAATAAGAAATAAGAAGGAAGATGCTGATAACTCTACTCTTCATAGTAGAGTAATTCCAGTAATGCCGAGCAATTCCAGATAATGAAATTTCTTAGAAATTGTTTTAATAAGTGATTCCTTTTTTTTAATCTATTGGAAAGTCTTCAAGAGTATTATTTATTACACTGGTAGTTTCTTATTGAATATTTGCTTCATTTATTCAGCAATTCTAGGAACTGGTGATTGGCTACATTATTCATTTATAAAAGTAATTTAAAATACTACTCAGGCCTTGATGACACTTGGCAAGTGGAACAGAGAAAAGCAGAGAGTTTTCATTATACTTTTGATAAAGCTTAAAAATGGTCCTGTAAAATAGTTTGGAGTTTTAAAAATAGGAACAAAATTATGTAATGTGCTCTGTCACTACAGCCCCAGTCTTTTGCAATGTCTGTAAATCGAAAAAACTTCCTTAACTTTTTTGAAAAGTGTAGCTACAACTGCACTGTTTTGGAATATAATTACTTTGAAACATTTGGGTGGATAAATTTGGAATTTTCACTAATCCTAATTTTCCACTTTTACTTTATTCTGCCCCTTTGATTTTCATTTTCATTGTAATAGGCTTATTGCTGAAATCAGATGTGACAAAGTACTCTATTGAAATCATATTTTCTTCACTTTTGACACAATTATCCACAGGATAAGGTTTAACAGAAGAGACAATGAAGACTATGACAACACAGTCAAGTGCAAGACAGTGTAATTTAACAGTGCGTTTTTAAAAGATAATGTAAGTGCTACTTTTAAAACCACAATTTCAAAATCAAATGAGGCATTTCGAAGGCATTTCGTATGTATCATTATTTACCAGGTTGTTTTATTAGCCACACTTTTAAACCTGCTCTTCTAGTTTGGGAATATTTTCAACTACAAATTACAGACTAATAGATCTTAAGCAAGAGGGACTTACTTGTCCACCATAACAAGAAGCCCAGAATAGCTGCTTGCTGGCATTGATTTGGCAGCTTAAGGTAAGGGCTTAGATTGGTAGCTCTGTGATTCCATTTGCCTTCGCTTCATAGTCACAAGATAGAATCAAAAGCTCCAAGAATCACAGCCATTTTCAAAGGCAGGAAGCAGGGGACAATACTGGAGCTTTCTACTTGCTTCTTTTTTACTAGGAAAGACATATCTTTCTCAAATCATCTATCCAATAGTTTCCCCCTTGCATTTCATTGATCATAATGGTGTCACATGACTATCTCTAGCTGTAAAGGAGACGGAGAAAATGAATGTCTACTTCTTCCTCTAATTAGAGGGAGGCAAGGGAGAAGGGGTTGGGAATGACTTTTGGGTTTAACTAATCACATCTTGCATATACTATGTATTTGGTAACCATTTGTTGAGTGAATTAACAAGTGATCCACAATGTTCAACAGAGCCAAAGTTCAGATATATGCCCACCCATTATCTTTCCCATTAAATTTACACATTCCTCATTTGTTTAGAAACATTAGGAGAGGCTATACTACTTATCAGTAAACATTTCTTAAGCACATGGAATGCACTAGTATTTGCTCTGTAACTGGGTAGAAAATTAGGAATTGCTCACATTCATCTATTTACTCAAGAAATATTTACTGCGTGCCTACCTTGTGCCAGACATTATTCTGGAGTTATGAAATATATTTGTGAGCAAAACATAAAGTTCTGTCCTTGAGGAAGCCTACATTCTAACAGAGCATATTGACATTTTAACATGATTTTAAGAGGTGAATTGGATTTTCATAAATACACACAATTGGGAAACACATTTCATTCAAAGGGAACAACGTGAGCAAAGACATGGAAATATGAATATATGTGTTCTATTTCGGGAGCATCAATTAGCTCCATGGAGCATAGATTACATGGTGAGGGATGAAAAGACAGGTTACTGTCAGGTTGTAAAGGGTTATGTGCAGGGCAAAGTGAATTTTGCAAGATCAAAACTAGCATCTCACAGTCAGTACCAAAGCTTACTATCTTCACTTGGAGGTTCTATAGACATCCTGAACTTACCATATACCAAGTGATCTCATTATATTTCTCCTGAAACCTGCTCTTATTCCTATGTTTTCTGACTTGGTTTAGGCCTTCACCATTTCTCTTCTGGGCTGTTGCCTTTATCTCCTGTCTTAGTCTTCCCACTCTTCTAATCCTTCTTTTCAGCTACTTTAGAAGTGATTTTTCCAAAATGTATATAATCTGAGTTCATATTAAATCCACAGATTAGAAAATATTTGTAAATTTGGTGAAGGGGGAGACTGAGGAGGGGGGTTATATTAGTTTTCTATTGCTGTGTAATAAATTACCACAAATTTTAGAGGCTTAAGACAACACGCATTTACCATTTCACTTTCAGGAGTCTGGCACAATTTAGCTGGGTCTTCTGCCTAGAGTCTTATAAGGCTACTAGTGGCAGTAGGGCTGTGTTCTCATCTGAAGGCTTGACTGGGGGGAAAAAAATCTACTTCTAAGCTTGCTCAGGTTGTGGGCAGAATTCATTTGTTTGTAGTTATACAACTCAGAGTCCCACTTTATCCTGGCTATTGGCTAAAGCCACCCACAATTCCTTACCATGTAGCCTTTCTCAGCATGGCTGCTTACTTCATCAGACCAGCAAGGAGAGCCTCTAGAGTGAGACATTGCTTGCAAGACAGAGCAATGTGATCATGGGAGTGATAGCCAATCACCTTTGCTATACTCTATTCATTATAAGCAAGTTACAGGGGCATGAACACCAGAGATGTGAACACCAAGAGGTAAAGATCATGGAGAGCCACCTTAACGTCTATTTGTCACAATACTCTCATAGTCTTCTCTGTCCTCAGTATCTGCTCAATGGGCACTGTCTCTGGGAAAGATCTTGAAGCAAAGCTTAGTATCTGCCAAAACAAACAAAAAAACAACCACTCAAAGTGTTTGTTAGTATTTTATGGAAGATAGAGGAACACTGCCTTTGGCTATTTTGCTTGCTTCTCTCACCTCTGTCTCATTTCCCTACAGTTGTCCTAGGGAATTCCTTCTCCTTCTGGAAAGCATAGCTTTCCACTCACAAATGTATGCAGCCAAATCTCTTCAGGGCCTCAGCAAAACAAATTTAATTCATGCTATTTAGAAGGCAGTAAGGGATTAAAATAGAAAACCTTTTTTCCCCTGTTATATCCAAATCTGATCCTGTTTCTCCTTTCTGTAAAAAGCCCTTTAATGGTTCTGTATTGCTGCACAATGAAATATGGAATACGTTTGAATTTCCAAGTATGACAAGTTAGACCCCTCCCTTATCTGGCCTTTGCATGGTTTCTGGGCATTCCCCACTTGCGCTCCAGTGCCCATGTTTCAGGGAACTATTTTATGGGCTGATTTATAATTCAGGAACTTGACTCACATTGTTCGTTCTCCCTACAATGACAGTCTACCTCCTCCCCTTCTGTCACTCCTTCCCCTAAACATCCACTTCAGTATTATTTCCTCTATGAAGCTTTTCTGTATCTCTTTTGCACTCACAGTACCTTGTACAAACAGATATTATTAATGTTTAAAACACTTCCGTAATTTTTTTACATGCCTGTGTTTTTGTTTTTTTGTTTTTTTATGAAACCGTAAACCTCTTGAGGAGGTTGTCCTATGAGAAGAGAGACATAGGTCACCACAGCAGGAGAGAAGTGATAGCTGGAGTAGATGTTTAAAGGTAATTAACATGTAAGATAGTATTTGAAATTATGAGAGTAGATGGTCATCCAGAAGAGTATAGAAAAGGACAGATCAATGTGGTATAGAACCTCTAATTAAGAAGCTCAATGAAGTGTAAAACCAACTTTGTATTTGCAGTTTCCCTTGGCCTTTTGGTACTATTTTATATATTGCTTTTTTTAAAAAAGAATCAGTTTTTTTCTTTGTTACATTGATTAGCCCAGTGTTGTGGAGTGGTTTGGAGTCTGACTACAGTCTAAATAAGGCATACTATACATAAAAAAATTTTCACTTAAAGAAAAAAATATTTCTTATGAAGGAATTACATTTTTTAAAACATTAAATAAAATATTCTATTTTTCATAATTTGGGCAACTTGAATGATTTTTCAATACCCTCCCAGTTTCATTTCAGTAAATTCCCATTCTAAATAACATTTCTATTAAAGACTGTAACATATAAGCTCACAGTTTTGTGACCTGAGACTATTTTATTGAAATAATGAGTACTGAATGTATTAAAGATTAATGTTCAAAAATAACAGTATAATTTCTTCAGATTTTATATAGTCACTCTTTGTAATAACTTAACGAGGATATTGAACACCTTTGGCTCTATTGCTGCCTTTGTTGGTTTACTTTCTTTCTAACTGATGGCTTCCATATGCTATTTATGAACTTCATCAGTCCAGAGTAGTATTATTTCCTGAGATTTAATTTTTTAATTTTGAAAGCCCTATCATTTAGAATTAAATTTCAAGCAAAACTCATCTTAGTTTTAAAATTCTTTAATGTAGAGCAGTTCTATTTCCAGTATTACTTCCTTCAAAATAAGTTTGTTGTTAAATTGCTCACAATTTGACATGTAAGGTAAATTGTGATAAAACTTGGAGAGAGGAAAAATACAGTGGTTTAAAACATTAATTTTTTTGTTAATCTGTTTGACAGGGGTTAGTAAAAGTCTTTTATATATTATTAAGAGTAGACGAGTTCTGTATTAATAATTTACAGTACATTCTTATTAGACTGTTCTCATATTACTTTGAAATGAAATGGAGGATTTTATGTAAAAAACTTCCTGTGGTTCTGTCCCTCACAAATAGTGGGAATTGGTGTGCTTTCCTTCACTCCTGTTCCCATGTGGCAGGACTTCCCCAGAGTAACGCTCTGACCTCTTACCCTACCTGGTTAGTGGCTGACAACCATGAATCCACAGATTGTAAGTGAGTGAAGTTAATCTATTAAAAAGAACATAAGTACATAAACTTTCAGCCCTGGACCAGACAGAGGCAGTCTCAGGCTCTGTTCAGGGTTTGGTTTGGAGGCAGGAATTAGGGTGGTGTGGGGCAGAATATGTCAAGGAATATTAGCAAGTTTATTTGGCCCCTCAGCCCTAATCCTCATTCCCCAAACAGCCTTATCAATAAAAAAGGTGATATTTTGACCTCTAACTGCCTAACTCCAATTGTAGTCACGAAGCAACCTTCTAGTTCTGAAATTCAGTGACTCTGAATGGAATCTGGTAAGTATATTCACTGAACATACAGGTTCCCAACAGAAAACAGTATAGTCAAAAGTATATCTACTTCGTGATCAAAATGGGTGGAATTGACACTTTCCTTTCTATAAGAGAGAATAAAACCACTTAAATTTGATATGACTTGGCCAGCTTTCATTTTGCTCCTATTTCCAGAGTCACCTCTGGCAGTGGAAGAGATGCGAATACAGGTGATTGAAAGAACAATGTAAATTAAGTATAAAAACACAGCATTTAACTGTCAGTGATGTTACGTACATATCTAAAACTAAATACCAAAATTATGTGTATTTGTGTACAATAATTTAAACTCCCAAAGCCTGTCTGAAAATGCCTTACCTGTAGTTGAATACTAAATTTAGTATGTAGTGAGTGAAATTGAGGAAGAGCTCAAGCCGGAGCAGTAACCTACTCAGTCATTTAAAATAGGTGAGCTACTAGGAATTAGCTTACTTTTTTTCCTTATTGTCTACTATAGACTGAATATTTGTGTCCTGCCAAAATTCGTATGTTGAAACCTAATCCCCAAAATGATGATATTTGAAGGTGGAGCCCTTGGCAGCTGATTATGTAATGAAAGTGGAGACCTTGTGAATGGAATTAGTGCCCTTATAAAAGAGACCCCAGACACCTCTCTCCCCACTTCTGCCTTGTGAGGACACAGGAAAAGACTGCCATCTATGAACCAGGAAGCAGAATCTCACTAGACATTGAATCTGCCGGTGCCTTAATCTTGGACTTGTCAGCCTCCAGAACTGTGAGAAATAAATTTCTGTTGATTATAAGCCCAGACTATGATATTTTGTGATAGCAGTCTGAATAAATAAAAAGTTAAGGATTACAGTAGATGGTAAGTTCTGGCGAGTTAATGTCACTCACTACTCAAAGTTACTTAGGCAAAGACCCAAAATTTTCAAATTTTGATTTATGCTAGTTCTAAATTACTTAACAATATAGTATGAAAAGATGAAACTTTTCTGGTTTCCACTATGCCAATTCTGCCAGAAAGAAATACCACACTATTTTTAGCATTTATTCCATATGTTTATTGCTTGCAATAAAGTTGCAAATTTATTGCAGGCAATACATCTGATGAACAAATTTATTATTTTTTTCAGTATTAAATTATAAACTCTTTTTCCTTGTATGTTTGAAATTTATAGCATTGTCGCTCTCAGCATTGGTATCTCTGTCGAGTAATGAATGTCAGAGTGAAAATGTTAGAATCCCATGAGATATATATATATATTATTGTTTCTTATAGAAGCTTAGTGATAAATTTCTAATGATAATTAATGGTAAACATCAATAATTTTAAAAGCAAATGCTGGTGGGCAGCCACTGTCTCTTCTGTCCACTCTTTTGAAGTGTCTGTGTTACTCCATGTATAGATAGCTTTCAAGGTTTGCACCTTTGAAATGTCAGGGTCTCTAGAAAAGCTATAAAGGATCTAACTACAAACAGAAAACCTTGAGCTTTTTGTGACTATGTGAAAGGGTTCACTTTATGAACAAATTTAAGTATGAAATCTAGTGTTTCAGTTGCTTAAAGTTTGGGTAGAATGCTCTATGCTCATAATAATGTCCTAAGCTACTTCCAATAAGTGGTTAAGAATATCCTAAAGAAATCTAAGAATTAGCATTTTTCAGAACTCTTGTTCCATCTCTTTTAGGTGGAAGGAACAGAATACATTTCCACTTTTTAAAAGCTGTATAGGCTAATGACAATATAAAGAATTTTTCCAATAGACATTTGCTGGACTAGGTGTAATTCAGCAAAATTCTTAGGTGAGAAGCTGTGTATACTATACAATTTTAAAAAATTATCATCTGTAGGAAATGCTCCTACAAGAAACTCAGTCCAATAGTTTCCACAATTTTTTACCTTTAATCAGAGCTACATGAAGTTCAGCAAGGCAGTTCTTTGGGATATTACTCTACTTTAGGATATCTAGAAACCTCATCGTGAGACTAAAATATCGCTGGAGATATGGAGAAAATTGTGTAAATGGAGTTTGGTGTTTATGGGTTAAAAGAAATGTTTGAGTAAACTATTTGGGGCTACAGGTGGAACCTCCTTCCCATTAGGCATGCTGAGAATACTAAACCATCTTTAACGATGATGAAAGTTATGCAAGCTTGAGATTAAAGCTGAGTTGTTCAGAACAGAGAAGAGGCAATGTACTTGTTCCTTATTATTTTTGATGGTTTTAAGATATATCCATAAAGTCTGTGATGGCCCTCCCTCAAAAAGGTAGTACTTACCATCTTTCCAATTTCCTCTGCTTGAGTGTGGACTGGACGTCATAATTTGCTTTTTATGAATAGGATATGGCATAAGTGACAATGTATGACTCCTAGGACTAGGTCATAAAAGACATTGTGACTTCCTCCTTGATCTTTCTCTTGGGTCACTTGCTCTGTGGGAAGCTAGCTCCCATGTCAAGAGGAGACTCAGCGTTATTGAAAGGCCCACATGGTGAGGGACTTGAGTCTTCTTTTGAGTGAGCCATCTTGGAAGTAGATCATCCAATCAAGTCAAACCTTCATATGACGACAACCTCACTGACAGCTTAACTACAAAGTCATGACAGATCCTCAGCTCAAACCACCTAGTTAAGCCTCTCCTCAATTCCTGACCCACAAAAAATGTTCAGATTGTTGTTTTAATCTGCTGAGTAATTTGTTATGTAGCAATAGGTAACTAATACACTCTTCCTCTGTTAAATACTTAGCTTTACCTCTAAGTAAGTGTTGAATATATATATTTTTAGATATTGCTTTGAAAAGATGCCAAAAGATACCTGGAGTACACCCCTATTTCAGCCTGAACTATCCCCCCAATTTTTCTAAATTCATATCTGCTAAGGGCAGTAATCCTGCTAATGTCCTTCTGAACTTCTGATCATTAAATTTTGCTTATTTATTCTGTCAGGAAAAAAATATAGTTCTCATTACTGTGCTTGATGCTGTGGGAAGATAAAAATATGGGCAAAATACGATCTCTGTCTTTAAAGAATTTACAGGCTGTCTTCATATGTGACACCATAACAGGAGAGAAAGGGCTTGAGAAAGGCTATTTCCATTGAGTAAGAACCAGAAATGCAACAGTAATGACCTCATAACTCATTGGACAAAGTAACATTCTGTCATTCAAATAAAAGGGACATAAGAGCTTGTCAGATGTCTCTCAAATAATTCCCAGACCTCAGTTGGGGTTTCTTAGGATTAAGTTACATTGTATTTAATGTAAATACCATTTGGATACACTCTAAGAGTCTAAAATGTCTTGTTTGGGAGCAAGGAATATCCACAAAGACTCTTAGACTTTGGGGTTTTAGGTACCAATACTGTATATAATTTTTAATTATAGAAACATAGGTAACTATTTTTTTAACTGAGAACATAAAAATCAAAGCAAACAAAACTATATCATCATTATTCTACAAAAGAGAACATTTTAATGCTGTTCTCTCCCTGAAATAGAGGAAGGACATAATTTCAGAACGGAGCAGTTCATTAAATTAAATGAGTTTAGCTCACTACATTGCCCTTTTTTTTTTAAAAAATTTTGCTCTGAGTCAGTGAAAAGCGTACTGACCAATACTCTCTGACCTATAATAGGGATTGGTAAACTGCAGGCCCAGGGGCCAAATTTGGCCTTCAGCCTTTAACTGTGGCTCAAGCTAAAAATGGTTTTTACTTTTGTAGATGGTTACAATAAAAAAAGAAGAATGAGACAAAGACTGGTTGCGGTCCACAAGGCCTAAAATATTTACTCTCTTACCCTTACAGAAAAAGATTGCAAACCTCTTATCCAAGTCTGCCTGGAATTAGCTCCCTTTAGAAAAGACTCTGATGCTGCTACAAACCATTGAGATTACTACAGAGTGGTTATCACCAGTGGGCTAGTGTCAAGGAAATATTAGACTTGAGGTTACTTTGGTATATTCCTTAAACTTCCACTGTATCTGAGACCTTGGGCAAGTCACTGAATCTCAGTGAGCCTGTTACCTCATTTATAACTTGATAATGGTTGGTCACTTCCAAATCTAAGAGTCTGTTTCTAAAATGCCACCAGTCTTTTATAGTTTACTTTCCTTTAAGTTAAATTTCTCCTCTTTTTTATCTTCACCTATTTTTTTTATGCTTTGTTTTTCTTCCAGTTTTATTAAGATGTAATTGACATACAGCACTGTATAAGTTTAAAGTATATAGAATAATGATTTGACTTACATACATCATGAAAATGATTACCTGAGTAAGTTTCTCATGTAGATACAAAATTAAAGAAATAGAAAAAACTTTTTTTCCTTATGATGAGAACTTTTAGGATTTTTACTCTCTTAACTTCCATATATAACACACAGCAATGTTAATTATATATATTATGTTGTACGTTACAACATACTTACTTATCTAATAACTAGAAGTTTGTAACTTTCAACTGCCTTCGTCCAATTCCGCCTCTCCCTACCCGCCGTCCCTGGTAACCACAAATCTAATCTTTTTCTGTGAGTTTGTTGGTTGGTTGGTTTTTTAAGTATAATTGATCTACAACATCATGTTAGTTCCTGTTACAAAACATACTGATTCGCTATTTCTATATATTACAAAATGATCACCATGATAAGTCTAGATAAAATCTGTGACCATACAAAGATATTATAGAATTATTGACTATATTCCCTACACTGTACATGTCATATGCATGATATTTACTTTGCAACTGGAAGTTTGTACCTTTTAATCTCACTCACCTATTTCTCTCCTCCCCACAACTCCCTCCTCTCTGACAGCCACCTGTTTGTTCACTGAATCTATGACTCTGTTTCTGCTTTTTTATGTTTATTCATTTGTTTTATTTTTAGCTTCCACATATAAGTGAAATCATATGATATTTGTCCTTATCTGACTTAATTCACTTAGCATAATAGCCTCTAGGTCCATCCATGTTGTTGCAGATGGCAAGATTTCACTCTTTTTATGCCTGGGTAATATTCCATTGTGTATATTATACCACATCTTCTTTATCCATTTACTGATGGACATTTAGGTTGCTTCCATATCTTGGCTATTGTAAATAATGCTGCAGTGAACATAGGGGTGCATATATCTTTTCAAATTGGTGTTTTTTGTTTTCCTGGAATAAATACCCAAGAGTTGAATTGCTGGATCATATGGTGGTTCTATTTTTAATTTTGGGGGGAAACTTCTGTTACTATTTTCCATAGTGGCTGCACCAATTTACATTCTGACCAACAGTGCATGAGAGTTCCCTTTTCTCCACACCCTCGTCAATGCTAGTTATTTGTTATATTTTGGTAATAGCCATCCTGACAGGTGTGAGGTGAAATCTCACTGTGGTTTTGATTTGCATTTCCCTGATGGGTAGTGATGTTGAGCATCTTTTCATGTGCCTGTTGGCTGTCTGGGTGTCTTCTTTATAAAATTGTCTATTCAGGTCCTCTGCCCAATTTTTAATTGGGCTCTTTTTTTTTTTATGTAGAGTTGTATGAGTTCTTTGTGTATTTTGTGTATTAACCAGTTCCTGGATATATCACTTGCAAATGTCTTCTCTCATTCAGTAGATGGCCTTTTTGTTTTGTTGATAGTTTCCTTCACTGTGCTGAAGCTTTTTAGTTTGATGTGTCCTGTTTGTTCATTTTTGCTGTTGATTCATTTCCCTGAAGAGACATATTCCAAAAAAAATTAGTAAGATTGATGTCAGAGATTATTGCCTATATTTTCTACCAGAACTTTTATGGTTTTAGGTCTTACATTTAAGCATTTAATCCATTTTTAATTTATGTTTGAGCATGATGTGAGAAAGTAATCCAGTTTGATTCTTTTGACTGTAGCTGTCCAGGTTTCCCAACAGCATTTATTAAATAAGCTGTCTCTTTTTCTATTGTATATTTTTGCCTCCTTTGTCGTATTAATTGACTGTGCAAGAGTAGATTCATTTCTCTGCTCTTTATTCTCTTCCATTGATCTACATGTCTGTTTTTGTGCCAGTACCATACTGCTTTGATTACTGTGGCTTTGTAGTATAATTTGAAATCAGAGAGCATGATACCTCCAGCTTTGTTTTTTGTTATAAAGATTGTTTTGGCTATTCGAGGTCTCTTGTGTTTCCATACAAATTTTAGAATAGTTTTTTTTAGTTCTGTAAAAACTGCCATTGTTATTTTGATAAGGATTGCACTGAATCTGTGGGTTGCTTTGAGTACTATGGTCATTTTAACAACATTAATTCTTCTAACTCATGAGCATGGTATATCTTTCCATGTATTTGTGTCATATTCAGTTTCTTTCATCAGTATCTTACAGTTTCTGAGTACAGGTCTTTTATCTCCTTAGTTAAATTTAATCCTAGGTATTTTATTCTTTTTGATGCAGTTGTAAATGGGATTATTTTCTTCACTTCTCTGTCTGATAGTTTATTGTTAATGTATAGAAATGCCACAGATTTCTGTGTATTAATTTTGTATCTTGCAGCTTTACCAAACTCATTGATGAGTTCTAGTAGTTCTTTGGTAACATCTGCAGGATTTTCTGTCTACTGTCATCATCTGCAAATAGTGAGTTTTACTCTTCCTTTCCAAATTGGATTCCTTTTATTTCTTTCTCTTGTCTGATTTCTATGGCTAGGACTTCTAGTATCAAGTGAATAAAAATGGAGAGAGTGGGAATCCTTGTCTTGTTCCTGATCTTCGAGGAAATACTTTTCAGCTTTTCACCATTGAGAATGATGTTAGCTGTAGGCTTGTCATATATGGCCTTAATCATGTTGAGGTATGTTCCCTCTATGCCCACTTCCTGGAGAGTTTTTATTATAAATTGATGTTAAATTTTGTCTGAAGCTTTTTTTTTTTTTTTTTTTTTTTTGCATCTGTTGGGATGATCATATGATTTTCATTCTTCAGTTTGTTAAAGTGGTATATATCACATTGATTGATTTGTAGGTATTGAACCATTCTTGAGTCCCTTGGATAAATTCCACTTGATCATGGTGTATGATCCTTTTACTGTATTGCTGAATTTGGTTTGTTAGTGCTTTGTGGAGGATTTTTGCATCTATGTTCTTCAGGGATATTGGCCTATAATTTTCTTTTTTTGTGATATCTTTGTCTGGTTTTGGTATCAGGGTAATGCTGGCCTCAGAGAATGAGTTTGGAAGCATTCCTTCCTCTGAAATTTTTGGGAATATTTTGAAAGAGATGGGTGTTAACTCTTCTCTAAATGTTTGTAGAATTCACCTGTGAAGCCATCTGGTCCTGGACTTTTGTTTGTTGGGAGTTTTTTTTTTTTTAATTACTAATTCAATTGCATTACTGATAATTAGTCGGGTCATATTTCCTATTTCTTCCTGATTCTGTCTTGGGAGATTGTACATTTCTAGGAATTTGTCCATTCCTTCTAGCTTGTCCATTATAATGGCATATAATTGTTCATAGTAATCTCTTATGATTCTTTGTATTTCTGTGGTGTTGGTTGTAACTTCTTCATTTCTGATTTTATTGATTTGGGTCCTCTCTCTTTTTCTCTTGATGAGTCTGGCAAAAGGTTTATTGAATTTGTTTATCTTTTCAAAAAAACAGCTTAGTTTCATTGATCTTTTCAATTGTTTTTTAGTTTCTATTTCATTTATTTATGCTGTGATCTTTATGATTTCTTTCTTTCTAATAAATTTGGGTTTTGTTTGTTCTCCTGTTTCTAATTCCTTTAGGTGAAAGGTTAAGTTGTTTATTTGAGGTTTTTCCTATTTCCTGAGGTAGGCTTGTATCACTATAAATTTCCCTTTTAGAACTGATTTTGCTGTGTCTCATAGATTTTGGATCATTGTGTTTTTGTTTTCATTTGTCTTCAAATATTTTTTTTAACTTCTTCTTTGATTTCTTCAGTGATCCATTGGTTGTTTAGTGGTATATTGTTTAGCCTCCATATGGTTTTGGTTTTTACAGTTTTTTTTCTTGTAGTTTATTTCTAGTCTCAGAGTCTTGTGGTTGGAAAAGATGCTTGATATGATTTCAATTTTCTTAAATTTATTGAGACCTCTTTTGTGGCCTAGCATGTGATCTACCCCAGAGAATATTCCACGTGCAATTAAAAGAATGTGCATTCTGTTGCTTTTGGATTGAATGTTATATATATATCCATTAAGTGTATCTAATGTGTCATTTAAGGACAGTGTTTCCTTATTGACTTTCTGTCTGGATGATCTGCCTATTGATGCAAATTGGGTGTTAAAGTCTCCTACTATTATTGTGTAGCTGTCAATTTCTCCCTTTGTGTCTGTTAATATTTGCATTATGTATATAGGTACTCCTATGTTGGGTGCATACATATTTACAAGTGTTATATCTTCTTCTTGGATTGATCCCTTGATCATTATGTAATGTTTCTTTGTCTCTTGTAATTGTCTTAAAGACTATTTTGTCTGATATAATTATTGCTACTCCCACTTTCTTTTTTTCCATTTGCATGGAATTCCTTTTTCCATCCCCCTATTTTTAGTTTGTGTGTGTCTGTAGATCTGAAGTGGTTCTCTTGTAGGCAACATACATATGGGTCTTGTTTTTGTATCTATTCAACCACTTTATGTCTTTTGACTGGAGTATTTAGTCCATTTACATTTAAAGTAATTATTGATAGGTATGTACTTACTGCCATTTTGTTAATTGTTTGGGGACTGTTTTTATAGTTCTTTTCTGTTCCTTTTTTCTTCCTTTTCTCTCTTCCTTTATGATTTAATGACTAAATTTAGTGGATTCCTTTCTCTTTTGTGTGTATGTGTCTATTACAGATTTTTGGTTTGTAGTCACCATGAATTTTGTATATTGTAATATATATGATGATTTTATATACATATATAAAATAAATAGTATATATGATTATTTTAGGTTGCTGATCTCTTAAATTCAAAACTATTTTAACAACTCTGCATTTTTACTTACCCCCACCCACATTTACTGTTTTTGACATATTTTACATTTTTTTGTTTTGTGTATCCCTTAACTGCTTATTGTGGATATAGATAATTTTACTACTTTTATCTTTTAAACTTTCTACTAGCTTTATAAGTGGTCAGTTACTACCTTTCCTATATAATTACCTTTACCAATGAGATTTTTCCTTTCATAGTTTTCATAATTCTAGTTGTGGCCTTTTTTTTTTTAATGGAGGTACTGGAGATTGAACCCAGAACCTCACACTTGGTAAGCATGTGCTCTACCACTAAGCTATACCCTCCCCCGGCCTTTTTTTTTTTTTTTTTCTTTTAAAGAAGTTCCTTTTAACATTTACTATAAAGCTGAACTCTTTTAGCTTTTGCTTGTCTGTAAAATTTTTGATCTCTCCTTCAAATCTGAGTAAAAGCCTTGCTGGGTAAAGTATTTTCAGTTGTAGATTTTTCCCTTTCATCACTTTAAATATATTGTGCCACTCCCTTCTGGCCTTCTGCAGAGTTTGTGCTAAAAAGTCAGCTGATGGCCTTATGAGAGTTCCTGTGTATGTAACTTGTTGCTTTTCCCTTACTACCTTTAAGATTCTCTTTTTATCTTTAATTTTTGCTATGTTGATTACAATGTGTCTTGGTATGGTTCTCTTTGGATTGATCCTGTTTGGGACTCTCTGTGATTCTTGGACCTGGACAACTTTCCCTTTCCCAGGTTAGGGAAGCTTTTAGCTGTTATGTCTTCACAGATGTTCTCTGCCACTTCCTCTCTTCTCCTTCTGGGTCCCTTATTATGCAAATGTTAGTATGCTTTGATGTTTTCCACAGGTCTCTTAAACTATGCTCATTGAAAAAAATTGTTTTCTTTTTTCTGTTCAGCTTGAGTGATTTCCACTGTTCTGTTTTCCAGCTTGCTGATTTGTTCCTCTGTACCATTTAGTGTTGATTCCTTCTATTGTATTTTTTATTTCAGTTATTCTATTCGCAGCTCTGTTTGATTCTCCTTTATATTTTCTGACTCTTGTTAAAGTTCTCACTGTGTTCATCCACTCTTCTCCCAAGATCTTAGAACATCTTTATGATCATTACCTTAAACTCTTTATCAGGTAGATTGTCCATCTCCACCTCACTTAATTCTTGTTCCTTTGTTTGGAACATATTTCTCTTTAACCTCATTTTGCCTAACTTGCTGCTTTTACTTCTATGTTTCTGGTAGGTTAGTTATGTTTCCCAATCTTGGAAAAGTGATCTTTGTAGGAGACAACTTACATGTCCCAGAAGCACACTCCTTCTGGTCACCAGAGCTATATGCTCTAGGGGTACCTCCAATGTGGGTTGAGTGATCCCTTCAGTCATGGCAGGCTGACTACTGTGGGCAGTCTGGTGGGCCTGGCTGGTCCCCAGTTCCTTGACTTCCAGGCTCTGCCTTGTTTGGAGGCTGCCAGCTCCTGTGGGCAGGGCAGGGTCACAATGCTGCTGGGTGCAGAGCTCCCAGGCATCCCAGGGCTAGTGCTGTCACTCTGGTGGGCAGAGCCAGGTCTTGGGGTACCTGACTGTGGGGCATTGGGTCCCTGATCTAGTGTTGGCCTGCTGGTATTAGGGCTGGTTCCTGACATGGCCGGCTGTGGGATCCAGGGTTTCTCAAAGCTGATGTTAGCCTGCTGGTGAGTGGGTCTGGATCCCAGGGCAGCTAGCTGAGGGGGTCTAAGCTGTTTAGAAGCTGGTGTCAGCCTGGTGGTGGGCAGGGTTAGGGCCCAGGGGATCCTAGGGTTATTACTGGCTCACTGGTGGGCAGAGCCAGGTTCTAGGGATCCTAATGTTGGGGTTGGCCTTCTGGTGGAAGGGGCTGGATCCCAGAGTAGTTGACTAAAAGGCCCAAGGTGTCCCAGAGTTGGTGTCAGCCCACTGGTGGGCAGGGCTGGGGTCCATGGGTCCCAGGGCTGGTGCCAGCCTGCTGGTGGGTGGACTGGGTCCTGACACTGTAGTTTGCAGAGCTGTATTGGTTCTGGAGCTGGTGTTGACCTGCTGGTGGGCAGGGCTGGGGCCCAGGACATCCTGGGGCTGGTGCCCTCTTACTGCTGGGCAGAGTCAAATCCTAGAGCTAGTGCTGGCCCACTGACAGGAAAGTCTTGACATCTCTAGCTGCTGTCAGAGGGCTCTGGCTACAGGGTCCAGGAGTCCTTGAGGCTGGTCTCAGAGCTAGTTCTGGCTTATTGGTGGGCAGGGCTGGGTCCTAGGCCCTCTGATGGGTAGGGCCAGGTCCCAGGGCAGCTTATGGGGCTCAGGGGGTTCTAAGGAAATCAACCTGATGATAAGCAGGGGTGGGGCTGTGTCTGAGGCTAGTAATTTAGAGGATTCCAAAATGGCACTTGCTAGCACCAGTGTCCACATGGTAGAATCAGCTCCTGAAAATGGCTGCCACCAGTGTCTGAGTCCTCAGGGTGAATGCTAGTCATCTCTTGCCTCTCTGGGAACTTGTCCAAGAGCAGCAAGTGTGTCTGACCCGGACTCCTTTCAAATGACTGCTTCTGCCCTGGGTCCCAGCACATGTGAGATTTTGTGGGAGCCCTTTAAGAGTGGAATTTCTATTTTCTACCACTCTCTGGCTCTCCTGAAATAAGCCCTGCTGGCCTTTCAAAGCCAAGTGTTCTGGGGGTTCATCTTCCCAGTGCAGAACCCCTGGGCTAGGAACCCAATGTGAGGCTCAGATTCCTCGCTTCTTGGGGACAACCTCTGCAACTGTCATTATCCTCCTGTTTGTGGGTCACCCACCCCAGGACTCTGGATCTTGACTATACTGCAGCTCCTCCCTTCCTACCCATCTCAGTGTGGTTTCTTCTTTTTATCTTTAATTGAAGATCTTTTCTGCAAGTCTTCAGGTATCTCTCAATTTGCTCTGCAATTTTTATAATTTTGATGTGCCTTTGGGAGAAGGTGAGCTCAAGTTCTACTTACTGTGCCATCTTGAACACTGGAACCTCAGTCACAAGAAAACTATCAGAAGTAATGGGATTACAGGCTTCCTTGGCACATCCAAAGGAGAAAAGATTTCTTCTCTTGAAATAAACAACTGATAAGATATTGAAGTGCCTTCTTAATTAATTTCCTCATGGGCTAGATTTCTTGGACATCTCTGTTCACTTTGACCAAAAATAGCTTTTCAGAAATGCAACTGATTTACATAATAGGAAAAATTCCAGAAACAAGAAACTATTATTTTCTTTGGCAGACTCTAAAGTGTGAAACATTCTTAGTAGGTATGGTAATTAAGCAAAGGTAATAAGTACACATTTGTTCACTTCTAAGACATTTTATATCATGGATAGATCTTAGGCCTAGGAACACTGATGACCTGCCAAAATTCCGAACAAGTAGTTCTAAGGTTGGTGTCCTTTCAATTGAATAATGTAACCTTTTAGAGATATTGCTACCCTATTTGATCAGAAGAAAAATATCTTAGATTTCAATTCAATAACTAATTATGATAGATGCAATCTAATTACAAGCTAAAATAAAGCTATTTGTTCTTGCTTAATTCTGCTAACCAGAGATTTCTTCTGGAATAAAAGAAACATCTCGACATTAAAATGGCATTTTTATTATTTATCTTTTTTTAAACAAAGAACCTTAACTTTACCTGAAGGGATCAAAAACAGCATACTCATCTAAAGTCAAATATGTTATTAATTAATTAATTTGGTGTCTTTAAAAATTCAATTCTTAAAGAATTTTTCTCTGGCTTTCTGCAAATAGGTAATAGATTATAATATAGAGACAAACCTAGAAGAGCTCAACATAGATTTTAAATATAATTTAAAACCTTATTGTCCTATGACCACTTATTTCTTTGGTAACACTTGGACTTTTCTTTTTTCTTGAAAAAGTATCTGGAATCAACTGGGCTAAAAGAATTTTATGGCTCACCACATTTTGCCCCAAGGTGAGTTGGCAGGGAGCAGGGACTGGCCACTAAGTCTCAGCAGCAAGAGGAGCCTGGTGTTTCCTTGGCAAAATAAATGTGGATCTAATTTCTGGCTCTGAGCAGAGAAGAGAAATAGAACAATGGCCAATAGTGGCCATGTGAAAACTGCTGCTCTCCTCTAAAATGCAGCACAAAAATTACCACTTTCTACATAGAAAGCCTTCCAAGGCTATCCCTTCCTAGTGCTAGCTTGCTCTCTTCACTTAGATTTTCTTTCCCCTACCCTTTCTTTGTATGTGTAATTACATCTTTTTTCATTGCTTTGGTATTCTATTAGATTATATAGGTGAGGACAGGACCACATTTTAAAATATATATATATTTTTTACTATCCCTCTTTCTTTATAATCGCCACATCCTAGGAATTTATTGATAGTCTTGAGCAACTTTTTAAAAATTATTCATTGCAAATCTTTTGGGTAAAGCCTCACCAATTAAGACTGATTTTATAATTCAGTCTGAATTAATTATGTTAAATATTTTAAGATTAATACAACTTTATTCCTCTCATGAACATAACATTTATTTATCATGGACATGAATGAGAGAAATCTGCTTTAATGTACACGCAAGAACGATCTGTAATTGACACACGACTTGTTGAATTATAGTTTCTCCTAAAGTGTTTGAGAATAACTCTTCCTTTATTAGTTTAAATGTGAACGCACACAGTCAGCTACTTTACTGAGCTCTTTGAGAACAGAAAGTACTTTACTTACCTTTGTGAACTCAGTGCCGAACAAATCCTGGGACATAGGAGTTGCTCAGTAAATGCTTCTTAAATTAAGTTGAATAAGGAAATGAGTGGCTAGCACTGTAATACTGGGTATGCTATTCATTTGCTAAATCTGTTAAGAAAGAAAACCTTCTTCCTGGTTCCTGGGAGAAATGGCACAGAAACTGTATTAGTTTGCTAGGGCTGCTGTAACAAAGTACCACAAACTGAAACAGCAGAACTGTATTGTCTCACAGTTCTGGAGCCCAGAGGTCTGAGATGAAGGTATTCGCAGGGTTGGTTCCTTCTGAAGTCTGTGAGAGAAGGATCATTCCCCTTCTTCTTTATGTCTCTTCACATTATTTTCCCTCTCTGTGTGTCTGTGTCCAAATTTCTTCTTCTCATAGGTGCACCTATGGGTCATATTGGATTAGGACCCATCCTAAGGACTTTGTTTTAATTTGATGAGCTCTGTAAAAACCCTATCTCCAAATAAGGCATTCTGAAGGACTTAGGGGTTATTAGAACTTCACCATATAAATTTGGGAGGAGAGTTATAATCCAATTAATAGGAAACACTAAAAGACTAGGGTCTGAAATAATATTTGTGTGGCACTTTTCATTAGTATGAGTTTGGGGTACTGGGAGGGTACCTTAGGAACTGAACTGTCACAAAATTGTTTATTATTGTAGATTGGCCAGACTTAGAATTTCTTTGGTGGTCAGTTCCCTAAAAGACTTAGTGGATCCTGATTTATTTTGGATAGTTCCACAAATCAGTAAATAGAGTCAGAGAGCCCAACTAGACATGGCCTTTGAGTCTGAGAACTTTAGTCTTCTAGCCATAGACATCTCTCTGAGACCTGCCCATCCCCCTGATTTACATTTTGGTGACCTATGCCACCAGTGTAATTGAAAACAATGAATTTAGATAAAGAAGCCCCTTCTGTAATCCTCTATTTGACACAAAAGTAGTTGTTTTTGTCCAATGTAGATTATTTAACAGTAGAAACTTTGGCAACTAAGTTTATCTCCTACTACTGCCTCCCACGTCCTTCTTTGCTTTCAGCCTAAGCTTCCCTCTTTGTTATAGGTTTTTATTGAAAACCACAAGAAATAGCCAACATAAGGTACCCTACCAGAGGGCATAGCGACTTTTTTCTCAGGCTAGCCTCTCTCTTGGCTGTACTAGATTTATACAATCTATTCTACATGATAATGTCCAGTGGAAGAAGCTGGGCCCAAGTACTGAGTAGATAACCACAATCTTCACTATAAATGTCTAGATAGAAGAGTGCTGATGGTTAAAGCTGGGAAAGATAGCCAGTTGGTGCATCAGATTAGAGGCAAAGGTGGTATGCAAAAGTGGTAGAAAATTGCATTATTTGGAGTACTTGGAGCTACAAGTAACAGAAACCCAGCTGAAAGTGATGGCTTAAATAGTAGGGAAATTTATTGGTTCCCACAACTGGAAGTTCAGAGGTAGACTGGGCTTCAGGTTTGGCTGAAACTCAGTTCAACAATGTCATTAAAGACCCAGGATAATATAAGTTCTATCCTAAGGTGGTTTCCTCATGGTCATAAAATAGTAGTAACGATTGAAGCTAAATGCGTCTTTGATTTTAAAAAATGCCATCCCTTCTAAAGACTCACTTAAGAGTGAGGAAAGTTTTCCCAGAAGCCTCCAAATAATCTTCTTGGCATGTTTTATTGGCCTAGATACAGTCATGTGCCTATTCCTAAACGAGCCTGTTTCTAAAGGAATGCCATGTGCTAACTGGTTTGAGCACTGGGTCCTAGACCAATTATAGGCAAGAAGGATCAGAATTTAATGACTGAGTCAAAAGCACCTGCCTCAGTTGCCCAGGTCAATTCCTTAAACCAAATGGCTGATGCACAATGTGAGGAGGTGGGATAGATGTTGGAGAGATTACCTCAATGTCCACGTTATAAACGGAAGCCCACATTAAGGGGTAAAAGATAAATGGCAAAGCATGAAACAGCAATTCAAACGGCAATTTGGGCATTGGCTGGAGATTTTTTCTATGATCTGGCTGTTTTGACCATGTAAGAAAAAGACCAATAACCAATATCTGACATTTTTACCTAATATTTCATCTGTATATGTGATTCAGCTGATGCCTTTAATTATAATTCAGTTCCTTAAGTTTTTTTACAATCAGTTCTCAAAAATTAAATTTCCTGCCAGCATCCTAAAAATGGCAATGTGACATATATATGTGTGGAAGTGCTAAGTATTTTACAAAATTAAGAATTTTAAGATTTTGAAATTTAAATTATCAATAACATTTACAAAGTTCAGTGTAGACACAGCTCTACACTAATCCCTGGAAGACTAACCATTTCACATTAAATAAAATTTTTATTTATTGTCATTTTCAGTCAGACCTGTGACTAGCAGGGGTATATGCAGTGTTAAGACCATAGATGTGGGAACGTGTGTAGAGATCCTAGTTTCATTTTCATTTTAATTATCTTTGAAGATGCATAGTTTTGGTTTTTTTTTTAATTAAGAACCTTACAGTAAAAGATATTTTATATTTAAAAGTTTTTTTCTTTATCCTAGCACCTTTGGAATTATTTTGGCATGACATTTACATTACAGAATTAAGAAGAGGGAAGCATACTTCTTGAGTAGCACATGGGCTTCTACCATGGTGGTTCTGCCTTTGTTTTCAGTGTTATTCAAATCCAGGATGTCAGAAGGGCTTGGAGTGATTTTTCTAAAACATAATTCTGATTATGTTGCTCCACTGCTTTAAACTCATCAGCAGGTTGGATCCAAAACTCCTTAGTCCAGCTGTGAGGGCCATCAGGAGAGACCCTTACCTTTCCATTTCCCTCTCTGACTCACCTCCCCACTCCCAGTCCATATTCCAACCACAATGATGAACTGATGAACTATTTGCACTTTCCCAAATCCACCAAACGTTTTTATGCTTCTGCCAGGAGCACCTTTCATCCCCCATTTCTCCTAAGCTGCCCTCTTCTTTAAGATGCTCTTCCAGGATCATCACTTCCAGTTTAGATACCCCTTCTAGGAATATACACATCACCCTGGGCTGATATCTGTCTTTGTACTATCTACGACATACTGTGTTGAAGGTGTCTATTTGCTTATTCTTTTCCACGTTAGAGGACCATGCCATCTTCACCTTTGTACCTCCCTCCAGAGCCCAATAAAATATTTGGCAGTTAATAGAGACTTAATAAGCATTTTTTGGCTGAATGAATTTACTTTGTCTTCATTTGCTAGTAATTGCAATAGCTATCATTTGTTAAACAGCTTTTACATGCAGGCACTGTAGTAGATGCTTTACATTTTTTATCTCATTTAATTTTCACAGTTGTCATGTGAGTAAGACTCACTATCCTCTTTTTAACGGATGAGAAAATAGGCTTAGAGAAGTTCAGTAACTTATCTAAAATTAAGTAGCAAAGCTGGGATCAACCTCATGTCTGTCAGTTTCCAAATCTTTGCTTTTTTTCTTTGCTTTTTGCACATTATGGAGATCCTCCCTAATACCTAAGGGTGAGAGGGTGCCAATCTCACTGTTATTCCAAGTAGATACTCAGGCAGTAAGCGATGTTCCAAGATAAGCAGGCATCATTTCCATGTCTTAGAATGATCACCACCTTCAGAAAAGAATCATAGTCAGAAGCTGGAAGTATAGGAAATAGGATTCAGACTTGCAGGAATCAAGATCCAGAGACAGATTGGCTGCCCAGCCAAGTGGACTGGGTCTCAGTGTAAGGCTCCATTCCAGCAAGGAGTTGGAATACTAAGGGAGGAACTTGAAGCCCAGTGATTGAAACGTAGCCAGGTTGAAAGGGTTAGGGACTGACATATGGCCACACAGGGATCATCAGATACCAAGTCTATGACAAGGCTAATTCTGTGTCCCACTTATTGTATATTGAATCTGTTAGTGTATTCCCTATCCTAGACCCAGGAATTGAGCAATGATATGGGGGCATGGGGAGGTTAAATGATGGACTCTGGTCCAGGATTGGCATAGCCTATCTTCCTGGTGAGTCAGGCAATGAGTCAAGAGAAAAAATGTGCTGAGCAGCTTCCAAGGTGAGAATTCCTGTCAAACAATTGCCAAACCAGTGTTTAGAAAGAGAAAGCTAATTTCTAACTTAATCCTTCCTGAATTAAAAAAAAAAAGAAAGGATCCTTAATTACAGTCTGTATTGACTCCTTCACGCATTATTATATGTAAAGGAAAGCTAAAGAATGTATACAAACAAAAACAAAAATGAACAAAAAGAACAACCTTGCTTGTTTCTTCTACTAAAAAATATTTCCCCCTACTAAGAGGTCTCCTTTCTTTTAGAAGTAGCCTAAAAGAGAAATTATTTTTCTTTTGTTGTTAAGTTTTATGTAATATGTTCTCTTTTGAGGGCTTATTTCAAAAGCCCTGTACACTGGTAGAACCTTCCTTTACTTTATCATCAGTCAGGTCTTACCTGGTTCCAAGTCTCTGTTGTACTCTTCTTCCCTACT